>NC_134878.1:17430763-17465763 GCF_041734735.1 Babylonia areolata | reverse complement strand
TTTGAAAGGGGGAAGAGAGTAATCAGGTCAACGTCGTTGTCGATATTGAGGTTTAAAAGGGAGGAGAGAGAATTTATTAACGTCGTTGTCAGTATTGAGGTTTGAGAGGAAGAAGAGAGAAAATATAGGTCAACATCGTTGTCAATATTGAGGTTTGAGAGGGAGAAGAGAGTAATTAGGTCAACGTCGTTGTCAATATTGAAGTTTGAAAGGGAGAAGAGAGAAAATAGGTCAACATCATTGTCAATATTGAGGTTTGAAAGGGAGAAGAGAGAAAATAGGTCAACGTCGTTGTCAATATTGAGGTTTGAAAGGGAGATGAGAGTAATTAGGTCAACATCGTTGTCAATATTGAGGTTTGAAAGGGAGAAGAGAGAAAATAGGTCAACATCATTGTCAATATTGAGGTTTGAAAGGGAGAAGAGAGAAAATAGGTCAACGTCGTTGTCAATATTGAGGTTTGAAAGGGAGATGAGAGTAATTAGGTCAACGTCGTTGTCAATATTGAAGTTTGAGAGGGAGAAGAGAGAAAATATAGGTCAACGTCGTTGTCATTATTGAGGTTTGAAGGGGAGAAGAGAGTGCGGGGGTGCTTAGGGGTGGGCGTAGTCTTGGTGGTCGAGCTGGCAGAAAATGAAAAAAAAAAAGGACTGTAGTTTCATCATGGACAAAAATGATTTCTCAAAGCAAGAATTATAAGCTGAATAAAAATTGCGACAGGTGATGTTAGGTTCAGACGTCCCGAACCACTACTGGTCCAGTCTCATTTGGATGTCAGAAATCTACAAGCACTTTGTTTGTTTTATCTGAAGAGGCAAACAACAGGGTACACGATGTTCGTGTTCTGGTGACATCTGCACTGGTGACATTGCTGATTTCAGATGTGTATGCACCAGATCTCATATCACCAACATTTCTTTGTATGACTTATCACCGTTCACAAGCGACGTGTGTCTTGAGTACACTGCAAGCTTAAATCTTGTTGCTGCTCTCTCATTGAATTATGTAGTATGTCTTTTTGTGTTTGAGTTAAGGTTAAAGATTTAGTTAACCCAAACAACGTATAAAAAAAACAAAACAAGAACGTGCCATAAATGCTTTGTTTGGTTGTCAATGTCACCAAGGTAGCAGATCCAATTTGTGAATGCGAGCCCTTAATTTAAGGACGAATGCAACTGTATACAACACGTCTGCAGTTTTAGATTTTTATATATTTGTTTTCTAGAAAGTAAATTAATGCTTATTTTCTTATCTTAACAAGTTTGTGTTCATGTTGAAACGTCGAAAATATCAGTGAAAAGGACAGATGCATTCTTTTTTCTTTTCTTTTTTTCTTTTTTCTTTTTTTATAAAGAAATCACACCAAAGTATTTTATAATTACAAGTGTTTTTAATGCGTTAACTCACTCAGTACGGCCAGTCCTCTCTTCTCCTCTACACAGACCCCTCGGATGTCCAGTGGGTGTCTGAATGACCCAACCTTTAGCTTCCGTCGTCAGAATTGTGGTATTCTTTGTCAACATTCACGTCTTCAGTATAAGAGCCTTCCGCTTGTAATATTTTGATGGTGGTAATTGGGGAGAAACGCTGTTAACGTCGTCTCTTTCGCCGTTCGTACGGAGAGAGTTAATGTCAAATGCCTTGTCAAATGTATCCGCAAACAAGAGGCTTTGGGAACAGTGCAGGATGTGAGCCGTGGATCGTCATGATGATTTTCCCTCTTTCTCCACTTTCTGAAGATGGTGAATATGGTGCCTCGTCCTTTCAGGGTAGGGTGGATGGGGACCGACTGTAAGGCATTGGAAAGGGGTCGAAGATCTGTGCGTGTGTTGTGTGTGTGTGTCTGTGTCTGTGTGTGTGTGTGTCTGTGCTGTGTGTGTGTGTGTGTGTGTGTGTGTGTGTGTGTGTGTGTGTGTGTGTGTCTGTGCCTGTGTGTGTGTGTGTGTCTGTGTGTGTGTGTGTGTCTGTCTGTCTGTGTGTGTGTATGTGGAGAGAGAATGAGCACGTGAGGACGTCCGACAATTACGCCGCGCTTTCCTCAGGGAAAACTATCCCCGATTCACGTAACGATCAACATCCCCCCCAAACTGTTTCGCAATGCAAAAGAACAACATAGCACAACATACTGCAGTACATCACCTCACAAAAAGTTACACAACAAAACACCGCACAATGCTATGTAATACAGGGCACAGCCAGTAGCCTACTCTCACATGCGAATAGATTTACACAGCTGACAACCACATCAAAGGGTCACATCGTCCTCACCCCACATCTGTGCTTTGCAAACCTGATGCGCATCATTTTTACGCTTGAAAGGTAACAAAGGTAACCGCAACTTTTTTTTTTCTCGGGGGAGGGGGGGAGTTTGGGGGGGGGGGGGGGTGTGTGTGTGAAAAACACAATACACCCAGCCAGAGAAAATGACGGTTGCTGTGAAACAGTTTGTACGTCAGATCAAATTTATTCCAGCTTCTCTCACGGTAAGATGACTGAAAAGCTAAGTGATGTCCGTCTATCTGTCTCTTCCCTTTCTCTCACTCTCTCTCTCTCTCTCTCTCTGTGTTGTGGCTTTGCTTGTCTCTCCCTTCAAATCTCTCACAACACAGCGATACAACACAGTAAAGCAGCAACACAACACAGTTCAACACAACACAACACAGTTCAACACTCCATAGCAACACCACAACTCAAACACAATTCAATTATTCCAGTCGCGGCTGACACCGCGTGATCACCGATCACAGTCATCTGTCTCTGATGCAGCAGCTGCAGCAGTGCGAGAAAAGAGCATAGAGGTTGCTCTGCCTCTCTGTCTGTCTGTCTGTCTGTTTCTCTCTCTCTCGCACACACACACACACACACACACACACATACACACACGCACGCGCACGCACGCACGCACACACACACACACACACACACACACACATACACACACACACACACACACACGCGCGCGCGCGCACGCACGCACACACACACACACGCGCGCACGCTCGCACACACACACACACACACACACGCACGCACGCACGCACGCACACACACATACACACACACACACATACACACACACACACACATGCACGCAAATACAACATGCAGCATATTGTACGTATGTAGTTGTTTCTGTACCATTGCTACAAGAGTGAAAATATGATCATTAGTGCTACTTTTAAATTGTGCTCATTGTTTTGCAAAACTGAATGCACGCAGAAAGTAACCTTGTATGTGAATGAAGCATCCCATGTGCGTTGAAAGGCAGTGCCGTGCCGTGCCGTGTGTGTGTGTGTGTGTGTGTGTGTGTGTGTGCGTGCGTGCGTGTGTGTGTGTGTTGCTTGTAACGTTCGCCCACTCCACCCTCCTTCTCCTTCCCGCCGTTAACACGTTTACATCTCAGTGAACAGATAGATCTACCTGAATCATGTATGATGGTTTGTATACTTTGTGTCAGTGTGATAGTTCATGTATGAACTGTTTATTTGGGAAATGTCTGGGACGGCAACCGATTCAACTGAATGTGTGCGTATAGAAAACTAATAATGTTTAATTGCGTTCATGCATCATGCCTTCCCCACTGTGAAGCCCACCCTTTTGGCATGGGCAGAAGGCCTGGTTTAATGGGACATGTGTCTTTCTCTTTTGTCCTCCACCCCCCTGTCTCTCTCTTCTTCCCTCTCTCCTCTCTCTTTCTCCCTCTCACCCTCCCTGCATCTGTCTCCATCTCCTTCCCCCCTCTCTCTCTTTCTCAATCCTTCCGCGTCTCTCACTCCCTCTCTCTCTCCACCTCCCTCTGTCTTTCTCCCTCTTCTCCTCCCTCCTCTCTCTTTCTCCCTCTCTCCCTCCCTGCAGATTTCTGCCTCCTTTCCTCTCTCCGTCTCTCTCTCTTTCTCCATCCATCTCTCTCTCTGTCTGTTCGTCTTTGTCTCCCCGTCTCTCTCTCTCCCTCCCTCCTTTACCATTTCTCTCTTTGCTTCATAGTGTATTTATAGTACCAGTAAAGGAACGTGACGGCTCAGTTCTACAACACAAGGCCGCACAACACACAATGGTCAGTACCGCTGAACTAGTTGAACGCCAGCCTCTCTGATCACGGATCAAAGTCGTCCACCTCTTGCTGGCTGTAGCAGCGGAGGCTGCGGCTGTTGCTTTGATTGAGAGCCGCTGTTTGGTAACACGATCACCTTGTTATGACACGCGGCGAGCGTCCTCTTCGTCCCAGTTAAACTCTTCCTCCTTTGCTTTTGTCTTCTTCTTCTTCTTCTTCTTCTCTCTTTCTTTTCATTTTTTCCCCTCTACGATACTCTCACACATCTACACACATGGCGCACACACACAGGCACGCACACACTACACACACTACACCGCCAGTCAGTTTAGAGTACAAAATTCCCTTGTGGTATAAACACAGAAAAGACAGTGGCTAAGAACAGCTTGGGATCCCCCCTGCGATGTATAGAAAATATGACATGGATCCTCTATCACGTCTGTGCATATATGCGAGCTTGGCGGTGAAAGGCTTCAAAAACACAAAGTTAAACAACTATCGTACGAGTGCGCGCGTGCACACACTCATATACATGCACACACATACGTGTACGCACACACGCACACGCGCTCACACATACAAGCGCGCGCGCACACATACACACACACACACACACACGCACGCACACACACATACACACACACACACACACACACACACATTTTCACATATCTAATATCACTTCAAGTGGAAAGACGTTAAACTGAAGACGAACACACACACACACACACACACACACACACACACACACACACACACATTTTCACATTGGCACATTTCACTTCGCCCGTTTGCGCAACGTTGTGTGTGCACATAGATCATGCCATACTCGCTCGTTTTCTTTCTGTCCATATATGATTATCTATGTCTGTCTCTCTTTCTCTCTTGCTCGCTCTTTCTTCCTGTGTCTCTCTTTGCCCCTCTGTCTGTGTCTGTCTGTCTACTTGTCTGTCTGTCTGTCTGTCTGTCTTCATGTCTATCTGTCTGTCTGTCTGTCTCTCTCTTTCTGTCTGTGCCTCGTGTTTCACTGGGAGCGTGTCGATACTCCCCCGTGTCGATACTCCCCCGTACACACACGTGTGTGTGTGTGTGTGTGTGTGTGTGTGTGTGTGTGTGTGTGTGTGTGTGTTGGATAATTATAATTGGTGAAATTTTGCTTAAAAATTGAGATTACAATAAAACATCCTTAGAACGAAATGCTAATGATAATAGTAAGCGAACTTGACTAATCAACAAAGATTTGAATCGGTATGATTAAGCATTAATAACCAATATAATGTAATGCGATTAGCAACATATAAACAGGTAAAAAAAAGATATTAATTAATTGTATGATTTATTTACGGCATATGGTTTTGAGGGGTGGGGTTATGCGTCAGTGTTTGCATGGATTTTTCATGTTTTCGATTCTTTTTATTGATTGTTTTCACACACACACACACACACACACACACACACACACACACACACACACACACACACACACACACACACACACACACACACACACAGCGTTTTGCCGCTGTAAGATTTAGCACGGATAATTCATGTTACATAATTTGTAATACATAAAATAAAGAAGGCAATTAATCAGTTGTGTGTAGCAATTACCGCTCGTTGCATTTTAAAAAACATATATTTTCGTTTCGTTTTTATTTATTATTTTCACACACACACACACACACACACACACACACACACACACACACACACACACACACACACACACACACACACACGAACTCGAGGCTCACACATGTTGCGGCACATATTGTCGCCATGCACATAATTATTGTCGCCGGCAATGTATGCCAGGAGAGACACACCAAAAGATCAACTGTACCGGCGACACTGCATGCGAGCTATAACATATTGCGGCATATAATACACACATTTTCAAAATTCATATGAGGTTCAGTAATGATGCAAAGAGTATATATTACGTAATTTTGAAAACGCACTCTCTAACTTAACAATACCACATTAAATACACATAATTAAAATACCTGTCTGAATATCTGTTGGACTGTATCATAGACTAATGCCTACACATGTGTACACTCTAGAAGCTTGATTATTGGGTGTTTGAAGTTATTTATGAATATTTTTAATCTGAAAGTGATGTGTCAGGAATATAGTAAATTAAACACAATAAAATGGAAATACAATCAGTGTACATTATATACAGTTGCACTATTCATTGGAAACTATACCAGCATCACCATCTGTCTGCCTGTTTATCCATCCATCTCACTCTCTCTCTCTCTCTCTTTTTTCTTTCTCTCTCTGTCTCTCCCTCTCCACCCCCCTCTCTGTCCTTTTTGCCAGGATGAACTGAAACTGAATACCATTTATTGTTTGTTATATGTACATTGATTTGCGGATGAATTTCTTCAAGACTGTTTAAATATGTTTCCAAGGACACTTCTCCGATCAAACAACAAGCAGATGAATTGTCAAGTATCAAAATTTATTTTCCACGTGATCAAAAGGAGAAACAATCTACTCAGACATCATTTAGTAAAATGTCACGTCCATGAACAGAATAAAATGCCATTTTCCATTGAGTTAATCTTGTTTCTTCTTCTTTTTGACTCACTTGTGTAAACAAAGTGAGTCTATGTTTTAACCCGGTGTTCGGTTGTCTGTGTGTGTGTGTGTGTGTGTGTGTGTGTGTGTGTGTGTGTGTGTGTGTGTGTGTGTGTCCGTGTGTGTATGTGTCTGTGTGTCCGTGGTAAACTTTAACATTGACATTTTCTCTGCAAATACTTTGTCAGTTGACACCAAATTAGGCATAAAAATAGGAAAAATTCAGTTCTTTCCAGTCATCTTGTTTAAAACAATATTGCACCTCTGGGATGGGCACAAAAAAATTAAAAAATGAAACCTAATTATATGCAAACTGCATTTACTGTTATATTTATATTTTTTGTATTCTCTAAACTTGGCACTTTGATCTGATATTCTGACCCAACAACAAGAGCAGTCATTATTATCATTTTTTGTTCAAACAGGAACTTCTTTTGCTAAGCATGGAAGTTTTATTTATTTTGCAAACGTTTTGGTGCAGATAGTAAAAAAGGGAAATTACTCTGTAATTAATGCTAGGGGACTTAATTTGCTTTAAACTGATCTTTCTCATCTTAAACATTACATTTTGAAATTATACTCAGTACATAAAAAGCTTGGATTTTTTTAAAGAGTATCTCAAGTGAGTCTTGAAGGCCTTGCCTCTCTTGGTTTTTTGTTGTTGTTGTTGTTGTTGTTGTTTTTAGTGTTTTAAAGATATTGCTGACATGAAAAGAATTTTGGGAACTTCACTTGATGCGTACAAGGGGTGTGCGATAGAGACTGTGTTCAGAATCTTTCATCAGAATGTTTTGGGCAGCCAAGTTCGCTTTCTCTGGACGTAGCACGAGCTGGAGAACACGCTGACGTTAATGAAGTCGAGTCGACCAGAGACACACACATGCAAGGACTCGTGCAGGGTACACCCCCTTTCGTCATATCCCCACCTTCCTGTCTCTCTCTCTCTCTGTCTGTCTCTCTCTATCACACACACACACACACACACGCACGCACGCTTATTCCGTACATCAGCTGAATCATCTTCATGTTGTTGTTTTGGTTTAGCGTGTTTGTTCAGCTGCCCTGATGGGTCAGGAAACGTGCTCAGATTATTGACCTGGTATTGTGCAATGATGTCAATGACTAACAGCCAAGGGAGCTGTTTTGCGAGCACCGTGAATGCCGTTGTTTACGAAGCGGTGTCCAGTTACTTTCAGAATAAAATGGTGACAGACCTACAGTCCAAAGGGAGCTGTTTTCTTCTTCTTTTCCTTGTGTCTTGTTCAGTTTCTTGGTCATTTTTCCGTCTCTGTTTTAGAGAGAGAGAGAATAAGCAAGTTCATGCTTTTTTTTTGTTTTTAATCAATCCTCGCCTTAAACAGAGACTAGAACGAAAGAAGCATTTTGTGAACAACCAAACAAACAAACAATAATATTAATGTAAGCTCAATTAAAAACACCCGTACTTCAAAAAACCGACCTTCACCCCCTTCCCTGTTACACCCTCCACCACCACTACCCTGCTCAGTACACAGAAAATGAAAAAAAAAGAAAAAAAGAAAGAACAGATTAAATGAAGAGAAAATCATGTCAATGTTATAGTTTTGAATGCGAAGTCTTCCATTCAAATGTTACAAACATATGTAATTAAACACCAACAACAACCAAACCGCATGCACATATGTAAAAGGGACAGATAGAGCGCGAGAGAATTTACACAGCTGTAAAACAAACAAACGGGTGGACAGACAGGGCGAGAGAGAATTTACACAGCTGTAAAACAAACGGGTGGACAGACAGAGCGCGAGAGAATTTACACAGCTGTAAAACAAACGGGTGGACAGACAGGGCGAGAGAGAATTTACACAGCTGTAAAACAAACAAACGGGTGGACAGACCGAGCGAGAGAGAATTTACACAGCTGTGAAACAAACAAACGGGTGGACAGACAGAGCGAGAGAGAATTTACACAGCTGTGAAACAAACAAACGGGTGGACAGACAGAGCGAGAGAGAATTTACACAGCTGTAAAACAAACAAACGGGTGGACAGACAGAGCGAGAGAGAATTTACACAGCTGTGAAACAAACAAACGGGTGGACAGACAGAGCGAGAGAGAATTTACACAGCTGTAAAACAAACGGGTGGACAGACAGAGCGAGAGATAATTTACGCGGCTGTCAAACAAACCATTCGATACATAATTCAAACTTAAAGGAGGTGATGACAATGACAAATAAATGATACACATAATTATCTAATGGTTCATAGACCAGTGCGTGCCACAGATGTATGAATAAAGAAAAATTGCTTGATGAACCATGTCTGACTTTTGATTAATGGGATTCTGTTGTATTTGATTTCGTTGTGTGTGTGCGTGTGTGTGTGTGTGTGTGTGTGTGTGTGTGTGTATGTGTGTGTGCGCGCTTGCTTGCTTGCGGATAGTTTGAGGCGGGGGCGGGTGGGGGACGGGGTGGGGGTGGGGGGGGGGTATGGACCGGAACGTGGGGTGTAAAATAAACCCCAGCAGCAAAACTGGTTGTAAAACAAATCACCTGACTGATTTCACGTGGTCTTGAGGGAATACTTCAAAACGTGCTGGGTTTTTTTTTTCTGAGCTCCGTCTGGTCCTCTTTGTTCCTGTCCCGTTGTCCCTCTTTGTCTCTCCCTGTCTCTGTCTCTCTGTGTCTCTCCCTGTCCCTGTCTGTGTCTCTCCCTGTCCCTGTCTCTGTCTCTCCCTGTCTCTGTCTCTGTGTCTCTCCCTGTCTCTGTCTCTCCCCCGTCTCTGTGTCTCTGTCTCTCCCTGTCTCTGTCTCTCTGTGTCTCTCCCTGTTTCTGTCTCTCTTTGTCTCTCCCTGTCTCTGTCTGTCTGTGTCTCTCCCTGTCTGTGTCTCTCCCTGTCTCTGTCTGTCTGTGTCTCTCCCTGTCTCTGTCTGTCTGTGTCTCTCCCTACCTCTGTCCCTCCGTGTCTCTCCCTGTCTCTGTCTCTCTCTGTGTCTCTCCCTGTCTCTGTCTCTGTCTGTGTCTCTCCCTGTCTCTGTCTCTCCGTGTCTCTCCCTGTCTCTGTCTCTCTCTGTGTCTCTCCGTGTCTTTGTCTCTCTGTGTCTCCCCCTATCTCTGTCTCTCTGTGTCTCTCCCTGTCTCTGTCTCTCTCTGTGTCTCTCCCTGTCTCTGTCTGTCTGTGTCTCTCCCTGTCTCTGTCTCTCTGTGTCTCTCCCTGTCTCTGTCTCTCTGTGTCTCTCCCTGTCTCTGTCTGTCTGTGTCTCTCCCTGTCTCTGTCTCTCTGTGTCTCTCCCTGTCTCTGTCTCTCCCTGTCTCTGTGTCACCCCCTGTCTCTGTCTGTCTGTGTCTCTCCCTACCTCTGTCTCTCTCCGTGTCTCTCCCTGTCTCTGTCTCTCTGTGTCTCTCCCTGTCTCTGTCTCTCTGTGTCTCTCCCTGTCTCTGTCTCTCTCCCTGTCTCTGTCTCTCTCTGTGTCTCTCCCTGTCTCTGTCTCTCTCTGTGTCTCTCCGTGTCTTTGTCTCTCTGTGTCTCCCCCTATCTCTGTCTCTGTCTGTGTCTCTCCCTGTCTCTGTCTGTCTGTGTCTCTCCCTGTCTCTGTCTCTCTGTGTCTCTCCCTGTCTCTGTCTGTCTGTGTCTCTCCCTGTCTCTGTCCCTCTCTGTCTCTCCCTGTCTCTGTGTCTCTGTCTCTCTTTGTCTCTCCCTGTCTCTGTCTCTCTGTGTCACTCCTGTCTCTGTCTCTCTGTGTCTTTCCCTGTCTCTGTCTCTCTGTGTCTCTCCCTGTCTCTGTCTCTCTGTGTCTCTCCCTGTCTCTGTCTGTCTGTGTCACCCCCTGTCTCTGTCTCTCTGTGTCTCTCCCTGTCTCTGTCTCTCTTTGTCTCTCCCTGTCTCGATCTGTGTCTCTCCCTGTCTCGGTCAGTCTGTGTCTCTTCCTGTCTCTGTCTCTCTGTGTCACCCCTGTCTCTGTCTCTCTATGTCTGTCCCTGTCTCTGTCTCTCTTTGTCTCTCCCTGTCTCGGTCTGTCTGTGTCTCTCCCTGTCTCGATCTGTATCTCTCCCTGTCTCTGTCTGTCTGTGTCACCCCCTGTCTCTGTCTCTCTGTGTCAACCCCTGTCTCTGTCTCTCTTTGTCTCTCCCTGTCTCGGTCTGTCTTTGTCTCTCCCTGTCTCGATCTGTCTGTGTCTCTCCCTGTCTCTGTCTCTCTTTGTCTCTCCCTGTCTCTGTCTCTCTTTGTCTCTCCCTGTCTCGGTCTGTCTGTGTCACCCCCCTGTCTCTGTCTCTCTGTGTCAACCCCTGTCTCTGTCTCTCTTTGTCTCTCCCTGTCTCGGTCTGTCTGTGTCTCTCCCTGTCTCTCTCTCTGTGTCTCTCCCTGTCTCTGTCTCTCTTTGTCTCTCCCTGTCTCGATCTGTCTGTGTCTCTCCCTGTCTCTCTCTCTCTGTGTCTCTCCCTGTCTCTGTCTCTCTTTGTCTCTCCCTGTCTCGATCTGTCTGTGTCTCTCCCTGTCTCGGTCTGTCTATGTCTGTCCCTGTCTCTGTCTCTCTTTGTCTCTCCCTGTCTCGGTCTGTCTGTGTCTCTCCCTGTCTCTCTCTCTGTGTCTCTCCCTGTCTCTGTCTCTCTTTGTCTCTCCCTGTCTCGATCTGTCTGTGTCTCTCCCTGTCTCGGTCAGTCTGTGTCTCTTCCTGTCTCTGTCTCTCTGTGTCACCCCTGTCTCTGTCTCTATGTCTGTCCCTGTCTCTGTCTCTCTTTGTCTCTCCCTGTCTCTGTCTCTCTTTGTCTCTCCCTGTCTCGGTCTGTCTGTGTCTCTCCCTGTCTCGGTCTGTGTCTGTCCCTGTCTCTGTCTGTCTGTGTCACCCCCTGTCTCTGTCTCTCTGTGTCAACCCCTGTCTCTGTCTCTCTTTGTCTCTCCCTGTCTCGGTCTGTCTGTGTCACCCCTGTCTCTGTCTGTTCCTGTCTCTGTCTGTGTCTGTCCCTGTCTCTGTCTGTCTGTGTCACCCCCTGTCTCTGTCTGTTCCTGTCTCTGTCTGTGTCACCCCCTATCTCTGTCTGTTCCTGTCTCTGTCTGTGTCACCCCCTGTCTCTGTCTGTTCCTGTCTCTGTCTGTGTCTGTCCCTGTCTCTGTCTGTTCCTGTCTCTGTCTGTGTCTGTCCCTGTCTCTGTCTGTCTGTGTCACCCCCTGTCTCTGTCTGTTCCTGTCTCTGTCTGTGTCACCCCCTGTCTCTGTCTGTCCCTGTCTCTGTCTGTCTGTGTCACCCTCTGTCTCTGTCTGTTCCTGTCTCTGTCTGTGTCACCCCCTGTCTCTCTGTCCCTGTCTCTGTCTGTCTGTGTCACCCTCTGTCTCTGTCTGTTCCTGTCTCTGTCTGTCTGTGTCACCCCCTGTCTCTGTCTGTCCCTGTCTCTGTCCCTCTGTGTCACCCCCTGTCTCTGTCTCTTTTTGTCTCTCCCTGTCTCGGTCTCTCTGTGTCTCTCCCTGTCTCGGTCTGTGTCTCTCCCTGTCTCTGTCTCTCTGTGTCTCTCCCTGTCTCTGTCTATCTGTTTGTTTGTCTCTTATCTCTCTCTCCCCCTCTCTGTCTGTCTGTCTCTCTCTCTCTCTGTCTCCCTCCCTCCCTCTATTGCTGTGTGTCTCTGTCTGTCTGTCTTCCCCCCCCTCCCCTTATCCCTCACTTTCTCTTGTCACAAAAAAACACAGACACACAGACATACATAGAAATACAGGCTCACAGAGAGAGAGAGAGAGAGAGAGAGAGAGAGAGAGAAATCATACTGTCGACCTGACAGCCCAACCAGCCAAAGGAACGTAGAAAATGAAATATTGATCTCCGCCATGCAATCACAAAAGGACTGTGTGTATGATACGAGCATGTCATGTATTCTTTGGAAAACAAGGAAAAAAACAGGGAGAAACCAAGAACATGGACAAGAGAAGAGAGCAAGACGAAGAATGAGAAGGGAACAACAACAACAACAGGAGCAGCAACGAGAACGACAACAATATCGAAGAAGAAGGTACTCTGATGAATTGAAAATCCGGTGTGAAACCCAAGAATGGCCCCCACCACAAGTTAACTCCAGCCGGGGAAGACTTGACATGACTGCAGTGGGGAGTTAACCCGTGAAGACACCACCAACCCTTGTCATGAAATGACTCCACGCCCATAAAAGTAAACTTTATCAAATTAATCAGAAAGCACTGGAGGAAGGGGGGTGGGGGTGGGGATACAGGGTGAATTAATTCTGGGCAACCCCCAACGCACTACAACCCTGGTCCCAAAAGCGCTCCGCCCTGAGTCAATGTGGGCGTGTATCGTCAAGTTTCGACTCCAGCACTCATTCGGGGTCAGTTCTAAGGCGTACTTAAGGCCAACCGCCAACAACTCAATGGCAACTCCTTTTAGGGCACTATAACCCCGAAATATACTATGGAATATTTTTTGGCACATGCGATGGAGCAATTCTAGTTCTGCCCCCAAAATGACCCCCAGGAGGTTTGTCTTGATTTTTCCAAGCGCAAAAAACACGTAGTAACATGCATTTTGTGAAAATAAAGATATGCCAGTAGAAAGGTGTGTGTGTGTGTGTGTGTGTGTGTGTGTGTGTGTGTGTGTGTGTGTGCGGTAGTATGGGCTATGGGATGGAATAGATAAAATGGCTGGCTCTGAGATAACTCCAAGGGGAGTGCTTCTGGACCGACTCCAATGGACTGAGTCAAAATGGTGCTTGGAGTTGTTTCCAGACGCTACATCGGCTTGATTTTCTTCTCTCGTCGTCAGCAGATGTCAGGTCTTGGTCATCGTAGAGATTGGAGAACTTCAGGAATGATTTCCCCAACCACAAAAATGTGTCAGACAGATTAGTTAAGCTCCGCGTGAGGGACTGGACCGACCAACTGGCATCACTGTAAGAAATTCAATCTAGCCCTGACCCAAGGCTGTACATTGACCAGTGAAGCGAGAGGCTGTGTCGCCGCTCTTTGTTCTTTTTCCCCAAAAAGTCTTCAGTGTTCCAGACATAGTGACAGACGATGCTTTCTGAGGACCTCGAGATTTGTTAGAGACGTTTTTTGTTTTCTTTGCTTTACTCTTTACCATACTCATACATCTCCCCTTTATCATTTGCTCTCGCTGGTTTACTGTCTACCGAATGCCGGGCGAGATTTGTTTTCCCCCTTCGTTAATGTTACGTCAAGCATGTGTAACTCTGTGGTGGAAGAGTGATATTTTCCGTTTGTGAATCTCGTGACTCGAAATTGGATGGAGAAGAAAGAAGTGTGTGTGTGTGTGTGTGTGTGTGTGTGTGTGTGTGTGTGTGTCTGTGTGTGTCTGTGTCTGTGTGTGCCTGTGTCTGTGTCTGTCTGTGTGACTGTGTTAGTTTAGAACAGAACTTTCTTTCTTTGTGCTCGATTGACTGTCGGTGGATGCGATTTCTATTTTCTCTGAAAGGAACTTATATTCGCGATAGAAAATGGCTGTGTGTCTTCCCTGGTCTTTTCTGATTGGTCCAACTCCAACACAATCCGCCACTGGGCCATTTAGCAAAACGTGCGCTCTTACCTCACGGCGTCAGTACTTTGCGACTGCCTCAACTCCAGCGAGAAAGTAGACAGGAGCCAGCAAGCCAAACGATAGACAGCCGTTTCTTTCACAGCTGTTGGTGTACTCGTTCATTCCGGACTGAGTGTTCAAGACCCAGAGCCAGCTGTGGCTTGATAGAACAGGAAGAGGATGAGGATTATTGTTTCCGTTCAGTTCAAGAAAAAGGCGGGGGAGAGGTATCGTGAAACCCTTCTGGCTACCACCGACCACCTTAATTCTCTTCTCACCTTAGAGATTTACGATGAATGTATTTTCTTGCGTGTTGTATGAGAAATGTATTGAATATGATAAACTACTTTGGACTTTGATCAAAAACAATGCACCGTACATTTAAGATGAGTCAGTTTTATGAGTTTGACGAACAGCGCATGGTCTACGAGGGAAATTATTCCACGCAGGGAAAAATATTTTTGACCCCGCTCCCATCCCATCCGCCTTGCTCCAATCCCTGTTCAACATGAGATGGTTTCAATCACGCGATCTGACCTGGCCTTCACACTCAGACACACAGACACCACATTCACTCATACACAGAGACACGCTCACAGACACATAGGCACAGAGACAGACACACAGACACACACACACAGACACACACACACACACACACACACACACACACACACACACACACACACACACACACACACACACAGAGGTTTCAGCAATGTAAAATACGGGTTGCAGTCCCTAAGGAGAGTGGCCGGTCCGCCATCCTCCGGCGCCACAAGATGCAAATCACAACTGAAAAAGCACTGGCTGATGAATATTTTTTCCTCGCCCCAGAGGATTGACGCTCCAGCTCAGTTCTGCCATGTGCCTTTACGTTTATGGATTGTTGTTGTTGTTGTTGTTTTGGTTTCTTTCCACATCTGTATATTTCATTTAAAAGCATCCGTAAGCTTAAGCGTTCTTGTAATTTTTCGATGTTGAGAGAGAGAGAGAGAGAGAGAGAGAGAGAGAGAGAGAGAGAGAGTTTATTTTCGAAAATGATTGATAAGCATGATATGGATATGGATTTCGTCATGCAGCCCTCGTCCTAAATAACGTCTACACTACAGAGAACTAAATTATACATGCGTGAGCAAGCTGGTACTAAAAACATCAGGATGCAATGATAATGTTGTTCATGAGACAGTAATAAAGAGTCTGACAAACACTGACAGACTGAGAGGGAGAGACAGACAGGCGGAAAGGTGGATAGACGAAAGAAAACCGACAGAAAGACAAATAAATGAACGCATGAAATGAAAACAATGCAATGACAAAAAAGCAAAATGCATTCAACTAGTGTAAATAAGGGAGTGGAGACATATGGAGCGAGAGAAAAGACAAAATTAGAAAGACAGGTAGAGAGAAACAGACAGAAATTTATACGCGCGCGTACACACACACAAACACACGCACGCACGCACACGCGCGCGCGCGAGGACACACACACACACACACACACACACACACACACACACACACACACACACACAGGCAGAGTGAGTATACTGGACAAAAGTGGACAGGGATTGGGCACATGGTGAATTTGAGTTTCTTGAAGGTTATTCCCTGAGGCTTTCCTAGTCACTGACCATTACTGTCTTTGCCGATGGGTTTCTTGATATATCCCTAGTTGGTACAACCTGCAAGTGCTCTTTCAAAAGCTTAGACTTGTTAACGTTTATGGTGATATGACCCTTCCAAAAGTCAGGCGCGCGCGCGCATGTGTGTGTGTGTGTGTGTGTGTGTGTGTGTGTGTGTGTGTGCACGCGCGCACGCGCCTTCCATCACAGAGTGCTAAACGATTTTATACTCCCTGATAACAAAGCTTGTAATTAACTTCTCAAACTCAAAGACGACGTTAACATTGTTTAAGTGTTTGTTCCCCCCCCACACACCCCACCCTACCCCCTCACTTCACCACAAACCATTTCTCATCGCCTTCATCCACCGTTTGATGGCCGTTATATATCCCAGACAAGACCCCTTATTTCCAAGACCTGAACATGACCTTAAAAGGCGCCAGCGAACTGGTCGTGAAACTCCTTCCACCACCCTGTACTTCAGAGTTAATTAGTGGTCTCGTTTAATGTCCCTGCAAAGTGTGGTGATATAAAAGCTGGCCTGTCTATTACAGTTATAACTTTGGCAACGCCACCACGAGACACTGGGAGCTTCTAGTGCCAGAGTAGCTTGAGTGACCGCCAAGACTTCGAACATGGGTGTCGGTGGTGTGAATGGTATTACGCTCCCTCAAGGTTTTATTCCAGGGGTAAATATGGAGTGTATAAGACCCAGTGATGGATATTTCCCCTTCTCGTAAAGATTGTAACCATCAGAATGTTTCAGTAATACAATAACATGTTAGAAAAGGGTGGGGTATGCTGCGTGTATTCTTCTTGGTGGTCAGTTGGTATTTTTCGTTTTTCTCTGGAACAAAATTCACGGAAGTAATTTTTAAATGTTCAAAGACCCGCCCCCTCCCCCCCCCCTCTCTCTCTCTCTCTCTTCCCGACCCTCCTAATATATATTTGATTGATAAGGAAGAGAAAGTCGTACTGTAAATACGGAAGGCCCAAGCTTCTTTGTTCACGAGATTCTGAATTGGCCGTGTTTATTTATAATAATTGTTATGATTATAACGACGATGTTGATGATACCCATTTCACTGTTCGGAATCCCATGAGAAGATCGATGCAATATACACTGCTTAACACACGTGTTCTTGCTACAAGCTTATTGTTTGTTCGAGTTTGACTGGTCTCTCCCCCTTTCATCCCCGGAGGGTCAGACTACAATGGGGTTGTTTTTTTTACAGGTGTCACCGGGTCATAGTTATCGGCCCAACCTGTTAGAAACAGCCGCCGCTTTCCAAACCATCACTGAGGCCAGGTGCGAAATTCACTGTGCAGGTGTAACATGGTACACCTTCACGTGCGGAAGCTTGCGTTACCGGTAGGTAAACGAGGCAAATTCTTGTGTCGGTCTTAAGACAATGCACCTGTTGATGGATGTCAGAGGCTGATATGCCTGCTCGGTTGCGACGGGGATAGATGTTCAAAGTTCAAAGAATCGATGTCATCAGTAACCAGACCCGATTTTATTATCAGTCTCTCTCTGTGACTGGCGTCACGGTAACTGAGGATACGGCGTAGTGTGTGTGATCGTGATGACAGGAAAAGGTTTTATTGTCTCATTGTGTTGGTTGATGGCGTGTAGTGGATCCGTTAATAGGATGCACAACAGGCCATTTTTAGGGTCAAATCTTTTGACTTCCTTGTCTGTCTATCCGTCTGTTTCTTTGTCTGTCTGCGCTCTCTCTCCCCACCTCTCTCTCTGTCTGTCTCTCTCTCCACACACAGACACACACACACACACACACACACACACACACATATATATATATATATATATCCATCTCTGTCTCTGTCTCTGCCTCTTTCTCTCTCTCTCTATTTCTCTCCATATAATCATCTGAGTCCATCTCTCTTTCTCTCACCCCCACCCCCTCTCTCTCTCCATACATATCTCTATTTTCTCTACCGTCCCCACTCTTTCTCTTCCTCCAAGTATCTCTGGCCGGCTTAAAACCCAAGTTAGACAGACAGTATCACCAGTTCTTGCGGTTTTGTTCCATCTGTGTGTAACTGGTCGCTTCCCGGTACAAGACGAGAGAGACAGAGCGAGACACAGGCAGCCAGAGGAGAAACATAGCGAGAGCAGGATGCTGCGGAAAGGTGGTGGGTCGGAGGTTGGTGGTGGGGGTGGTGGTAAACAGAAGTCGATGTTGCTTGCTCCACCTCCCCTCCCCCCCGGGCCCCTCTTCCTCGCCTCCATGGTCCCCCTTGTTCCTTCAGTAACGGAATGTGAAAACACCTCTTTTTCCCATTTTCAACCCTCAGAGGTATCAAATGAACGCCGGAATACTTCTCGCCTATTACACCGAGCCCTCGTTATTCGCCTAACCGCTGCTGTTTCAAAGCGTGACACACCATGAGAGAGAGAGAGACAGACAGACAGACAGAGGCAGAGATAAACAGAGAGAGGCAGAGAAAGAAAGAAAGATAGACAGACAGACAGAGGCAGTGAGAAACAGAGAGAGACAGAGACAGACAAACAGAGACAGAGATACAAAGAGAGAAACAGACAGAGATAGACAGAGATACAGAGACAGACAGACAGAGATACACAGAGAGGAGACAGACAGACAGAGGCAGAGAGAGGCAGAGAGATACGGAAGCAGAGACAGACAGAGAGACACAGAAAGAGAGAGAGAGTAGAGAGAGAGAAAGAGACAGGGGCAGTGAGAGACAGGCAGAGGCAGAGAGATAGATAGATAGATAGAGAGAGAGAGAGAGAGAGAGAGAGAGAGAGAGAGAGAGAGAGAATGAAGAGACCATTGTTGCAAGTGCAGCGGCACCTTACCTTGGCGCGTGGAGGTTTTTACCTGGTGAAGGTGAACGTGGCGCATTCCTGTGGGAAAGACAACACACCTGTCGGGGTCGACTTCAGAGAAACACAATGACGTACCTGCGAGCGTATGAGGTCGGCGTGTTGAGAGCAAGAAACCAAAGGATACGATTGTGGTGAAAGATGCTTTTCCTTCTTTTTTTCTTTTCTTTTTTTTCCCCCCCAAGAACTTATCATTGTAGCATGAATAACCTCTCACAAGCAAATATTTGTTCCTACCTATCAACAAAAAAATAAAGTACAGTAAAATAAAAGAAAGTGAAAGGAAAAGAAAGCCAGAAAGACAAAATATTTGTCTTCAGCTTCTTCTGCGGATGTAGGTATTAGTTCTTACCTCTCAAAAAAAAAAAAAAAAAAAAAAAAAAGGGTTGGAGAAATAGAGAGAAAGAAAGAAAGCCAAAATATTGCCTTCTTCTTCTGCTGCGTTCTTGGACTGCGACTCCCATATTCACTCGTATGTGCGAATGGGATTTAAAGTGTGTGACGATTTTTACTCCTCCATGTAGGCAGCCATACTCCGTTTTCGGGGGTGTGCATTCTGGGCGTGGTCTTGTTGCCATTTCCCACCAAACGCTGACATAGATTACATGAGCTTTAACGTGCGTATTTGATCTTTTGAATGTGTACACACATGAAGGGGGTTTAGGCACTAGCAGGTCTGCACATGTGATGACCAGGGAGATTTCTAAAAGCGGTTGTACATTCTTGAGTGCTTTCTTTTCTTATTAGTATTTATCTATCTATGTTCATTAAAACGAAATCAAAATCAGACAGGTTTAGGTTTTATTTCTATGGAGTGAAACTCAATTTCAAACCAAAGACGGCTTCGAGCAAGCTGTCGCTGAAAGCAATAACGACAAGCATGTCTTGGTGGTCGAGAGGGTGGCAGGGAGGGAGCGCAGGGGGGAAATGTGCGTTCGTGCGCGTGTGCGCGCGTGTTGTGTGTGTTGTGTTGTGTGTGTGTGTGTGTGTGTGTGTGTGTGTGTGTGTGTGTGTGTGTTGGGGGTGGAAGCTGGGGGAGGGGGAAGGAGGAGGGGCGCTCGCAACCTGTTGGATCGATCACGGTGCGGAGGGAAGAAGTGGTGTGCAAACCTTTTTCAATCTCCTGTTTCGTTTTGTCTGTCTGTCTCTGTCTCCTCAACCAGTTCGCTCTTGTCTGTCTGTCTGTGTCTCTCCTACCACTCTTGTCTGTCTGTCTGTCTCTGTCTCTGTCTCTCAACCAGTTCGCTCTTGTCTGTCTGTCTGTCTGTCTGTCTGTTTGTCTCTGTCTCTGTCTCTCAACCAGTTCGTTCTTGTCTGTCTGTCTGTGTCTCTCCTACCACTCTTGTCTGTCTGTCTCTGTCTCTCCTACCACTCTTGTCTGTCTGTCTCTGTCTCTCCTACCACTCTTGTCTGTCTGTCTCTGTCTCTCCTACCACTCTTGTCTGTCTGTCTCTGTCTCTCCTACCACTCTTGTCTGTCTGTCTCTGTCTCTCCTACCACTCTTGTCTGTCTGTCTGTCTGTCTCTGTCTCTCCTACCACTCTTGTCTGTCTGTCTGTCTCTGTCTCTCCTACCACTCTTGTCTGTCTGTCTGTCTGTCTCTGTCTCTCCTACCACTCTTGTCTGTCTGTCTGTCTCTGTCTCTCCTACCACTCTTGTCTGTCTGTCTGTCTCTGTCTCTCCTACCACTCTTGTCTGTCTGTCTGTCTGTCTCTGTCTCTCCTACCACTCTTGTCTGTCTGTCTCTGTCTCTCCTACCACTCTTGTCTGTCTGTCTGTCTGTCTCTGTCTCTCCTACCACTCTTGTCTGTCTGTCTCTGTCTCTCCTACCACTCTTGTCTGTCTGTCTGTCTCTGTCTCTCCTACCACTCTTGTTTGTCTGTCTCTGTCTCTCCTACCACTCTTGTCTGTCTGTCTCTGTCTCTCCTACCACTCTTGTCTGTCTGTCTGTCTGTCTCTGTCTCTCCTACCACTCTTGTCTGTCTGTCTGTCTCTGTCTCTCCTACCACTCTTGTCTATCTGTCTGTCTCTGTCTCTCCTACCACTCTTGTCTGCCTGTCTTTTGAATATTACGCTGTGTGTGAGCTCGCATTAAGTGTCCTATTTGTCCAGTCATAAGACCTTTCCCGTCCAGCTGCTTCACACCAGTGTTTCTCTTTCTCTCTCTTGTTCTCGCTTTCTTTATGCGCCTTCCAGCGTGCGCGCGCGCACACACACACACACACACACACTCTCACAAACACACACACACACACACACACACACACACACACACACACACACACACACACACACACACACACTCACTCACTCACTCACTCACTCACAAACATATATAAAAACACACGCACACACACACACTCACACACACACACACACACACACACACACACACACACACACACACACACACACACACACACACACACACACATACTCACTCACTCACTCACAAACACATAAAAACACACGCACACACACACACACACACACATACATATGTATATATATATATATATATATATATATATATATATATATATATATACACACTCCCGCTCTCTCTCTCACAAACAAACACACACACACACACACACACACACACACACACACACTCACGTAGTGGAAACGAATCACGACTCCCAAAAGGTGCGGGGACTTTATTGCACTGATACCGAGCTCTATTTGGTCCGCATCAGTTCGTTAATGTGGGCTGCCGTAATGTGTTCGGGCACTCCCTATCATCGTTAGAGGACTCGGACGTCGCTTAACATCGAATATAAAATCTGTCTCTATCTCTGTCTCTCCTACCACTCTTGTCTGTCTGTCTGTGTGTCTGTCTATCTGTCTCTGTCTCTGTCTCTCTCCACCCCTTAGTCTCTCTCTCTCCTCTCTCCTACTCTCCCCTCTCTCTCTATTTCACCCTTTTCTCTCCCCTCTCTCATTCCCCCCACACCCCCCTCTCTCTCCCCCTCTCTCTCTCTCCACCCCTTAGTCTCTCTCTCCTCTCTCCTACTCTCCCCTCTCTCTCTATTTCACCCTTTTCTCTCCCCTCTCTCATTCCCCCCACACCCCCCTCTCTCTCCCCCTCTCTCTCTCCACCCCTTAGCCTCTCTCTCCTCTCTCTCTTACCTCCCTCTCTCTCTATTTCACCCTTTTCTCTCCCCTCTCTCATCCCCCCCCTCTCTCTCCCTCTCTCTCCACCCCTAGCCTCTCTCTCCTCTCTCTCTTACCTCCCTCTCTCTCTATTTCACCCTTTTCTCTCCCCTCTCTCATTCCCCCCCCCTCTCTCTCTCTCCCTGGAATAAGGGAAACAAAGGACAGTGCACTCTCATTGAAAATTGTTGTGCACATACAGTACACTCCAATAAAAGCTGCCGACACGGCATGCTTGTTTAAAACCGAGGTAATTTACGAGCAATGATAACCTTCTGTAGAAAACCGCTGGTTATGACTGTTCGAGGCAGAGTTCAGATGAAACGTGTATATCCCCAGCAACGCTGTTCTTTGCTGGACGTAGCCTAGCGAAGTCGTCTGCTTGATGTAGGCTACCAATCTGCAGCAATATTGCTGGGACATGACAGGGAATGGGGTCCTGGAACAAAGGTGCTCATTTCGGAAAGAATTTCCATGACGATGTTTGCATTTTTTAAGATTTTCGTTTTTTTTTTACAATACGGATTTATACAACATTGTTCTTACAGCCACACAGACAGGTGGAGAGACACTGGACACTGGAATAGTGAGGTGTTTTTTTTTTAGGAGGGCCGGGGGGGGGGGGGGGGATTGTTGTTGGTGGTGGTTATTTGGGGTTTTATTTGGGGGTGGCGGGGTGGGGCGGGGAGGTCTTGCTGAGCAGCGATTGAATGGAAGCTCAAGAGTCACGTGCACTGGTTTTTAGTCTGCTACCGAAAAAAAATGCTTGGCCTGTCTGTGGCTGCCTCTCGTTCTTGTGTGACATAGCGGAATATACTCAGGACCATCTGTGTTTTGGCAGTGACTTCAAGGGAAATTTGCGATCTTTCGAATACAACCCTCCTCTTCTTCCCACCCCTCTCTCCACAGACATGCAAGAGCAAAAATATTTTTTTTAAAGAAAAAAGATTATATGCCTATCAGTTTTGGCGCCAAAAATAACGTAAAGAAAGACTGTGCAAAGCGTGTCCATCGTCGGTACTTCTACAGACAAGACGAAAACACACTGCTGGTTCTATAAAAACACACACAAAAACTACAACAAACAAACAGCAACAACAAAAAAATGCAATGCTTTCCGTCATGTCTGGGAGGTCTGACTGGCCCAGGAGCGATAAGGAAGTTGGAAGGAGTTATCTTCCTTGCTTCAGAGAGAGAGAGAGAGATAGAGAGAGAGAGAGAGAGAGAGAGAGAGAGAGAGAGAAACGGGGTGGGTGGGTGAGGGTGAGCCAGAGGAAGCGTTTTGTGTTGAGTCCCAGCGCGCCGTCTTGTCCAGAGCAGCAATCAAGCCCACAAAAACCCTGCTGACAACAAAACTGCGACCAACAGTGTCCACGTCGTCGTTTGGATGAGTGATAGTGGAGAGCGCTTGAAGCTGATCGACTTCTCAAGACCTTCACTTACGCACGCACGCACGCACGCACACACACACACACACACATGCACACACGTATTTTTTTCCTGCACGCACGCACATGCACACACACGCGCGCGCACAAGCACGGACCCCCCCTCCCCCCCACACAAACACACACCGAATTACGAACATTAATTTGTTTTTCCCTGTAAACCTTTCTCTCTTTTTCCATCTTGGCTGTCTCTTTCTTTCGTGTTTCTCGTTCCCAGTCTCCCTGCTCTCCCCCCTCACCCTCCCCCCCCCCACGCGCCCCCCAAAAATTCCAATCCCTATCCCTAAAATCCCAACTCTTCACATTTCTTTCATTCTCTCTCTCTCTTCCTCCTCCTCTCTCTCTCTCTATTTCTCTCTCTCCCTCTCTCTGTCTGTTATTTATCTACTTATTTGTGTGCCTTGTGTACGTTTCTTTATGTATATTATGTTTGCAACGGGTCACAGGCCTATACGCAATTAAAACATTTGTTCTTGTTCTTGTTCTCTCTCCCTCTCTGACCTTGTCTCTGCCTCGCTGCCTCTCAGCCCCCCCACCCTCTCTCCCTCTCTCTCTCTCTATCTATCTCTCTCTCAGCTTTGATACATGCTTGTAATTGTAAATCCCGAGGTCTTGATGCATAGAATCCAACACCGAAGCGCTACACACGTACGAACAGAATCAATGAACAGGCATGACCGCACCGAGACTGGTCGTGGAGAATCGGCATGCGGGAGTTAATTCTGAAAGTCAATACGTGATGGATGAGAGAGGGAGAGAGGGGGGATATGAGGAGTGGGTGGTGACGGGGGCCGGGGGGCGGGGTGTGTGGAGGGGGTATGAATAAGATGGCAGATATACGTCT
Organism: Babylonia areolata; assembly: GCF_041734735.1. Lineage (NCBI taxonomy): Eukaryota > Metazoa > Mollusca > Gastropoda > Neogastropoda > Buccinidae > Babylonia > Babylonia areolata. The sequence goes on along the minus strand of NC_134878.1, from coordinate 17,441,668 downwards.
AACACAACTGTCTGCTTGCAAGAGGATACATAATTTCGGGGTCTGCAAACTACGGAAATACATAAGATTGATGCGGATATGGTAGACTACAGTGTGTGTAGTCCGTACAGGTATCCAATATAATTTATCTCCAGATATTATCTCCTCTCTATCTGTGTCTCTGTCTCTTTGTTTTTCTCTCTTTCTCAAACTCTCTTCCCCCTCTGTCTGTTTATCTCTGTCTCTCCCTCTGAAATTTGAAAAAGAAACATGATCCTTCTAATTCCCAACTAAATGCTCTTTTTCTGTATCTCTCTCTCTATCTGTCTGCCACTTGCTTGTTCGCTTCCTCAAATGATATTTACACAAATAAAAAGATCATCATCATGAGAATAATATAAACGCATCTGTATTGGATGACATGCATGAGTCAACATTCGAGCCAACTTTGCTGAGTGCAGAACTGTTCATGCTGTATTTTATACATAGTGCATTGTCGAGTCCATAGATGAGATGATTCGTTGCATTGGCATTGTTTAAGTAAAAGTGCATTGTGTGTGTGTGTGTGTGTGTGTGTGTGTGTGTGTGTGTGTGTGTGTGTTTGTCTCTGTGTGTGTGAGAGAGAGTGAGAGAGAGAGAGAGAGTGTGTGTGTGTATGTGTGTGTGTGTGTTTGTGAGAGAGAGAGAGAGAGAGAGAGAGAGTGTGTGTGTGTTTGTGTGTGTGAGGTGTGTGTGTGTGTGTGTGTGTGTGTGTGTGTGTGTGTGTGTGTGTTTGTCTGTGTGTGTGTGTGAGAGAGAGAGAGAGAGAGAGAGAGTGTGTGTGTTTATGTGTGTGTGTGAGAGAGAGAGAGTGTGTGTGTGTGTGTGTGTGTGTACGTGAGAGAGAGAGAGAGTGTGTGTGTGTGTGTGTGTGTGCATGTGTGTGTGTGTGTGTGTGTGTGTGTATGTGTGTGTGCATGTGTGTCCAAGTGTGTGTGTTTGTGTATGTGTCTGTGTGTTAGTGTGTGTGTGTGTGTGTGTGTGTGTGTTTGTGTGCGTGTAGTGTGTGTGTGCGTGCGCATGTGCGTGCACGTGTGTTGTTTTGTCTCACCGTGATTTATGAATGATGTTGGTTGAATTATTACGCACACCACTGACGAGTAACAGCTGCTTCACTGCGTGAATGGCCTCTGCCAGTCTATGGAAGTTCACATGCGTCAGAAGGTGGAGAAACAAATCAACTTTCCCTGTGCATGTCACAGCTGGGTGCCTTTCACTCGATCCATATAGTCGAGCCACTTTCAGTGAAATGAATCCTTCAAACTAAGTGGGTTTTTCCTTTCTTTCTTTCTTTTTTTTTTAGTGAAAACTACTTGATGGTAACATCTGTTTGTTCCATATTCTGCCTACGCAAACAGAAGCAAGCATGAACACTTATATATATGTATAATATACATGTGTGTGTGTGTGTGTGTGTGTGTGTGTGTGTGTGTGTGTGTGTACAAAAGGACCATGCGAAGCTCCGTAAGTTATTTTGGCAAAAACAAAAAAAGTTGCATGAATTCGTCGGCATATCATCTTCTCCATCATCATTTTCATCACCACCTCCACCACCACGATGACCTTCATTATCAACCATCACAGCCATCACTGATAACCATAGTTGTTCGCTACGCCACGACACTGCCTCATCCTCCCCCAAACCCCTAGCCCCACCACCTCCCACATCCTTGTCCCTTCACCACCACCACCACCACTCCCAGGTTACATTCATGCGTGCACACAACGATCGATCTGCACGTACGTCACACATCTATTAGCGATTTACGTCAATGACTTTTTTTTTCCCCACGAAAGAGGACGAGGGTGAGAGAGACAGAGGTAGTTTGACAGGGTGAGGTTGGAGGTGTGTGTGTGTGTGTGTGTGTGTGTGTGTGTGTGCGGGAGGGTTCTGGTGTTGTGAGAACTGGGACTCTTGCTACGTGCACAGCAGCAGAGGCAGCAAGCATAACATCACCAGGGAAGACAACAGCAGTTACTCAGTACAAGAAGAAGAAGAAGGAGGAGGAGGAGAAGGAGAATGAAAAAAAAAAAGAAAGAAAGAAAAGAAGCGCAGAACAGATGGAAAGGAACGCAGAAAGATTTTTTTTATTTTTTATCTAAAGCACCAAGTAAACTTGTTCCGTTACGAGTCACAGAGACAGAGACAGAGATAGACAGATAGACAGACAGACAGAAAAGGCAAGGCAAGACAAGTCTTGTCTGGTCTTGTCTTGAGAGAGAGAGAGAGAGAGAGAGAGAGAGAGAGAGAGTTTATTTTCAACATTGGCCGACTTTCATATCTGCCATTGTTTTCACACACACACACACACACACACACACACACACACAGAGAGAGAGAGAGAGAGAGAGAGAGATAGACACTCACACATACAAATAATTGTGTGTATATATATATATATATATATATATATATATATATAAGAATAACACAGAGTAAATCTGAGGGAAGCAACATCATTCATACATTCACAGAGCGAGAGCAACACACCACACAAGAAACTGCACTAACACACCGAATATAACAGAGAGAATGGTAGGAGGAGGGGGGGGGGGGGTCCGTGTAATGCAGAATAGTAGCTTCATTTTCTCTTTCGTTTTTGTCCAACCGACTCACCCTTTCAAGACAGCTTATGTCGTTCGGTCTATGTACACAGTCCAAATGGACATAGAATGAACAATAAACAATCCAGAGTCGTATCTTTCTTCTTTTTTTTTAAGTTGGACGTCTATTTTTTCAGTATCTTCACAATGTTTTTTCCCCCCACTATCATGGTGAGCCGTCTTCTTTCCCAGTCAGTTTACGGTGATTAGCCCTCGATTTTGGTGCTTTTGGAATTGAACATCGACCACTATGCAAACTCTCCACATCCACCCTTCAGAAAATGTATACACAACAATCGCCTGGAGGTGTTTTAAGCCCAGAGAGCGTGTCCCCTTTCTTGTGTATAAGTCAAGACACACTGAACAACCAACTGCTGAAGCCAGACCAAGACACAAGAGAGGTCAGACACTGAGTGGAAGGGAACCAAGATGAATCCGGAAGCATCGGGACAAGGGGATTTGACTACTATTATGGACGGGCGCAATAGCCGAGTGGTTAAAGCGTTGGACTTTCAATCTGAGGGTCCCGGGTTCGAATCACGGTGACGGCGCATGGTGGGTAAACGGTGGAGATTTTTACGATCTCCCAGGTCAACATATATGCAGACCTGCTAGTGCCTGAACCCCCTTGGTGTGTAAATGCATGCAGAAAATCAAATACGCACGTGAAAGATCCTGTAATCCATGTCAGCGTTCGGTGGGTTATGGAAACAAGAACATACCCAGCATGCACACCCCCGAAAGCGGAGTATGGCTGCCTACATGGCGGGGTAAAAACGGTCATGCACGTAAAAGCCCACTCGTGTACATACGAGAGAACTTGGGAGTTGCAGCCCACGAACGCAGAAGAAGAAGAAGAAGACTACTATTATTGATGACCATCAGAACTGGTCAGACAGCAATTGTCTATGTCTCGTCCACTGGGGGGCCTGGCCAGAATATGATGACGGATAACAATGACCACTGGCGCACTCGTGATTACCGGAAGATCTGGGGAATGAGAAGTTCCTCTGCATTTCTGAACGAGATTATTGGATAGCGCTAATGGGAAAGGGTATATATATATATATATGTTTGTATATAAGTTCAGATTATGATATATTATGTTAAACACAAAGATATATATATATATGTTATACATATACATATATGTATATATATGTATATATATATCTGTGTGTGTATGTGTGTGTGTGTCTGTATGATGTTGTGAGTGAGAAGATAAATCTACCGATCTCTTCCATATTACTGAACATTTTTAAAATGACACACGACAGTACCTAAGATGAAGGAAAAGGCAATGATAGTGAAAAAGTGTTACACAGAAGGGCAGTTCTGAGCTTTCGATGGATTGATAGACAGGATTCTGGCTCTGAAGCACACTTAATAATATCCATATCTGGTAACTGGACAATGGATGTTGTCTTCTGATAAAGTGTAAGACCCAACAGGCTCATGCATACACTATCTAATGCAACAACTGGTAGATGAAAAAGTACACGATGATTATATATAACCTTTCAAGTTGTTAAGCTGTTAAACGACCAGCAGATAAGAAAGTGAATGTATCTTAGAGAAAGTAAACATGTCTTAGAGAAAAATTAAATCGCAAAATTATTGATAGATTTACGGTAGATTTAAAGATCCCAAGAGCTCCCCTCTTTCTTTTTTGTTTAAGACCCACTAAACAACCAGCTCAAGTTACACGAGACTAGGGAAAAGTCTGACAGGGAAGAAGACCAGATAAATCCATGACCATCCACACTGGGGCATCAGGTAACTAAGGCAGGACACGCTGAGTTATGTTTCGTTGTCTGACGGTCAGGCTGGGGATTATGTTCCTTGGTGGGGTCCTGGCTGCCACCCCGGATGACGCGGAGCACCCTTTTTTTTTTCACTGCTTCTTAGCGTGAGATGACTGTCAGGGTGCTTTGGTGGCAAGCAAAAAAGGTGAGTGTACCCATGCCACCCACACAACAGAGCAGTTGTAAGAATGGATTTTTACGTGCGGAAGGGATGATGGTAAATATACCTTACCAAAGCATGGGATGTATTGAAGACCAGCAGCTTATTGTGTATTTTTTGGTGGTGAATGACATTATATGAATTGTAAGATATATTAATCAGTACCAAATAGAAACATATGCATATATACATGTTATAAGATAAACAATGTTCTGCTCTTGATCAGTACCAAATAGAAATACGTGCAAATATGCATTTGCATGAATCAACAACTCGCACTGTCTATTCTAGGGTAGTTTCCAAAATTAATACATTGACGCACTCCAAAAAATGACCAGACACGAGTGAACACCACCAAAGTGACTCAGCAGGAATGCAGGATCTCCTCTGGTGTGTGACCTGAGGCCTACCAAGCAGTGATAGTTCCACGTAAACTGCTGGCGCTAAGACTACGACAGACGAGCATGGTCGTAACTGCATGGTGATAGATGGCGGAAGGGGGGAGGGGGGTTAGGAAGGACAGTGGGTCTTGTATCGTTCACAGTATGCAATTCATACCAGCACTTCTTTCGACTGGACTTTTTCATGCCTCACTGTTTTGTCTTCACAGTTTGACAGCCACAGTCCGTATTCGGGGTTGATAACAGTGTCAAACGACAGAGCGTGATAGATGAGGCTTTGGCAGTAAATATGAAAATAAACAAGTCAAGACGTGCTAAACAACCTGACTGTCTAACTGAGACCCACGAGATCTCTGAGTGGAACGAGATTTGACGAAACCCGAACCACTCCAACTAGAAGATTGCCACTGACCACCAGCCGCATTGGCCAGACACCGACTGCCTGTGTCTCGTAAATCGGGGTAGGTGTGGTGTGGGCCGGTCTGGACCTAACAACCATTGACAGATCCCTGGTGGCCGGATGACGTGGAGAGGGAGGATTCACCCAGGTCACAGACTGGAGATGGATGGGTTGAGGTGCTCTGGGCCGGGTAAAGGAGACGGTAAATACGCCGGTACCTCCCTGACTGTAGGGAGTCCGTCTGAGGGTGGATGTCGCGTAGAGTGGATGAGGAGAAGGTAAATATACCAGGACTTACATCGCAAACAGCGGGTCGGCTCGAAGGCGGGGAATTGGAGATTTTCAGACGGTGAATGAGAAGATAAAACGCTGATAAATACTGTCTTCTTCTTCTTCTTCTTTTTCTCCCCCTCCCCCTCTTTCTCCTCCACCTTTTCTTCTTATTCGTCTTCTTCGTCTTCAACTATCGTGGTCGTCTCCTATGGGCTGCAACAGAAGGACATTCAGCCTTCAGTAAGTAGGCTTCTATAATTTTGACATTTACCCCCACTATATTGTCAGTCACACACTTTCGGAGGCTGATTGATAACAAGCAGCAGAGCACCAGCCTGCGAAGATTTACGAAGATTTGACAGTGGACGAGGCCGTCATTGTGAATGTGGTTTCATCTCTAAATAAGTATTTATGGCTGTCATTTATTGGCAGACAAGAGGTAAACAAATTACGGGCTTCTCTGAAGATGGAGCCCTGCTTAGTATTCTGGGTGCAACAGTAAAAGGACAGTGAGTGGGTTGTCTGATTCGCTTCAAATAATGGCGGTCCCTGGTTCTGATCCAATGAACGGTATTCTGGTGACAAACCAGATAAGCAGACCAACATACACTCTCGATATCCCAGAGGGAACTGTAGAATAAAACATGTATTAGATTGCTTTTTTTTTCTTTCATTTCTATTTTATGTGTTTCATTTCCTTTCTTCGTCTTTCCCTTTTTTTTAAATTCTTTTTTTTCTCGAAATTGTTTTAGGACCTCTCGTCCGTTCGATCGAAAAACTCGTTATTATTTTTCTTCGTTCCTGTCTTTTGTGTGTGTGTGTGTGTGTGTGTGTGTGTGTGTGTGTGTGTGTGTGTGTGTGTGTGTGTGTGTGTGTGTGTGTGTGTGTGTGTGTGTGTGTGTGTGTGTGTGTGTGTGTGCATGCGTGGGTGCGTGTGTGTGTGTTTGTGTGTATGTTGCGTTGTATCGTGTTGTATCTTGTTGCACACGAACGTTCTTTTTCATCGATGCATATTTTGTAGATTCATGACCATGTATATGATAATGTAATCGGAATTTCTAAATTATCATACATAGATCCGCCTGCTTTTCCATCCTTTTCAACCCGGGGTTTTCTTTCCTTTTTTTGTGGCCGGGAGTTGGAGGGGTCCACATGCAATAATCTCCCATATTACATGTTTTCGGGAAAGTGCTGCATGCGACCTGTGCCTGTTCTGTACGCATACAACCACCATGATTTTTTTTTTTGTTCTGTTGGGATGGGCAGGTTGATGGCCTGAGCAAAATGCGCTTGTTTTTGAAGCAGATGTTTGGGTCGAGCCGCACGTGCTTCGTCTCTGTGTCTCTGTCTCCCCCATCTGTGTCTGTCTGTCTCTGTCTATGTCTGTCTATGTCTGTCTGTCTGTCTGTCTGTCTTTCTCTCTTTCCATCCCTCTTCCGTTTATCTCTTTCTTGAAAAATATATATATATATATATATATATATATATGTGTGTGTGTGTGTGTGTGTGTGTGTGTGTGTGTGTGTGTGTGTCTCCCACTGTCCCTGTCTGTCCGTCAGTCTGCCTGTCACGTTCACGCATTTGTGCACGTGCGTGCATGTGTGCTTTATTTGGTTTACTTATGAGAGAGCGACAGAGAGTACGAGAGAGAAATGGATGGACGAACAGTCTGGCGGACAGAGATGGCAGAGAGAAACACAGGAAAGGGGTGGGGGGTGGGGGGGTTCTGATCACTGATTCTGTGGATTAATACGGTATGCAGAACAGGCAGGATGAATAAACATGGGTGTGCAAGATACGGTTGTGCCGTAATATCAGTTGTTTGGGGTCCGTGTCCTCGGCATGAATATCACAGATTATGGGAGTGAAGGGCGGAATGAGAAGAAACACGTGGATAAATGTGATACCGAGCACACACACACACACACACACACACACACACACACACACACACACACTCACACGCACGCACGCACTCGTGCGCACGAATGCACACACACACACACACACACACACACACACACACACACACACACACACACACAGAGAGAGAGAGAGAGAGAGAAATGCACACTCTCTCTCTCTCTCTTTCTCTCTGTCTCACTCTCTGTCTGTCTGTCTGTCTCTCTTTCTCTCTCTCTCACTCGGTCTGTCTGTCTGTCTCTCCCTCTCTCCCCCTTACACACGCACATACGCGTGAGAGAGAGACAGAGACAGAGATAACAGACAAGACAGACATAATTCATGAACAAAGAAACAGGAAGGAAATCCCCGATGAGGTACATACAGAAATCGAAGCACTTTTAGTCACGAAAATAAGCAATAGACACATAAGAATCTCTCCTGCCAGGAAAGAACAGACAGCGCCCGTCAGTGAGTCATACGGACGCCATTATTCCTCTGAAAGCTAAGTCATCTGTAGAGCCCATAGCATGTCGTTTCCATGCTAAACATGCATGCATCCCAGTCAGATTTCCGCCTGTCTCAAGCTCTTCTTCGCATCAGACGGCTTTGTATTTTCCAGAAGTTTCTTCCTGTTCATCGTGCCCCTTCCTTGACTGATCGTGGCTGGCATGCGTGAGGTGTTTTGTGTGGAAGATGCTGGGTGGAAGTTGGGATTCACATCTTCTCTCCTTCTCTGCCTGTTTATCTGTCTGTCTGTCTGTCTTTCTCTGTCTTTGTGTGTGTGTGTGTCTTTGTCTGACTGTCTCTGTCTGTCTCTCTCTGTGTCTCTCTGTCTGTCTTTCTCTCTCTCACTAAATGAGTGTCCGTGTGTGCGTGCGTGCGTGCGCGCTTGCTTGCTTGCTTGTGCGTGTGCGTGTGCGTGTGCGTGTGTGTGTGTGTGTGTGTGTGTGTGTGTATCTTAAGAGGTCAATTCATTTTTGTCACGATAAAGTGGGATCAGAATCTTTTTTTGCTTTTTGTCTTTCTTTCCTACTATATTACTTACTTTTTTTTATATATATATAGTCAGTCAGTCAATCACCTGATTTCATAGTTCAAAGATTTAGGGTGGTTGTATCTAAGGATATGTTGTTGGAAAATACAGAATATTTACATAAATCTTTATATGATGATGCGCACTTCGCAAACTGTTGGTTTATGTATTGCCGGACTGTCCTTGTAGTTTTGTTCGTTCAGTCGGTTATTCATTCAGTCAGTCATTACTATATTTCATCTGAACTGTTATGAATCCTGAAAAAAGGCCTTTCAGATTAGGTAACCACAATACTTTGAAACAATAGAAATCTCTACCATTGTCCATGCATGGAAAAACAACAACACACACGCAATTCAAAACATTTTGACACACCCCTCTCCCTCCGTTCCGCTCCTTTACAAAACACACACACACACACACACACACACACACACACACACAGAGAGAGAGAGAGAGAGAGAGAGAGAGAGAGAGAGAGAACGTGGTTTAAAAAAAAAACACAATTCTAAACCCAAGACTGCCTCCAGCTAAACTCCTCTAAAGTTTTAATCCGCAGCGGGATTTAAAGGAAGTCTGTGAGGATGCGACCGTGACGTCAGAACACGTGCATCATACGCACTGTTCGCTGCAAATTGACAAACAGAAGGGGGCAAGGTTGGCAGGCAAAAGAGAGGGGGGGAGGGTGGGGGAAGAGAGGGGAAAGAAGGATGGGAGAAGGTAAGACAAGACAGGAGAGTGTTGTTGACAACGCGAGAGGAAGTGCGAATTGGAAAAAGAAAAGGAAATAAAAGGAAATAAATCAGATTGGGGTTTGGGAAACACCTGTCTGTTTCTGACTCAACCTCGCTACCCCCCCTCCCCCTCCCACACCACCACCACCACCCCTCCACCCCACCCAGGTCAAACTTCCTTCACGTCTATCTATCTTTGATGATCGTATGTCAGCTTATGTGTTTTTAATGGAAAAGAAAACGTCTTGGTCATTAAGCATATTGATTTTAAATATGCATTTCTCTGGGGGATCTACCTTGCTCTGTCTCTAGGTTTATCTGCGTGGCTGTCTGTAATTATCGTTCGGTTGATCTGTATGTTTATTCTTTCTTCCTTAATGTTTCTCTTTTTCTTCCTTCTTTTTTTTTTTTAAACTGTTTATGCTATTTCGTGTTTTGTTTGTGGCTGTCTTTCTTTGACTTCGTGGATGGCGCGAAAAGAAAGAAAGAACAAAAGGAGGAACGAAACAAAGAAAGAAAGAAAATAAAGAAAGAAGTTTTTTTTTTTCAAACATTTTTACGACGGGCGCAATAACCGAGTGGTTAAAGCGTTGGACTTTCAATCTGAGGGTCCCGGGTTCGAATCACGGTGACGGTGCCTGGTGGGTAAAGGGTGGAGATTTTTCCGATCTCGCAAGTCAACATATGTGCAGACCTGCTAGTGCCTGAACACCCTTCGTGTGTATACGCAAGCAGAAGATCAAATACGCACGTTAAAGATCCTGTAATCCATGTCAGCGTTCGGTGGGTTATGGAAACAAGAACATACCCAGCATGCACACCCCCGAAAGCAGAGTACGGCTGTCTACATGGCGGGTTAAAAACGGTAATACACGTAAAAGCCCACTCGCGCATATACGAGTGAACGTTGGAGTTGCAGCCCACGAACACAGAAGAAGAAGAAGAACAAACATTTTTATTCAGACAAAGGTTTACATACAAAACATTTTACGCAAGAAAGTTACAACAATATATTGTTCTGAAATCTTGATCATTGCACATCAAGAATCATATCGGTAGGAAGAAAGAGAATTGTGTACTGAAAGTTCTTCATACAGATCTTCATAGAAATAACAACCCGGCAGTGTCCTTGAAACGAGAGGAGACAAGACGCCCGCCGCCCACCCACCCACCACACATATAAGAAAAAAACCAACTTGTTATGGAACCATCTCCCCTCATCGTAGCCACAAGTATTTCCTAACACATCGAGCAGCGGGGATAGGTTTCCGCTCAGTCATCACGGAGCCCACACCACTTTGCATATCAAGTACAGTCCCTACATTCCTGTCAGACCGCATCGTCTCCTGCCCATGAGACATGTATGTGTGTATGTATGTATATATATATATATATATATATATATATATGTGAGTGTGTGTATGTGTGTGTGTGTGTAGAGAGAGAGAGAGAAATCTGTGTGTGTGTGTGTGTGTGTGTGTGTGTGTGTGTGTGTGTGTGTGTGTGTGTGTGTGTAAAAGAATACTCGGTTGACTGTTCTTGGACAGTTTCGATCAGATTAATATAGTGAAA
>NC_134878.1:17423263-17425763 GCF_041734735.1 Babylonia areolata | reverse complement strand
GAGAGTTACGGGCAGAAGACGGGCTTTGAATGAGAATTTGCGAGGGAATTGATAAATAGAAGTGGAGTTGAAAACATCTGTGTCCTGACGTGGTCCTTGCTCCCCCCCCCCCCTCTTCCCACCTCCCCCCGAGCCATTGTGTTGTGTGTGTGTGTGTGTGTGTGTGTGTGTGTGTGTGTGTGTGTGTGTGTGTGTGTGTGTTAGTGTGTGTATTTTGTGCGCATGCGTGAGTGTTTCTATTCTCTGTATTCTGTTGTTGTTGGTTTTTTGTTTTGTTTTCATAATCAGAGAAGTAAAACCCTGTTGAATTCTTATTCTGTCACTAATTCAGAACTTTGCAACTGTGGAATTTTAATAGCAAAGACCACCAGATGTCCACATGAGTTACAGAGAGAGAGAGGGGGGCAGGGGAGGCAAGGGGGGGGGGGGGGGGTGAGGACGAATGTAAAGAAGAAAGGGAATAATGAACATTCACAGCAAATAACTGGTTAGAGAAATAAAGGGTGTGGTCACTGAAAAACAACAACAACAACACCACAACAAATCCCACTGTCGCCTCTCTTCTCACAATAAAATGTTAGAACAAACCGTTCTTATTTGACGGTTTACATTTTTAGCAGCCACACTTCTTCTTCTTCTTCTTCTGCGTTCGTGGGCTGCAACTCCCACGTTCGCTCGTATGCACACGAGTGGGCTTTTACGTGTATGACCGTTTTTACCCCGCCATGTAGGCAGCCATACTCCGTTTTCGGGGTGTGTGCATGCTGGGTATGTTCTTGTTTCCATAACCCACCGAACGCTGACATGGATTACAGGATCTTTAACGTGCGTGTTTGATCTTCTGCTTGCATATACACACGAAGGGGGTTCAGGCACTAGCAGGTCTGCACATTTGTCGACCTGGGAGATCGGAAAAATCTCCACCCTTTACCCACCAGGCGCCGTCACCGTGATTCGAACCCGGGACCCTCAGATTGACAGTCCAACGCTTTAACCACTCGGCTATTGAGCCCGTCTAGCAGCCACACAACTGTTGTTTTTTTCTGGCCCACCAGCGATCGTGTGAACATCGCCCTAAGATCGTCTTTTACCTCTTGTTTCTAACTCCGCAGACCGTCAACGCATGATCATACCATCAGGGCTGAAAATGCCCCGAGCACAGTTTCAGTTTCAGTTTCAGTAGCTCAAGGAGGCGTCACTGCGTTCGGACAAATCCATATACGCTACACCACATCTGCCAAGCAGATGCCTGACCAGCAGCGTAACCCAACGCGCTTAGTCAGGCCTTGAGAAAAAAAAGGAAATAAATAATAGATAAATACATAAAAAAAAAGAACTGCTACTACTTTTAATGATATGTATAAGGCGCAAAAACTTGATGAAGTCAACTATAAGCGTACAAAAAAAAAAAAAAAAAAAAAAAAAACCCGAGCACAAAACCACCCAAGTCAACCACTTCAGAGAATCACGCCGTCGATCCTGAAAAAGAAAAGAAGAAAATAATACAAAATTACTGTCACATCCCAGCGCTCAAACCAGGGCAGGGATGGGCCTTACGTCGATGATTCCGACAATCTTCAACCATTGAAGTAGAAAGATTGTAAAGTACAATGACATCGCTATAAATTGTATGTTGGAATGCATTAACTCACTCAGTACGGCCAGCCTCTCTTCTCCTCTACACAGACCCATCGGATGTCCAGTGGGTGTCTGAATGACCCAACCTTTAGCTTCCGTCGTCAGAACTGTGGTATTCTTTGTCAACATTCACCTCTTCAGTATAAGAGCCTTCCGCTTGCAATATTTTGATGATGGTAATTGGGGTGAAACGCTGTTAACGTCGTCTTTTTCGCCGTTCGTATGGAGAGAGTTAAAGTCATACACTAAACCCCGAACAATACAACTCAGTGCCGATAGTTAAACGCAATAACATAACTGCAAGTTGTATGTTGGAATGCATTAAAGTCATACGCAACTCCCAAAACAGTCCAGCTCAATTAAAGTTATACGTGTTGATGTCCAGAGTGAAGACAAGTGAAGACAAGAATGTATAAGACGTTTCCAGAAAATATTGAGGTGAATGGCACGGTGAGGTAGAACATGAGAGGTTCTGTCTGTCTGTCTGTCTGTCTGTCTGTCTGTCTGTCTCTCCATTTGTGAAAGATCTGCATGCAACATTGTCTCTTTTTGACAGTTTGTCTTGGGGTTGAAAGACAATGGTTTGAGGAAAGAATGTCGAAAGAAATGCATAAAAATCGCATTTCTGGCATAGCTGTTCTTGACCACCCTTCTTCAGTCAGACTTCCTCGCATGTTTCTCCTGGAATGTTTAATCACTTTTGTGTGTAATGCACTAAACATTTATTAAGGAATCCTTCCCTCCCCAACTGTGTGTGTGCGTGTGTGTGTGTGTGTGTGTGTGTGTGTGTGTGTGTGTGTGTGTGTGTGTGTGTTGTTGTTGTTGTTGTTGTTGTTGTTGTTGTTGTTGCTGTTGTTGTTAT
>NC_134878.1:17408263-17415763 GCF_041734735.1 Babylonia areolata | reverse complement strand
TGTGTGTGTGTGTGTGTGTGTGTGTGTGTGTGCGAAATACAATATTGTAGAGGAAGAACAGTCATCCATTGACATTATCAATCTTATCGTGCATTATTCATCAGGCCGACTGATTGTTTTCGGTTATCACGAGCTTCTGTTGTGTATATTGACAGGGCCTTCACTTTTAGCGTATTATTCTTTAGGTTGAATGTTTTCGGTTATCAAGAACTTCTGTTGTGTATATTGACAGGGCCTTCACTTTTAGCGTATTATTCTTTAGGCTGAATGTTTTCGGTTATCAAGAACTTCTGTTGTGTATATTGACAAGGCCTTCACTTTAAGCATATTCTGGAAGACAGTACAACTTTGATTTCATCTGGAGGGGGTCCTGTCTTGCCTGACGAGAGTTCTTTGAAGAAATGAAGTCGTTGGCGTATTTCGCATCACCTCGGAACAAATCAAAAGAAAATCAGGTGCAATATGGACTGTTTGTGGCTGAGATCCATAAGACAACTGAGGAGGAGGAGAGACAGAGACAGGGATAGAGACACAAACTGATAGGTGAAGAAGAAAGAGGGAGAGAGGGTTTTAGAAAAATTAAAAAGAAGTGTTGAAGAAGAGGGTATGTATGTATGTATGCTTGACTCTCTGTGTGTGTGTGTGTGTGTGTGTGTGTGTGTGTGTGTGTGTGTGTGTCTGTGTCTGTGTCTGAATGTATGTATGTATGTTTGACTCTGTGTGTGTGTGTGTGTGTGTGTGTGTGTGTCTGTCTGTTTCTGTGTGTGTGTGCGTGCGCGCGTGCGTGTGTGTGTGCGTGTACAATTGGGTTACGAGTAGAAACTAATTTCATTTATGTAAAACAATAAAAACACACTTTTCTTTTTCTTATACAAACACATCGTTTCCATTACAACTGGAAGGAGGTATAGACAAGAAAGCAAATTTAAAAAAAAGTAAAAGAAACAAAACGAAAATACAGCGCAAACCAAAAATGAGGAATGAGAGAGAGAGAGAGAGAGAGAGAGAGAGAGAGAGAGAGAGGTGATGATGGGTGTGATAACATGTCATTCGAGCTGCATTAATATGCAATCCGTCACTTGCTGCAAGCACATCCTCCCTCCCACACCCCCACACACCCCAAAAACGAAGAAAAAAAAAACTAACTTAATAAGGAACGAGAAGGAAAAGCGGCAGAGAAATATGCTGATTAAATTGCGAGCAAAGTGTGAATGCTGACATCGTTTTGATGCATGTATAATGATGTGATAGCGAGATCTGAATGCTAATATCCTTTTAATGTATGTGTAATGATATGAGCAAGATATAAATGCTTATATCCTTTTCAGAAGCAAAACATATCCACAAAAAACACTTTTACATGAGCAAGATAATGCTAATACTCTTATGATACATGCATGATTTTTTTCTCTCTTTCATCAGACAGATGCAGAGAGAGACAGACAGACAGACTGAGTCAGAGAAAAAGAGTCAGGATTCAGATATTTAATCAGAAAGGCATTAGCCTCCATTGGAATGGAAGACGAAGAGAGAGAGACAAGACAAGACAAGACAATGGTTTACTTGTTAGGCCTCTGGCCCATAACAAAGGAGTGGGCCACTAACAAAAATATTACATAATGAATCAAATAGTGTGAATAATATATCAATGCGCATGTGACTTGCAAGCTCTCTCTCTCTCTCTCTCATTATCTCTCTCTCTCTCTCCTCTCCACTCTCTCAAACACATGCACGCACGCATATACACACCCACATACACGCTCGCGCGCTAAACACACAGATCCAGCGATCTGGATTAAGTGAAATGCTGACAAGCTAAGAAGAGAGAGAGAGAGAGAGAGAGAGAGGAGGGGCCAGGGGTGGTGGTGGAGACAGACAGAGGTAAAGCAGACGGGCAAGTCACCATAGGGACAGCGTGTTCCCAAAGCTGCATGAATACCGTCCTCATCTTGCACCAGAGACACGAGTAAAGTGCAGGAGTTGATACAATCACGATGTATAAGGCGGAGAGACACGGTTAACTAATGGAGGACAGGGGGAGGAGGGAAGTGGTGTACCAGGGAGGAGGGAGGGAGGAGAGAAAAAGAAAATCGTGTCAGAGGAAAAGAAATAAACCTTGAGCAACAGAGAAAGAGAGAGAGAGAGACAGACAGAGAGACAGAGATGTGAAAGGGGAGGGAATGAATGACATTCTATGAACATTTTTACATCTCAAAAAATACTTTTCATTTTAATTCTTCGAATTTACAGCCTTGGGCCTCTACACAGTGAATCCATCTGTTTTGGACCTCTCTCTCTCTCTCTCTCTCTCTCTCTCTCTCTCTCTCTCTCTCTCTCTCACTCACTCTGTCTGTCTCTCTGTCTCTCAGTCTCTGTCTGTCTGTCTCTCTCTATGCCTCTGTCTCTCCGTCCCCAACCTCCCGTCATCTTTGTCTGTCTGCCAAGGACCGTCAAGCACGCCTAAACATGTCAATCGACAGAAATTCGGAACACAAACATCTTCCGGCGTCTTCACTGTTTAAGTAAATTCGAAATGGATCCGTGTTAAGAAATTACAGCGAACAACACTCGCGAAGTGACGCAAGGAGTGGAGGGTTTAACTCTCTCCATACGAACGGCGAAAGAGACGACGTTAACAGCGTTTCATCTCAATTACCATCATCAAAATATTGCAAGCGGAACGCTCTTATACTGAAGTGGTGAATGTTGACAAAGAATACCGCAGTTCTGACGACGGAAGCTAAAGGTTGGGTCATTCAGACTCCCACTGGACATCCGAGGGGTCTGTGTAGAGGAGAAGAGAGGACTGGCCGTACTGAGTGAGTTAAGAAAGCATTCATTGACTCTGGGATTAAATCTCAAGAGCCGAAGCTCGACGACGGCAGGATTCTTTGTGATTCTTTTTGTGTGTGTGTGTGTTTAGTTTCATTTTGTTGTTGTTTAATACTCGGGCATGTTTTCATTCATCTGGTTCTATTTTATAATTTTTTTTTAAGAAAAGAAAAAAAAAGTGACAGTGTGGCGGGATGTTGTTTGCACGTCGGTTATTTGGAACAGAATCAGGGGATTCTCGACAGAAACTGCATCTGCGTCGACATCAAACTGCTGCTGCAGCATTCCTGAAGGAAAGAACACAGCCTTCCTTCAAACGACGTGTACGCCCTCCTGTGTATTCAGTGTTTTTAATCTCCTCCGTGTTGATCTGGGTTCGCGCTTTGTTTGCATTGTAGATTGCGTGGAAATGAGGGAGAGGGGTGCAGTCGATCTGTCCGGGGGTGCTCTGTTGGTTCAGTGTATAAATGCAGTTCGTTTGCTGGGTTAATTCTCATAGTGTGAAAGTTGAAATGAAGTTCATTGTAGGGTCGAACGTGAGCTTTGGTAACTCTGTGTGTGTGTGTGTGTGTGTGTGTGTGTGTGTGTGTGTGTGTGTGTGTGTTCGTTCTTTAGTTTAACGTTTTTTTTCACGGTAAGTGATATTAGACGAGGGTAGGAAAAAAATCGAGTGGGTGGAGGGGGGGGGGCAAATTACTGTGTACGCATGCGAATAAGTGAAAGTGTGTGTGTGTGTGTGTGTGTGTGTGCGCGCGCGTGTGTGTGTGTATGTGTGTGTGTGTGTGTGTGTGTGTGTGTGCATGGACGTGTGCGTACGTGTTTGTATGTGTGTGCTTTTGTGTATACACCTTCGTTTGTGCGTGTCTGTATATGTATGTGTGTATCTGCGTTTGTGTGTGTGCGTATGTTTGTATCTTTGTGCGTCTGTGTTTACTTGTGTCTGTGCTAGTGTTTGATGCCTTGTGTTTGGTGAGTGAGGAAGAAGGGGATATCATGACCGTGGGAGAGTTGATGCTTATCTCCACCTTCCAAGCACCCGCGTATCATTGCCTTAAAAGCGCCCGTGTATCTCTGCCTTCCAATCACCCATGTATCACTGCCTTCCAATCACCCATGTATCACTGCCTTCCAATCACCCATGTATCACTGCCTTCCAATCACCCATGTATCTCTGCCTTCCAATCACCCGTGTATCACTGCCTTCCAATCACCCGTGTATCACTGCCTTCAAATCACCCGTGTATCACTGCCTTCCAGCCACCCATGTATCACTGCCTTCCAGTCACCCGTGTATCACTGCCTTCCATTCACCCATGTATCACTGCCTTCCAATCACCCGTGTATCACTGCCTTCCAATCACCCGTGTATCACTGCCTTCCAATCACCCATGTATCACTGCCTTCCAATCACCCATGTATCATCGCCTTTCAAGTACCCGTGTATCACTGCCTTTCAAGTACCCGTGTATCATTGCCTTTCAAGAACCCGTGTATCATTACCTTCCAGGCACCCGTGTATCATTACCTTCCAAGCACCCGTATATCATTACCTGCCTTCCAAGCACCCGTGTTTCTCTGCCTTCCCAGTGCCCTCATGTCATAGCTTGGACACCCGTGTATCATTGCCTACCTTCCAAGCACGCGTGTATCATTGCCTTCCAAGCACCCGTATATCATTGCCTGTCTTCCAAGCACCCGTATATCATTGCCTGCCTTCGAAGCACACGTGTGTCACAGCTTTCCAAGCACCCGTATATCATTGCCTGCCTTCCAAGCACCCGTATATCATTGCCTGCCTTCCAAGCACCCGTATATCATTGCCTGCCTTCCAAACACCAGTGTATCACTGCTTTCCAAGCACCCGTATATCATTGCCTGCCTTCCAAGCACCCGTATATCATTGCCTGCCTTCCAAGCACCCGTATATCATTGCCTGCCTTCCAAGCACCAGTATATCATCGCCTGCCTTCCAAGCACCCGTATATCATTGCCTGCCTTCCAAGCACCCGTATATCATTGCCTGCCTTCCAAGCACCTGTATATCATTGCCTGCCTTCCAAGCACCCGTATATCATTGCCTGCCTTCCAAGCACCAGTATATCATTGCCTGCCTTCCAAGCACCCGTATATCATTGCCTGCCTTCCAAGCACCCGTATGTCATTGCCTGCCTTCCAAACACCAGTGTATCACTGCTTTCCAAGCACCAGTATATCATCGCCTGCCTTCCAAGCACCCGTATATCCTTGCCTATGCCTGCCTTCCAAGCACCCGTATATCATCGCCTGCCTTCCAAGCACCCGTATATCATTGCCTGCCTTCCAAGCACCTGTATATCATTGCCTGCCTTCCAAGCACCAGTATATCATTGCCTGCCTTCCAAGCACCCGTGTATCATTAAAACTGCATCAGAAAGCATGTCTGCACTCTTCTTTTCCTTCGACACCTGTGTGTTCGGTTATGTGAGAGAGCTTTTACATGCATTACCATTCTCTCCGAGATTGTTTTCGGAAGTAAAGCGTGTCAACAAGAAAGCCGCTTTTACATGGACAAAAGGATTAAATGAAAGCTATTATTGATAGAAACATGGAGACAGACAGACACACATACACACACAGACACACAGACACACACACACACACACACACACACACACACACACACACACACACAAAGAGATATGCGGGCACAAGCAGCGAGAAAGAGACACAGAAAGACAAAACTGTAATCAAATGTTGTTGATGGTCGCTCAGTACTAGAAAGCGAGACATACATTAATACAGTGCGCTGAAATAGTACAGAAAAGAACCCAGTCAATGTTTGATTGCCTGTATGCGCGATATCCACTCTTTTACTGTTCTGTGTTGGAAATGACTCGAGATTGAATATGATACATGTCCAACCTTAATATGTTCCGAATTATATCTAATATATAATATGTTCATTCTAAAGAGATAAAGAATGAAGGGGGGGGGGTAATGAAGGACACATAGAGAAAAGACGGAGCACAGAGAGAGACAGAGACACAGAGAGGGGGTTGGGGTGGGGGGTTGGGGGGGGGGGCAGAAGGTTGGCATTAACTCTCTCCATACGAACGGCGAAAGAGACGACGTTAACAGCGTTTCACCCCAATTACCATCATCAAAATATTGCAAGAGGAAGGCTCTTATACTGAAGAGGTGAATGTTGACAAAGAATACCACCGAATTCTTACGACGGAAGCTAAAGGTTGGGTCATTCAGACACCCACTGGACATCCGAGGGGTCTGTGTAGAGGAGGAGAAGAGAGGAGTGGCCGTACTGAGTGAGTTAAACAACTTGCTGTTGTGCTGACCGCATGCTCTCCATTTCAGTTTCGCTGTTTTGTTTTCTCTTTTTGCCCCGAGAGTCGCATACAACGAAACATTAAACAGGGCAGGAGGTATATCTGAGAGAGACAGACAGACAGACAGACACACGACAGTCGTTTATTGATGTGTGTGGCGATAACGACCTGCAGCTGTTCTCGAAATGTGTGTGTGTGTGTGTGTGTGTGTGTGTGTGTGTGTGTGTGTGTGTGTGTGTGTGGAAGGATGGGGCAAGTGGGTGTGTTATAGCTCCTAAAGAAGTTTGTGCAGAGAGAGGTCATAGTCTCTAAGCCTCTAAAGAAGTGTGTGTAGAGAGAGGTCATAGTCTCTAAGCCTCTAAAGAAGTGTGTGTGTGTGTGTGTGTGTGTGTGTGTGTGTGTGTGTGTGTGTGTGTGTGTGCTAAAAAAAAATTGTGCAAGAAAGGTTTATTTTTTATGATTATAAACAAAAAATATTTGTGTATGTCTGTGTGCATGCATGCACATGTGTGACATTCATGCCTGTGTAGGAGCATCAGTGTGAATGTTCATGCATGTACGGAACAGACATAGAGACAGACGGCAATCATTGGTAGGCTGGGCATGTTACCTCAGACCATCGAGAATGACGTAAAGCAGAAGTGAAGGTAACAAGCTGACGTAAACTATTGTGTCTTTCGTTGCGCCATCGTTGCTACCTGCCTGTGTGGTAAAACTCCATGGCCACCTTTGTTCGTTGTACAACAGGAAGACTTGATGTTTAACGTTGCTTCATCCACAGTGTGTGTCCAGTTGGGAAACTGTCTGTGTCATCCACAGCCTAGTCTTTTCCGCGGAAAGGAATGTTGTTTGTTTCACCAACTCCTGCATGTGGAAGATTCTTGCGACCTTCTTTACCGCTAACGATGTTCCAGTGGGTAGGATCGTTTACAAGGCAAAACCTCTTCTCAATTACAAACGGAAACATTAAGAGTTGAATGAATATACGACGGGCGCAATAGCCGAGTGGTTAAAGCGTTGGACTTTCAATCTGAAGGTCCCGGGTTCGAATCACGGTGACGGCGCCTGGTGGGTAAAGGGTGGAGATTTTTACGATCTCCCAGGTCAACATATGTGCAGACCTGCTAGTGCCTGAACCCCCTTCGTGTGTATATGCAAGCAGAAGATCAAATACGCACGTTAAAGATCCTGTAATCCATGTCAGCGTTCGGTGGGTTATGGAAACAAGAACATACCCAGCATGCACACCCCCGAAAACGGAGTATGGCTGCCTACATGGCGGGGTAAAAACGGTCATACACGTAAAAGCCCACTCGTGTGCATACGAGTGAACGCAGAAGAAAAA
>NC_134878.1:17350763-17403263 GCF_041734735.1 Babylonia areolata | reverse complement strand
TGGTGGGGTGTTAGAGAAATTATTCTAATTCAGAAGTCGTTTTTAACTTTTGGACAGCTAAAGCCATTTGTCATCCAGGATGATTTTTAGTAAATGAAATAACTGTGTGAAAATCAATGACATCAAACTTGCGGTGTTGAATTTTATTTATTTATTTATTTTTTGATGGGTTTGTGGTGAAAAAAGCCACTGCAAGACGAGAGAGAATATTCAACATTCATTTACACTGATTGAAACAGCAGTGAGTGCATTCGGTTTAGCGTAGCAAAAGCACCTGCTACATCACATGTGATGGCGGTTTCGAATATAAAAAAATAAGAAGAAAAAAGAAGCAAAAATGCTAAAAACGGTTAGGTAATGATGTCATTAGACCACTGTGCAAATGCATGCAGTTGTACGCCAGAACTTTGCATGTATGATATTTTTTGTGGCTTCTCTATCTTCTGTACTGTTTCCGTGGTGATACCGCCACGCAACCACCTCAAATTGCTTTGTCAATGCTAAAATATAGTGTAAAAAGCTGTTCGAGAGTGTTGTTCGCATTAGCATAAATTCTTCCTAGCTTCCGTCCCGAAGTCCCGCCATCTACTTCAGCCATGTTTGTGAACGGGGAGATGGGGAACGACTTGAAAGACAGGCCGCCACACAGGATGTTCCGACATGCCGTGCTCGTCTGTTTCGAACACGGGGATTGTGGCAGACGTCATATAACCGCACGTGTTTCAACGACTGGGGCGGGTGATGCGACTGGGGCAGGTGATGTGGTGTCACAGACCAAAGTTGCCGACTAGGGAGTAGGGGTGAGGAGGGAGGGTGGCGCGGGTGTTGGCACAACCTCAAAGACTGGGTTTTGGACGGAGCGAGAAGGGAGATAAGAAGGGGGGTGGGGGGTGGGCGAAGGGATGGGGAGGGAAGGGAGACAGAGTGCAGGTGGTGGTGGTGGGGGGGGTGACACTGCTGGCACACTATAACAATAGAATATGTCAGAAAAAGAAAATTGCTGGCATTGCCTGACCACAATATCATTGCAGTAACTTGACTTTTTGTTTCGTGAGAAAACATCATCGGTGCTTAGAATTATATCAACAGAGTTGTCATTTATACATGTGGAATGTCAGACAGACATCATCGTGCCAATAACACGTGACCCTGCTCCAGGTGATGAAAATACATCAATCAACATCAAGGACTGCTGGTGCTCCAAATACCACACACGTGCGCAAAGCTTGGAATTGGAGCAGGTGACCGTACAGCAGATCTGCCCCAGGACATTTTCTGTATCACTTATTCAGCTGGTGATAGATAAAGCAAACCAGAACATTTGATAAGGAGGTGAGGGAATCGGCCCTTGTAGTTCAGAATGAACCAAGGAAGAGTGTTACTGATTTCAGACGTTCTGCTGTTTTTGACAGACAAACTAAAGGCATTGCATGTTTAGCTTCATTCGATTCAAGCAATAAAAAGTGTGGGTTTTTCTCAGGAACTTTGTGAAATCTTTCACAGAAATCTCCGGGAAGATATCTGACATGGTATCACTTTTGCTGTGGTTCGCTCGGTTCAGGGCCACGTCCACTTTGCTACAGAGTGACAGTCTGGCGCCATCAGTAATGCAAGAGGTGCCGGCGTTATTGCCTGCTTGATCACACTAACGTCATTTGAATGGACTTGATGAGAGGTCCTCCTCCTTCTCCGGAGGGGTCTAGACGATTGAGAAAGACAATTGCATGTATTAGGGGGGTAGGTGAAGAGTTGGTGGGTGGGGGTGGGGGGGTTGATGTTTGGATGGTTCGTGTCTGGTTCAGGGGGTAAGGGAAGGAATGGGGAAGCAAGAGGGATGAGGGTGTAACAGGTGTGGTTATTGCTGCTGCTGCTGCTGCTGCTTTTTTGTTGTTGCTGTAATCCTGTAATGTGATGAGCGCGTTACCTGTTTGGATGCACTGATCTGCCGGAATGAAGCCCTCACTCATTGTTTACATACGAATTCAAGCCATAGCGCAGGCATACACACACAGTCACACATAAAGCACGCACGCGCGCGCGCTCACACACACACACACACACACACACACACACACACACACACACACACACACACACACATACACAGATACAGGATTGGGTGTGGGGTTTGTGATAAATAAACAGAAAGAACACAAAGAGAGGTATCGAACTTTCAAAAAATGCATCTGAAAAACAACTGCACGAAACTAGAAAGCAAAACCTGTGCAGTAAACCATTGCAGCGGATTCCTTGTAATCCTAACTCCCACATTCACGCGGATGCTTTGTGTTGGAAATTACGAAGTGTCGAATTTCAATCAAACCCAGTCTTTATGTTAATAGTTTTACATGTCACATTGTGCTTTGTTCATTTCAACGGGACAGAGAGAGCAGTGAGTGGAGGGTTTGCGTTATGCTGCTTTTCGCTCTCATGCTAGCTGTATGTGTTCTCTCCTTTTCATTTTCGCTGTTTTATTGTCTAATGTTCTCCTGAGAGTCGCATCAAACGAGACAGCAAACGGGTCAGGAGGTTTGTCTGATAGAGAGAGAGAGGGAGAGAGAGGGGGGTGGAGGGGAGAGAGAGAGGGAGGGAGAGGGAGAGAGAGGGAGAGAAAGTGTATATGGGTGTAGGTACGCACGTCGATGTATTTGTGCACATAACATTTTATTATATTCGTGTCTCTGTGTGTTCGCATGCATAAATGTGTATGACGTACGTGTGTGTGTGTGTGTGTGTGTGTGTGTGTGTGTGTGTGTGTGTGTGTGTGTGTGTGTGTGAGTGTGTGAACAGGCATGTAGAAATGGAACAGATGGCAGCCGTTTGTTGACTGGATATTTTCCCTTGAGACAATCAACACTGAGATTAACCCAGGAGTTACGGCAACAAGCTCACACAAACCTTTTACCATTCGTTGCGCCATCGTTGTCCGCCTGGTAAAAAAAATCGATAGTGAAACTTGCTAGTGGCTGTTTCTTGAAGAGCAGGAAGAACGCGGCTTGGTACTGACTTCATGGCGTTTCACCTGCACCGGTGGTCCTGCAGAGTGTGGAGAGAGAGAGAGAGAGAGAGAGAGAGAGAGAGAGAGAGAGAGAGAGGAAATATCCACGGAGAAAAGAAAACTTAAAGAAACAACCTCTAGATTCTTTATGCAAGAGGAGTATACTGTGAGTTGTAGTAAATAACTTTCTTTTTCCTTTCGTCTGTTTGTGAAGGATTCTTCTTCATCACTATGGGTTATTATTATTATTATTATTATTATTATTATGAGCATTTACACCTAATCTTGAAAAATAACCCCTTATGTTCCGTAAGTTGGCGAGAACGTTTCCAGCATATGCTCAAGAAGAACTCCAGTCGACATTGGCGGAGTTGAACAGCACACTGAAACAAGAGCAAGCATTCATTAGATGCATGTAGTTCTCTTGAATGGAACAGACAAGGTCTGAACAGTTTTCACTGTTTACTTCATGTATAAACATTTGTATTTGCTTGACCCTTAAAATCCTTGCCCCCCCCCCCCTCCCATCCCCAAACGTCTCACTTGGGTAAGATCCAAGATACACTAATAATCTGGAACACTGTCATCTTCTAAAACTCTTGGTGCGAACATTGTTATCCAGTTGAACGTCCCCAGTGGTGGTGCTGTGCCGTGTACATCAAACTGCAGTTGTGCTGATATTGTGGGTCTGTGTGCACTCTGTTTTATCTCCCCGTTTCTCCCTGCCTGCTGTGGTCTGATGAGGGTCATTGTGTCTGTGCCCCAGTTCTCTGTCTCGGTTTCTGTGTGTGTGTGTGTGTGTGTGTGTGTGTGTGTGTGTGTGTGTGTGTATTAGTGTGATTGTGTGTGTGTGTGTGTGTGTGTGTTTCTTTTTACGACCCCCTCTGTCTCTCGCTTTTCCAACTTTTCTAACTGTTGGTTTGTTGGGTTTTTTTTTTGTTTGTTTGCTTGTTTGTTTTTAGCTGGAAACTATCCAGGTTCAGTTCGTTCACAGCTATTAAAGTACAAGCAAACGTTTTCCCTCTCAACTCAAGCATAGTCAAGTAATATCTGGGTAATCGTTATAGCTAGGTTGGAATGTATTCTTTACATTCTTCTGCTCATGGGTTGGTTTCAGCAAATAATTGCAGTTTTGTCTTAGTAGTCATGTCGGCTTATATTCTGTATGCATTCAATTTATCCGCCGAAATTTACGTGTAGGATGGCTAAAACTTCCTAGCAGGCATGAGTTTGAAGAGTGCTTCTGTGCCCTTGTGGCAGACACTGGTCTTTTTTTCTTCGGAATGGAGAAGAGTGAAGGGTATTCTTGTCTCGAAAAAGGTCTTTTGTATCAAGGGATGTTTTGATACTGAACAACCAAAACACACTGATTTCCCTATCACAAGCACATTATTGACTTTCTGCATGGAAGTGTCTCTTTTAGTTATCTTGCTTACATTGTTTTAAATGTCATTTGTTCATTCATTTATTTGATGGGTTTGTCTTGGAAACGCACATGGGTAGATTGAGGAGTGTGGTATCAAACAGAGACCTTTCTGTCCCATAGCCAGTGGCATAATACAGCTCTGTCGATCTCTTGGCTGAAAATATTCCGCCCTGTGTACGCCTTGCCCTCGCTCCTTGGCCGTGTGTCTCCCTTTTCTGTGAAAACAATGTCCCCAGCATTACGATGCTACATTTAGGTGGTTGTATGTGTGAGTGAGTTTGTGTGTGTGTGTGTGTTGGTGTCGGTGTCGGTGTGTCTGTATGTCTGTGTGTGTGTTCTGCATTGGGGTATACGTTTGTTTGTTTTGATTTTTATTGCATGGAGTAGAACATAGCAATTTAAGGTCTTTTCAACAATGAAATTTAGAAATGTGAACATTGACTGTCAGATAAGAACATAATTATTATTGTAAGCTCTCTTCAACAATGACGTTTTGAAATCTGAACAATGTCTGTCAGATGTGTTGCGTTACCACGTAAGTCGTTTCATCATCAAATACTTCTTCCACACGATTCGTGGATCCCGGTCCTGATCAGGAAATGGAGATACTGAAGACAGTAAACTGATAGCAAAATGACATGTCCTGATACTATCCAGGCAGTCTGTTGATCCCAAGGTACTACCTAATCTGACCGTCTGTCAAAGCAGCTTGAAGAGTTGGCACTTCATCTCGTGGCGTCCCGTGCTCCTATCCCCGTGAAGATCGGAGGGTTGTGGTTAATCAGGCGATCACTTCCCTCCACTGCTTTGCCCCTCGGCCAGTTCGCTTTTCCGAGCCCAGTGATTCTCGGCCCTGGTTTCTGTGGTGCTGGCTGCGGGAAGGGCGGGGGAAGAGGTTGGGAGCTACGAGAAAGAGAAACTGCTTCAAGCACACCATTGCTCTTTTTGTCCCGCCACATGCACTGACTCTGGACAACTGGTGCTCCATTCCTGTTTGTGAGTACTAAGTATCATACAGCAAAATTCTGAAACCGACCCCAACCTTTTCTTTTTTTTCAAAGAAAGAAATTAAGAAGTACTGGAGGAGAGTGTGTGTGTGTTAACGGCAAAGTTTGCTTTACTGCCCTCATAATTATTCTAAGTGGTGAAGACGAATTTGGATTTTAGAATACGTTGATTTGGTGACACCAACGCTTATTGTTTATACCACACGTGCAGTTGAAAAAAAAATCTGGTATTTAAGATTCTTTAGTTGTAAATTCACATTGCCTGATAGTGTGGTTTGATATTTTAGTGATTTTATTATTGAGGTTGCATTGGGAAGAGCTTCGGCATGCAAATTCTTTTGGTTTTAAATTTGTTGGCATACACGAGACCGTGTTTTGTGGTGTTTAATTTTTACATCCTGGAAGCTGTTTCTATCATATTTTGTTTTCTGAATAGAAATATAGCGAGAACATTGGGAAAGGTTTCCCATTCAGAAACAAGTGTGAGGAGCTCTTATCATTAAACTTATTCGTACATGTATAGGCTAAAAAGATTAACTTTCTGAACGTACTTCCATTGGGGTATGGGTCATAAGCAGAAGTCACATGGTGTTAGACGTGCAACCACTAAAAAATCATTTGGCATTCACATGTCTTGGGTTAGACGTTCGCATCGCTAAAGCTTTTACTCGGGGATAAAACTGACAATTCGAAACTGTTGGTAATAAATTATTATTTCTTCAGGACTCGTTTATATATCATAACGATTTTTACGTAATTAGAATTTGGTGCAGCGTTTGAGAATTGATTCTCAATAATTATCCTAAGTCTTTTTTAATTTGTATTTTTTATTAACTTTGCAATAACTGACGTTTTTTTTCTTCAAGGACGAGTTTTTGAATGAAATGGCTACAGGAAAAGCAATTGCATTGTGAGAGATGGCTTAACCGTATTGTGAGACAGAAGACGTTGTGTTCAGTCTTGCTGAATGAAACAGCAATGCGCGCTCGGTTGAAGAGCTGGCGTTCGGTTCAAGACTCTGGCACCGCCAAACCACTTGTCATGCCACCTGCAGATATGTAATGGTTGCGTAGAATGAAGAAACCTTGCCAAAATTCCCAGAACAGAGCATTAATGATATTATTACATCATGGAGTGTTACAGACGCAGCATACACGAGAGAATCCCCCATCATGTAATTTCTTTTGCATCGCTTGGGTGGCATTGCCCCAGTACTGCCTGCCTCCAGGACTCAGCATCTGGCCCACAGCTGTTGTTAGTTTTGTCCATTCTGAAAACCTTTAGGAACTCATTAACATCTTGCCAGTCCCCTATGAAATAAGCGTGTCTGTCTAACTCCTCAACCACTTGATGGCATCATAATAAAAACAAATGATGAAGAGGTGTATATTGATTCATATCCATTGTTTCATTTTGCCTGTGGATAATTATACAAACAATATTGATTCATATCCATTGTTTCATTTTGCCTGTGGATAATTATACAAACAAGCATTTTTCATTTTGTTTTGAATGATAGTACTTCTGTTCCAGAATACTATTGTCTAATTGTCGAAAGAAAAGGTGGGGCATATGCTGAATAGAATGGTATGACCTACATTTAAAAGCACGGTAAAACGATTTTATAGTCGATCATTGTTCATTGGCAAGGGGTGTGTGGTCGTTGCAGAGGCGGGCGAGCAGGATAGTGGGTAAAGGGCATACAGTAGTGTCTCCTTTTATTTTTAGATTGGTCACTTCTGAGGTCACGCTGATGCTGAAGTATGAAATAAGGTCAGAAAAGATAAGCTGCTGGCACTGCTTGACTAAACAAGTATTATCATTTTTGTGCAAAGACATAATCAGTTTATCTTTGTCAACATAGATGTCATATAAGCTCGTGAAAAGTAAGACCTTGCCAAGAACACGTCATAGTGCACGAACGTGATAAACACATCAATTAAAACAAAGGACTGCAAGCACCATGCATGCACACAAAGCTTGAAGCAGAATGGGCCAGAAATGACCCGGCTGCAGATCTACCCTAGGACATTTTGTGAACTGCCCATTACATCCAGTGCTAATCGAAACAGCCATCATGGTTCAGAGTGAACGAAGAATTACGTGACTGGCTGGTTATAAGCAATGCGCTGGTTTTGATGGACAGATGAAGAGGATGAGTTGATCAACTCAGTTAAGGGATCGTACGAAATATTCCCTCATGCACGCTTTTCGCAGAAATCTCCGGGAAGAGATCTGACATGGTATCACTTTTGCTGTGGTTCAGGGCCACGTCCAGTTTGCTACAGAGTGACAGTCTGGCGCCATCAGTAATGCAAGAGGCGCCGGCGTTATTGCCTGCTTGATCACACTAACGTCATTTGAATGGACTTGATGAGACGTCTTCCTTATTCACAGGAGGGGCCCAGATGAATGAGAAGACAACGGCGTGTATAAGTGGCGAGGAGTGGGGATAGGGGAAAGGTGGATGGTTGATGTATGGAAGGGAGTATGTGGATGGTTGATGTGTGCTCCGTATATTTCGTGTCCGGCGAGGAGAGTGGTGGGGTGGAAGGGTGGTATTGAGGGTATAACAGGTATAGTTATTGCTGCTGCTGCTGCTTTTCTTGTAATTTTATAGTGTGACGAGTGCCTCGCTTCTGTTTGGATGCACTGATCTGCCCCAGTGACGCCAACACTCGATGTTTATACACTGTTCGAGCGCGCGTGTACATACTCATACGTGCGCAATCACACTTCTCTTCTTCTCTGTCTGTCTGGCTGTCTGTCTCTGTCTGTCTGTCTGTCTGTCTGTCTGTCTCTCTCTCTCACACACACACACACACACACACACACACACACACACACACACACACACACACACACACCACCACCACCACCACCACCACCACCACACACAGTGAGATCTTGCACACTTGACAGCTAGCCCAAGTGTTGTTTTTTTTCTACGGAAGCGTGAGGGGGTGGGGGGGGGGGGGGGGGGGGGGGAACCCGCATACCTCCGCAGCTGGCTGGGAACAGTAACCGAAGAGGTGCAGGGAGTTACATCAAAAAATCACTCGACACCGGCTCGAAGAGTGCAGTGATCGAAAGTCATTTCAGCATGATAGTCTTCCAAACACGCACCCGTGTCCCTCCCTCTTCATCGACGTCCTTGCTGCCTTGGCGGCAGCTTGGTTAACTAAATAATGCGAGGAAGGGGGCTGCGGGAGGGGGGGGGGGGGGGCGTGCGCACGTGTGTGTGTGTCTATGTGTGTGAGAGAGAGAGTGCGTGTGCGTGTTTGAGGAGAGTGAGCGAGACAAGAGACAGAGATAACAAGATTATATGATTGTTCTAAGATAGTATTGAAGTCTTAGAGCTTGTGTGTGTGTAATGTGCTGAACCCAGATTGTTAAATTGGTAATGTGTCATATTAATAAAAAGCTATATATATATTTTTTTTTGTGTGTAAAATTGCTCGATTCTGATAAAATATTCGGATGTATGTTTTCCTTTTTTTAAATCGTGAAAACTGCAATTTTGTAATCCAAAAAATAAGATTGCTTTTGCTTGGGAGGAAGAGGGCAGTTATAGATGGTAGGTCTGGAACTGCGTGACAAGTTTATTTTCTTCTCTATTTCGAAATGGCGGAAACCTAGACACCATAAAGTTATGAGCTTAGACCTCAGACGGCCTTGTCTGGCTGGAAACTCCGGGAACTGTCGAGATGTGGAAAGATCGATGGACAGAGAAATGTATCGTGCCAACACACACACACACACACACACACGCACGCACGGACGCACGCGCACACAAACAAACACACACACACACACGCACGCACACACGCACACACACACACGCACGCACGCACACACACACATAACACACTCACACGTACACACAAAAAACAAAACAAAACAAAGAAAAACAACAAATAACAAACAAAACACACACACACACACACACACACACACAAAAAAAAAACCAAAAAAACCCGAACAAACAAACACTAAATACATGCACATACGCACACACACACACACAAAACTAACACACACACACACACACACACACACAGATACACACACACACACACACACACACACACACACACACACACAACCACCACCACCATGAAACCTCCAAAATCCAGGCCCATACTGGGTTGTTTGTTTTTTTACGTGACAGCAACACAAAATCCGAGGTCAGCAGCAAAGTCAATGCCCTTCCCCTGACTGCATCACAGTGAGACACTTTCAGGAAGTGTGCTTCGCGCTCCACCTTTGAAACACAACAGATATGACGAATGAGCAGGACGAGTAAGGTTGAAAGATATCTAAGGCTGCCAAAGAGAACTGGAACATAACCCAAACCTTTGATTTGTCGGTTGGCAACTCGCTTGCCCCTGTCTTACCTGAACCTGGGTTTGGCTACAGTTCTTACCTGAGAGACTGACACGGAACCTTGACGAGAGATACATGTTCGGGGAGATAGTGCTGTATGAAAGGTAAGAGTTAAAGTGTTTTTCATCACCTCCTTGTTTTTGAACCTGTCCAGGTGGAGGAGTTTTGATAAGCTGTTGTCGAGAGTTTGCGGAGTTGGTTCTTTGTGTTAGTCTTTCCAAAGGGGTGTTACGTCCTGACGGGAAGATTCTCAGAGGAAGGCGTGATGTATGAGAACCAACAGGGCTGCGTCTGCTTGTCATATTTAATGACACCGTTCAAAGGACCGGTGGTTTTTTTTGTCTGTGTGTTTGTTTGTTTTTCAAGAATAAGGAGGAAGAACGCTAATGCATTGTAACCACTTTTGCCTGTTGTTTTATGTTGATTGGTTAATTGATTGTTGTTGTTGTTGTTGTGTGTTGTTGTTGTTTGCGATTGTTGCTCTTAGTTAATTGAATCCAAGTTTCGAATTTGATATGAAATAGATATCGACAGATACAATACAGGTGCACATGCACGCATAGAAACACAGACGCTTTTGAATGCACGCGTGTTACACATACATACACACATATACAAACATGCGTGCGCGCACGAACACGCGAGCCCACACATTTACTTTTGCTCACATAAACATAGATAATCCCCACACCACCTGCCACACACACACACACACACACACACACACACACACACACACACACACACACACACACACACACACACACTATCGTCTTGTGTGACAAACGATTTGTCAGAAAACAGTGTTTCAGTTGTGTGTATGTGTCAAGGCGAAAGTGAAACTGAAATCCAGACTGTTTTGTGTGTTTAAACAAAACTGGCATTCACGCATGGAGATCAAAGATAAGTACACGTGGTTCCGTTTATTCAAAAGTATATCCCAATTTGGAAAAAAAAACCAACTGTTGTAACGAACGAGTGGCATCGTACAATGTATCCACAATTTATAATTAAGAACAGGTACGTCCACAGATTCTCCTAACTCTTTTTGTAACTCCACAGTTGATGATGAAATTCGTTTTATGTTTGATTGTAAAATCCTACGATGATTTGAGAAATAAATGTGTCATTTCTAAAAGGATACTGCAAAAAAAGAAAAGATTTCTTTAGGCTGTTGACAGACGATCACGAGGCGGAAAAAAAATTGTATTGGAAGCTTGAAGATTATGCAAAGAACACTCCTCACAGTGATAAACTGCGTGGTGAGATGGACTTGACATTTTCTTGTGTAACCAGTATGTTTTATTGGTGGATGAATGAACGGGGTATGGGGTGGCCTGTTCGTTGCTGCCAAGAAAGAATTTTATTTTTGTTTTCTTTCAGTTTTTACTTTCACCATATTCATTTGTTTATTTAACTGTTTTGTTATGCAACAAAAAAATAAAACATGCTGATGCATTCAGCCATGTCATAAGGACCTCATAGGCAATGACATTAAAGTGTCAAAGTGTCAGAATCTCCATCCATGTCTGTTCCCCTTTGGCCGTTTGTCACGAGGGCCGTTCGTCACAAAAAACAAACCACAAACAAACAAACAAACAAACCAACCAAAAAACGTAGCACATAATGTTAGCTCTTGTGTGTGTATGTTTCTCTGTGTGTGTGTGTGTGTGTGTGTGTGTGTGTGTGTGTGTGTGTGTGTGTGTGTGTGTGTGAGTGCTTGTTTGCGTGTGTGTGGCCTCTGTCTCTGGACGTCGGTACATTTAACTATCACCGTTGGTTGTTAATCTGTTTTCCATGACGTCACTCGGGCTATCCACCGTGTGCGTGTGTGTGTGCGTGCGCGCCTGTGTGCGTGTGTGTGCGTGTGTGTGTGTGTGTGTGTGTGTACGGGCGCGATGCATGTGCTCAATCATTAGTTGAAGAAATGGAAGCGGGGGAGCGTAGTGGAGGGGTGTGATGTCTAAATAATATGTTCAGTGTTTA
This sequence comes from Babylonia areolata, assembly GCF_041734735.1. NCBI lineage: Eukaryota > Metazoa > Mollusca > Gastropoda > Neogastropoda > Buccinidae > Babylonia > Babylonia areolata. Next base: position 17,391,460 of record NC_134878.1, on the reverse strand, counting down.
GATCAATGTGCCCATCCGCATTCCTCTCTCTCTCTCTCTCTCTCTCTCTATCTCTCTCTCTCTCTCTCTCTCTCTCTCTCTCTATATATATATATATATATATATATATATATGTCTGTGCTGTTCAATCCTCCTTTGAATCTTCAGGGATGTGAGAAGGACCGAAACATAAAAAAGCTTACGAACGAACGAACGAAATTTTATTTCAATAGGATAAGGGGACAAGCACAATTGCTTTTCTACATCCAGCCCTCTAGGGAAAAAGGTCAGAAAATGCATGTACAAAAGCAAATTCTTCAGCAACAAAAAACAGGAAAGAGAGACGGTTAGAGAGAATCACAGAAACCTGCTGCAATCCGAGGTCGGCCGGTCTTTGAAAAGCCTTTTGGCAACTCACCTGACTGACCTTGTCAAATTGAGAGCTGTTCTTATCTGGGGCTTCACATGGAAGAGCTTCACTTGACGAAGGACAGACAGTTTAGTTTTGAGGAGGAGATAAGTGATGCCGACGTGCGAAAAGTGCGTTTGTAGCACATCGTTATTTAATCTTATCAAGATTCCGTGGCACCTTTGTAATGAACTATAGTTGACAGTTCAAGGATAAAGACCGATACATTGCTGCCATCTAATGAACTTGCTACGTGGGTATGAAAACACACACATACACAGACACTGACACACACACACACACACACACACACACACTCGTCTAATATCACTTACAGTGAAAAGATGTTAAATTAAAGAACGAACGAACACACACACACACACACACACACACACACACACACACACACACATTCCACGACATCTCTTCTTCTGTCGCAATCTTCTGTCTAGTACCGAAGAGCTGAGGTCGTGTCTTCTTCTTTTGTCTGTTATGAGGACGTCTCCAGGGAATGGAAACCCCATTTCCTCTTTCTGGTGAGAAAAGACCGAAAGGTGAAGTGTCGGTGTGGGCGGCACTGACAGCAGATGCTAACAGTCGCCAGACAGATGCTTCCAACTGTCCCCGGCATCTGATTGTTTTTTTTTCTGTTGGCTTGCTAGGGGAGTGGTGGCGTAGCGGACAGAGCGTCCCATTTGGAAACGATGGTTCCCGGTTCAATTCAGGCGACGAGCACTGCGTATTGAGCGATGGTGTTTTTGTCAGTCGTTTGGAGGGGTCGATAAACTGGAGTTTTGTGTGTACATGCACGAAAAAGAACCATTGCCAAGAAGAAATTTGTTCTTGTCGAAATCGTGTATCAAAATCCACTTTGATAGGGAAACAATTATACAATTATGCAGACAGTGGTAAAGTTGTTGCGTTTTGGCGACAAGCTCTCACTGTGGAGTCCAGCCAGATTTTACAAAGGAGCTTTTGGTATTAACCATTAAATGGGTACAATAAATATTGCACCTCTAATTAAAACAAGGCACACAACATTGAGCCAGTATCTCTGCGAACAGGTGAATCATATGTGTAGACCAGCAAACTATCTGTGCGTCGTGGCTGCATCACTGCCTCAATAATAACTGCTGATTGCCTTGACAATAATTTCTGCTTGAGATTTTGCCAGGAAGCTTAGAAAGGTTTAGAAATATGTAAGTTCCTGGACATATCAGTCGCCTTGCTGAAGATACACTGTGGCGTTGTATGAATTTTGCCATTTGAACTTGTGTACACGAAGCCTGTGTGATACACAGCTGATCTGTCTCCCGCCGGTGAGTTTCAAAGGGGTTAGGTCCACTTAGCGTGACAAGAGATGCTGTGATGTCTCTGAGATTCCGTTGGGTTTCGTTTTGGTTCCTTTGATATATATACTTCTTCTTCTTCTGCGTTCACTCGTATGCACACGAGTGGGCTTTTACGTGTATGACCGTTTTTACCCCGCCATGTAGGCAGCCATACTCCGTTTTCGGGGGTGTGCATGCTGGGTATGTTCTTGTTTCCATAACCCACCGAACGCTGACATGGATTACAGGATCTTTAACGTGCGTATTTGATCTTCTGCTTGCATATACACACGAAGGTGGTTCAGGCACTAGCAGGTCTGCACATATGTTGACATGGGAGATCGTAAAAATCTCCACCCTTTACCCACCAGGCGCCGTCACCGTGATTCGAACCCGGGACCCTCAGATTGAAAGTCCAACGCTTTAACCACTCGGCTATTGCGCCCGTCGATATATATACAAACGACCATCTATTGTTACACTGATCAGGGAGGACAGAAGTGAACACACTGTTACCACATAGGATGTTTGACTCAATGTTATGATGAAAATGAACGGATTTTGCAGATTCATTGACTGGGGCTATCAGAATCAGTCAAGATTGTGATAAACTCTGCCCATGGACACACACGCGCGCGCGCGCGCGCAAAACACACGCACGCGCTCACCTATCCATCTTTGTAAATGTTTTCCGTTTCTCCATGAATAAACGGAAACATATTCAAAAACAATTATAAAAAAATAAAAATAAAAAAATGGAGATACAAATCCGAACTCTATGCCTCAGCTGTTACACAACACATTTCCAAAAAAAAAGCAATAGTTTCGTTTTTACCTTGAAGTGAAAGTATTAGTTTTGGTCTGAGAACAAGATTGAAAGAAGATAACAATGGACGAAGATAGTAACAGCCCACAGAGAGAGAAGGGAGCAGAGACAGAGACAAAGAGAAGCATTTAGCTCCACAACCCCCACACACACCCCTCTAGCTATCCCTTCTACAAGCCTTTGATTTCTCACGTTAGCAACTCACCTGCTCATATCTTTTCCTGCTCATTAGCTTGGCAACAATTCCTACCCCTGAGACTACCCGGAACCTTGACGAAAGATAAGCACCGTAGATCCTTGGAGATAAATAATATTACCTTGTTAAAGATACACCTGTCGTGTTACACGTATCGCCCCCACCCGTCAGAACGTGTCCAGGTGGGGCCTTCCCGATAAACTGTTGCTGGGAGCGGGTATCAAAGAGGTGGGTATCTTTCGCATCTGTTAGCATTGGCATCTTTTGTGGTTTACGGGTAGGAGGGGGGGAGGGGGCGGGGAGGGCGGGGGAGCCCTGGGTGGTTTTTGTGTGCGTCAGGTAAGCGAGTCGGAAACAGTACCTGCATGGGCACATGAAGTATGGATGTGTTTGTTCTTTATTGTGTGTTTGTTTTTCTTTGTCTTTATAAGAGGCTGGTCGATGAAGTTCAGTCAGGATCCTTTTGGTTTGCGCAGGGTCATCAGTTTGTTCGTCTGTCTCTGTCACTTTCAGTCTGTCAGTCTGTTTGTGTGACTGTCCGTCTGTCTCTTCCTCTCTGTATCAGTCTGTCTGTCTGTCTGTCTGTCTGTCTGTCTGTCTCTCTTGTACGTGGATGTAAAAAAGCAGTTATGCTTATTCCCATGCCCTCTTGAAATAAGATTTCGCTTGTTCTCTCTGTCTCCTCTATCTCCCTCTTCCTCAACTGCCTCCCCCCCCCCCTTTCTCTCTCTCTCTCTCTCTCTCTCTCTGTGGAGAGGATGTGATAAGCCACAGGGGATGAGGGGGGAGAGGGGAGAAGGCAAGGAAGGAGGTGGACCAGATGAGAGGTGTGTGGGGTGTGGTGGGGGTGGTGTGGGGGGGTGGGGTCACAGTGTGGGCCGGGCAAGTCGTGTGGTTCCTGGATGTCATCGATCTGCGGCTGTCACATCCCAGCTTTTCCCTTCCCTCCTGCTTCCTGTGCGACACCTCGCTCTTGGTCTTGCTCACTGTCTTTGTCTTGTCTGTTTGTGTCTCTGTCTCTTTCTCTCTCTCTCTCTCTCTCTCTCTCTGCCTCTGTCTGTTTGTCTCTCTCTTTCTCTCTGTGTCTCTGTCTCTTTCTGTGTCTGTCTCTCTCTGTCTCTGCCTGTCTGTCTGCCTCTCTCTCTCTCTTTCTGTCACTTTCTTTCTCTCTCTCTCTCTCTGTGTCTCTCTCTCTCCCTGCCTGTCTCTCTGTCACACACACACACACACACACACACACACACACACACACACACACACACACACACACACTGACACACACACACACACAACACACACACACACACACACACACACACACACACACACACACACACACACACACACACACGGACGATCACTTAGATTCAGTCTCTCCAGATTAAACTTCTCTGATCTTTCTTGCTTTCAGTTTTAACCAGCCTTCGGCATATGCACTCTAGCTCAGTGTAGAAATGTTTACTTTGGTCCACTTCAGATTTGCTTAATACAGATATGTCTCAAACTGCCTGTGATCCGTTTACCTTCAGTAACGCAGAAAGAATACTGCAGTCGTTCTCTAAGGCAGACGGATATCTTCATGTGTATACTGTGTAGGTATATGTGGAGGGGGGGGGGAGACGAGAGCCCGTGGAGTTGTGTATGTGTGTGTCTTTGTTTGTTTTCTCTCTCTCTCTCTCTCTCTCTCTCTCTCTCTCTCTCTCTCTCGTGTGTGTGTGTGTGTGTGTGTGTGTGTGTGTGTGTGTGAATGAATAAAATTAAATTCAACAAAGAACTGGCTGGCAAGAATTTTAATGTGTCCCAAATCTCACTGCAGTGTTGCGGAAGCTGTGTTGTTGTTGTTTTCAACCAGCGGGTTGGAGAACAATTTGTTATAAGACATCTTGACGCTGTGCACGCAGTATATAGCGCAAATCGGTCTGCACATAAAAATACAGGCCTACAAAGTAAGATAATGGAATATAGATGCTTCCTGCAGAAAATACTTCTCTGGGAGGTGAAGCCTCATGGTGTGGGTGTGTTCTCAGGGGAAAGAGTGAGTGGATAAAAGGCGGTAGATGCGTGGGTGTATGATGGTGCTGCAATCAAGAGGTAAGGGTGAAACGAGAATGCCGGTGATCAGTAAGAGAAGTCCTGAGAGGTCTGCCCTACCACTTGAACGTACGACGAAAGCGGGCTGAAAAGCCGCTAATGGTTTGCCGGACGATTGCAACAGCGTAATACAAACACGTTGGTATTTTGACACATCGGGAGTCTGCCACACTGGGTGTTCAGTGCCGCACTATTGCTTCGTGCGACTGTTGAGACATCGGCCTATCGATCAGCCCCTGTCGCCGACTTCTGTCCATCACACCCTGTTTGAAGATTTTGTGATTTCTCGTGCCAGACTTACAGTGAGCCTGTTTGTTGAAATGACACGGTCTGCCATCGATTTATCATCAGGACTTGAATGGCCAGCTGGGCACCACAGGTTAACTTCCCTTAGCTTTTTCTGGGTCGTTGTTGTATGTTTATCTTTAACAGTTTTTCCAGACTTTAAGTCAATACTGATCTGACCCGTGTGGGTGAAATGCCTTCTGGCAAAATCGGAGAGGACACATCAGAGCCGGCGACGAATATGCCGAAGAATATATTGTCATGAAGTCACCCCACCCTCAGCGTTTGCGACATCTGCGGGCATTTCTACACTGTTCTAAGCTCGACTGGAATATGGTTGGACCCTCGAATAGAACTCTCAAGACAGGATGAATCGTTTGGAGACCTGAACGACTCATTCAGCTTGGAGCAACCCCTTGATGAGGTGCTGTCTGATGGTGGTCTCTGACCAAGTGTTGGTTTGGTTTGGTCCCTCAGCTCCGTGGGGAACCGTCGAGGCACCGCAGTGTTGACTCGTGCACCAACAACCTTCTCCATTCTGGACGATCATGTGTGAGTGATTGTTGACCAAGTGTGCCTTTTGAAAAGACCAAGAAAAGGATACCAAGCAGCTAATCAGTAATAACAGTTCTGACACTGCTTGAAGGAATGAGCAGGGAAGGAGAGAGACAACGCCATTATCAGAACCACTATAAATAATGCATAGAGATTTATGGTATTGATGATATTTTTTAAAAGACAGATGCTTTTCTCTACAGGGAGATAAATCGGATTATCTCTTTTCATATGATGGCAGCGTTCGGTGTTGTACCCAAAGCCTGAGGCTGACGTTGAACATCCCCTTTCTGAATTCCACGAAGTCAAATATATGGATTTAACCCAGGGATACAAAACAGACATTTCCACGCCTCAGACAGTTTTGTGTCGGTCAATATTCCTGGCACTTGAAACAACCGAGGGGAATGGATCCATGGGGAAGATTCTTGCTCAACATGACAGTGGACTTTTCCGAACGGTAGCTTCGTGTTTCATACAGAGAAAATGTTTTGGAAAAAGGAGACAAAACTCTGTGTGTGTGTGTGTGTGTGTGTGTGTGTGTGTGTGTGTGGTAAATGCAGATATTCACGCGCACGCGCTCGCTCGTCTGCCGTACACTAAAAAAAAACAGAGTGCGAGCACGCAAAACCAAAGTCACCACCTCTGTCTCACCCACACACAATGTACGCGCTCGCACACACACACACAACAACAACAACACACACACACACACACCCGCCACTCACCCCTCATTCCCCAAAGCAGTTTCCTCACACTTATCCCCCCCCACACACACACACATCCTCGCCCAATCACCTCCGCCCCCACCTCCGCATATTCGCCTCCATTCCTTGCCATTGGCCTCCATTCCCTGCCCTCGCCAGTCCTCGTTACTTCCTTGTTCCCCGAGGTCCCTGATCTTTTGTGTTCTCATCAAAACCAGCAAGACTCCGTCCGCTTTGTCTCTGTTCTCCCTCAAGCACCGAACACCCCCCGTCTCCCACACCACACACTCACAAGCGCGCGCATGCACGCACTCACACGTGCACACACACACACACACACACACACACACACACACACACACACACACACACACACACACACGCGAACTCCTCTTCCTCTCTCCCACATACAAACACACCCGCGCGCTCATACACGCGCACAGTCTCCTATCTCTCTCTTTCGCTCGCTCGTTCGCTCACGCGCGCGCGCACACAGATACACATCCACACTAACACACCCACATACACTCTCGTATTCGCGCGCGCGCACACACACACACACACACACACACACACACACACACACACACACACACACACACACACACACACACACACACACACACTTTCACCCACCCCATCCTGCAGGGTGAAAGAGGCCGGACAGGCTGACAGAAAACATTACGCAATGCAAGGAACACTACAGGCAGTCAAGGTGAACGTGATCCCCGGGACAGAATTGTCTGGAAGCGGTCAAGGCTCGGCCAGGGGCAGAGAGCAAAGGAAGGACAGGGTGGTGGTCACCGGGTTGGAAATCGGTTGGAGGCCCGTCCTTGCTATTTACATCCATCACACAGCCAGACGTCGTTGTCCAGCCTGCTGAAACCGTGCCATTCATCAGTCTTGTTCGTCTGTCTTGTTCATCAGTCTTGTTCGTCTGTCTTGTTCGTCTGTCTTGTTCATCAGTCTTGTTCGTCTGTCTTGTTCATCAGTCTTGTTCGTGTATATCTTGTTCATCGGTCTTGTCTCTGTCTTGTTCATCAGTCTTGTTCGTATATCTCGTTCATCAGTCTTGTTTGTCTGTCTTGTTCGTCTATCTTGTTCATCAGTCTTGTTTGTCTGTCTTGTTCATCAGTCTTGTTCGTGTATCTTGTTCATCAGTCTTGTTCTCTTGTCTGTCTTGTTCATGAGTCTTGTTCGTCTATCTTGTTCATCGGTCTTGTTTGTCTGTCTTGTTCGTCTGTCTTGTTCATCGGTCTTGTTCGTTTGTCTTGTTCATCAGTCTTGTTCGTGTATCTTGTTCATCAGTCTTGTTCGTCTATCTTGTTCATCAGTCTTGTTCGTGTGTCTTGTTCATCGGTCTTGTTTGTCTGTCTTGTTCATCAGTCTTGTTCATGTATGTTGTTCATCAGTCTTGTTTGTCTGTCTTGTTCGTGTATCTTGTTCATTGGTCTTGTTCGTGTACCTTGTTCATCAGTCTTGTTTGTCCATCTTGTTCATCAGTCTTGTTCGTGTATCTTGTTCATCGGTCTTGTTTGTCTGTCTTGTTCATCAGTCTTGTTCATGTATGTTGTTCATCAGTCTTGTTCGTCTGTCTTGTTCATGTATGTTGTTCATCAGTCTTGTTCGTCTGTCTTGTTCGTGTATCTTGTTCATCAGTCTTGTTCGTGTATCTTGTTCATCAGTCTTGTTTGTCTGTCTTGTTCATGTATCTTGTTCATGAGTCTTGTTCGTCTTTCTTGTTCATGTATGTTGTGCATCAGTCTTGTTCGTCTGTCTTGTTCATCGGTCTTGTTCGTTTGTCTTGTTCATCAGTCTTGTTCGTGTATCTTGTTCATCAGTCTTGTTCGTGTGTCTTGTTCATCAGTCTTGTTCATGTATCTTGTTCATCAGTCTTGTTCGTGTGTCTTGTTCATTGGTCTTGTTCGTGTACCTTATTCATCAGTCTTGTTTGTCTGTCTTGTTCGTGTATCTTGTTCATTGGTCTTGTTCGTGTACCTTGTTCATCAGTCTTGTTCATCAGTCTTGTTCGTCTTTCTTGTTCATCAGTCTTGTTCATGTATGTTGTTCATCAGTCTTGTTCGTCTGTCTTGTTCATGTATGTTGTTCATCAGTCTTGTTCGTCTGTCTTGTTCGTGTATCTTGTTCATCAGTCTTGTTCGTCTTTCTTGTTCATGTATGTTGTTCATCAGTCTTGTTCGTCTGTCTTGTTCATCGGTCTTGTTCGTCTGTCTTGTTCATGTATGTTGTTCATCAGTATTGTTCGTGTATCTTGTTCATCGGTCTTGTTTGTCTGCCTTTTTCCCCAGTCTTGTACATCATCTTTCCAGTCTTCCTCATCAGTCTTGTTCATGTATGTTGTTCATCGGCTTTTCTCTCTTTTTTTTTATACCAACATTGTTCGTTTGTCTTGTTCACCAGTTTTGTACATCATCTGTTCGATCTTGGTCATCAGTCTTGCTCGTCTGATAATTTGTCTTGTCTATTTATTCTTCTATCTTCTATTCATTTGTCTTGTTTAGAAGTGTCAGTTCATTATTCAGCAGTGGAGGACCTACACAGAAAAGAAGAGACAGAGCAGATCTGTTCATGTTGAATGCATTAACTCTTTCCATACGAACGGCGAAAGAGACGACGTTAACAGCGTTTCACCCCAATTACCCTCATCAAAATATTGCAAGCGGAAGGCTCTTATACTGAAGACGTGAATGTTGACAAAGAATACCACAATTCTGACGACGGAAGCTAAAGGTTGGGTCATTCAGACACCCACTGGACATCCGAGGGGTCTGTGTGGAGGAGAAGAGAGGACTGGCCGTACTGAGTGAGTTAATAGCCTAGCCTGATGTGAAGGGTTGTTTTAGAGATGGGGAAACGACTTTAAAGAAAAAGAGAGACAGATCAAATCTATTTATGTTGAATATAATAACAGCTTAGCCTGTTATAAATTGGGAAACGCTTCTTAACACAAATATACAAAATATAGGGCTTATTCGATTAAGAAAAAAACCCAAAAAAACACCATCATACAGACGCACCAAAAACATCACCAGCAGTCCTACAAAAGTAAAGCTCCAAATAAATAAGATAAGATCAACTCCTGCCACTGCAAACCAATAATATCCTGTAATAACAGAAATGGAAGATAGGAAAACTTTTTTTTTTTTTCAAACATTTTTATTCAATTTTTACATTGTTAAACACACACACAGAGAAACAAAAAGAAGTACTACTACTAATAATAATAGTAATAATAACACAGCCACAAGAACATGCTGGCAAAGATCAATGAATCAAGATCAAATATAAGGTCGCCGGGCGCATTCGAAGGAGTCTAATAAATTGTAGGTTGTCAACCTCACAATAAATGACACATATGTGGCCATACTTTAAATTGCATAGTAAGATACAAAATATAGTAATAACAATATCAGAACTGTATGACAATATATATTCTTATTTTAATTTGTATTAAAAAACAAGGATTTATATGGAGACCATTTGCTGATAAAAAAGATAGGAAAACTTGCTGACTCGTCACTTCAAAGAAAACCTTGAACTAGCTAGGAACGTTACGAAAAGAATCTTCGTAAAGAGTGCATCTTTTGTTCCGTAAATTCCGGGAGTGGCATCAGCTTAGAATAAATTAACTTGCGACCGCTCCCATACGACACACGCCATCTTGCAAACATTACGTGACATCCGCTTTACGATTTCATCATGGAGACCCATTGTTCGCGGGAAGTCGCGAGAACAAAAGCACTGTGACAGTCACTCACGCTTCTCTTTCATCCTTCAGACCAACTGTTATCCCACTCACCGTCATGAATATTGATGACGTGACAAGCGTTTGCTTTATGGGAAGATTGCCCCTCTTCCCCTGAGAAAGAACCGGAAAGTGGGCGTTATGTCACGTGAGGTTTGCGAAGTGTTATGGTGGTGGTGTTGTTCTTGTTGTGGGTTTTTTTGGTTTTTTTTTTTGTTTGTTTTTTTTTCGGTTGGGAGGAGGGGCGAAGAGGGTCGAGGGAGGGGGGAAGGGGTGGTCCGCTTATCTTTCTTTTCTTTTTTCCTTATTCGTGATTGTAGACAAATGAATCTATCACAAGAGACACATTATGGATTCTCCTGATCCTTCAGAAGACAGGAATGGCTAGGGAATTAGAATGATGTTTGATCAGACTGAAGTTCACTGGGGTGGTATTCGTGAGACCATCGTACATGCGGTTTAAGATGTACCTTCGGGTAAATCTACACGAGTCAAGGCCCTTTTGCCCTGCTTCATGTAGAATTACCCGAAGGTACGCATTTACTTGCAGGTAAGATTGTCTCTGTTGAGATTGTCTCTGGAACTACCACAGGATGTTAAAACGGATGTAGTTCTGACAAACGACAAATGCTCAGAATAACTTGACAAAACGCAGAAGCAGCTTCTGAACGGGAGGCATAAGCAGAGCCACTTCGCTGTTTCTTTTTAAAGATAGGCCAACAGCAGATCTGTTTCAGAACGTTTTCCGTGCCCCTTCCTTGTGCTCAATCACTAGCATTTTTTCTCTCCTTCGTGATTATTAAGCACCAGCGCTTCTCAAGTTGTTCTTGATTTGTAGCTGTGCACGGTTACATGTCGCATACATTTTGTCGGTTTCCTCAGTCTTCTACTGTTTGAATATTCCTTATATTAACAATGAAGTGTGTGTCTCACAAATCGGGTAAATGTTGCCATGCTTACGTGTGACAAAATCCATGAACGTTTTTTTCTACACTGCTTCCAGTTTTGGCAAAGTTGGTGAAGCAGTGGCAGTGATTGTAACCCATGTTCCAACCCTTTGCCCTTCAGTGCATTTGCCCGAACATGTTAGGCATAATCTAAACGACAGAGGTTTCCTGTTTATATTCATTTTCACCAGCCCTGTCTTCTTTGGGATCCCCTCCTTAATGTAAAAAAAAGACTGCTTATTTTGTTGTTGTTGTTGTTTTTTTGTTTTTTTCTTTCTTTCTTTTGTATTTACTAAAATATAAGAGATTTTAACTTTTTTAACGAATGTCCCCAGAGGGACATCAAAGATTCTTTCTAATCACACTTGATAATGACCTTGCTCCCGATGTTGGGCTTCAGTGGCCACAAGGCTGCCGACGATGGAAGTAATTAAAGTGTCAAAACACGTGTCCATGTAATGATTAAAATAGTGTTTTCCTTCGAGAGGAATGTGCATGCTTCTCTCTCTCTTTCTCTCTCTCTCTCTCATTCTATATATATATATATATATATATATATATATATATATGTATATATATAAAATATATGCATATATATATATATATATATATATATATATATATATATCATTGATTTATTTTAGTTCACCTCTCTCTCTCTCTCTCTCTCTCTTTGTTGTTGATAAATTTTTGCTACATGTTGTCTTCTGTGGCTTTTGAAATACTTTCCGTCTATATCATAACTTTGCTAGACCTCACAGACTCATGGCTGGGTGATTACCTGCAGGTTCGTGTGTTCGTTCTTTAGTTTAGCGTCTTTTCACTGTCAGTGATATTAGACGATTAAAAAAAAGTTGGAGGCTGGGGGGGGGGAGGGGGGAGGGAAGAGGAACACAGAAAAGGTAGAAAACTACCACAAAAAAAATGCATAACTAACATGTAATTACATTTAACAGTAACAATTCAATAATGATAATAATAATCAGAAACCATTGACACATTGACACATTAAAGGAATGTAGAAATAGGGATATGAACTAATGCCTGTGAAAGTTCGACCATAAGAACTTCGCCAGAAATAACTTTCCAAAAATCATCTGCAGAATAGTTATTCTCTTTGAAATACTTGGGCAAGAAGGTACGTAACTGCTGACAGTGAAACAATGATGCAAGCTGAACTGCTTACCACAGATGCATGTCACATTTTTACTATACTTCAGCACATCAGCGCATCAAGTTTTATACAGAAGACAGTAGAGGTTGTTGTATAGCAAGCTGATGGATTCTGTATCTTTTCTTTAATAATATTCTCGGGGAATAATGTCCCTTTATGTTTGAAGAACTTTTCCTTCCATCGGTTAAGAAATCGATCCCATGCTGATTTTTCTAACAAAGTGTAAGCCTCTTTTACGGAAAGACGGACATGCATTTTTGTCGATTTTAGCTGCTTTATCGGCAGTTTCATTGCCATGAATGCCCACATGAGAAGGCACCCAACAAAAACTTACCCTAGTCCCTTTAATCATCAAACAATGTACCAAATGATTTGCCTCAATAACTAAGTCAGCTCTTGTTTCAAGGATTAATAATTCTAGAGCATAAAGTACTGATTTGGAATCGTGTGTGTGTGTGTGTGCACGCGCTATTCAGGCGTTCAGCTTATTTCCTGTGAAACTGTGCTGTCTTCTCACAATGATGGCCACATCGCCTTACCTAATTGTGTCATCTTCTTATTCACCCCCGGGAGAGTGCTAGGTATTACTGTGCACATTCAGTAGCCGCGCCAGAGGATGTGGCTGATGGGAAAAGAGGGCAATGAGGCCTCCCTGTGAGGCAGGAAATTCCCAAAGTGGGCGTTGAAAAGAAAGCTTCGCTGGCAGCGAGGTTGAAAGGTTTAGACTGCGCGATGGTAATAATATTATGGCCCACACAATCTGTCCATGATGGAGGCTTTGGTTGTCTGTTGGGGTAATCGGTTCAGTTCCTGTAACCTGAATAATTGATGGGTTTCTGGCGGTGCTGGCGCGAACAGCGCACACACAGCAGTGCACACTTTGCAACATTGCACAGCTGTGGGATAAAAGTTCAGGCGGAGGACAGCAGAATCGAGAGCCTTGTAGGTCTTAACAACTTGATTTCCGAGATGAGAGTTAAAAGCCATCTTTGTCTTCACAATATAACTGCCGACAAAGATGTTAACACAAACTGGCTGTTGAGAGTAGAATTATTTGCCCTTTCGAAATTCAATACATTTATACCATAATTAAAAGCTCTCTCAGACTGTTGAAACTGATTTATCTTAAAGTGGAATGAAAATCAGTTTAACATTGCCAGTGGTAGCTTTAGATTCTCTTTTCTGTCTTAATGCCTTGACAGTTTAAAGGGATAAGAAGCACTTTCAGTCTGTATAACATGACCTCGAATTGTGGACTAAAAAGCCCAAGATGTATGTGGAATATGTTGCGAATGAGGTATGCTTGTGTTTAGTGCCTTGCATGCTGTGCGCGCCCCCGGTTTTTCCGTCCTGTATGTCTCTGGCATATCTGTAATATTATTCAGAGTTCTCTCTTTCTTCTCGTATTTCTTCCAGCAAACCCGTCTGTGGTTATCTCTGTCTCCGTCTCTCTCCCCCTCTCTCTCTTAGTCTCTTTTTCTTTCTTTCATTCTCTCTTTCGGCTCGAATTATCAACTTAAGACGCGCCTTTCATAAACCCGGCAAAACATTCGAAAGCTATAAGGAAAAAAACCCAGATAAACACCAGGAATTTTTGCAGCTATTTCAGGCTTCGTTACACGGGCGGAACTACCTCTAACTCTCGCTACACTGCTAATACATTTTCAGGAATCCCCGAGTTTTTGTATGCACTTACAAAACGTCACACATCTGCGTGAGATTCGGTTGTAGAATACAATCTTCTTTCCAACGTTTGATCCAAAACAGGTTGTGGGGGAGACTGGCGACAGAAGGGATGTTGTTTCTGCTGCCTGCATGATTGGTTTGCAGTGGGATGGAGTGATGTTTTTCCACAGAATTCTGAGAGGTGTTATATGATCCATGCAGAAATCGTCATTGTGAAAATAAATTTGGTACGTCTTCCTCCTTCCTTCCGTTCTCGATCCATTCTTTGTTTGAAGTGCTCCCCCTGCCTCACTACCTTCGGTTGTCGGGTGTTTAGATGTGTTGTTCTGTGTGTGTGTGTGTGTGTGTGTCTGTGTGTGTGTGTGTGTGTGTCTGTGTGTGTGTGTGTGTGTGTGTGTGTGTGTGTGTGTGTGTGTGTGTAACTTTGTGTGTTTGTGCTTTTTTCCTTCTTTTTTTTTCTCGAAACCGTGAACCAGTCTGCCGGGGTTCTTTCTTTGTGTCAGGGGTGTTTTCAATTCTGTTCTTTTACCCGCATTGTTGTATTCGAGTCTGAAGTTCAAACCTCCTTCCTTCTTTTTTTCTTATCTTGTTTTCAATATTCCTGTTTAACAGCTTTCAAGATGGGATACCGGGGGAAAGTTTTTGGCCTTGTCTGTTCCTCATTCTTTCTAAATCAAACTAAATGGGTACCCTCCCTCCCTCCCTTCATCCCTTCCCTGCCACTGAAGATTTTAGGGGAAAAGACATAAAGAAACTTTTCTTTTTTTTAATGTACATTATCGATTTTTTTTCTCTCTGCATACCCGATGGCCTTATTGGTCTACGCTTATAAGCTCAGTTGTTTTTTTTGTTGTTCTCTTTCTTTTCTTTCTTTCCTTCCTTCTTCTATTCCATTTTTCCTTTCCTCTTTTTTCATTCTTACTTTTCCCTATCTTCATTCTTTCTTTCCGACTTTCATTTCTTTCTTTCTTTCTTTCTTTATATCTTTCTTTCAACCCAGTCAGCCTTGTTTATGTATTGGCGTGCTCAAATTTAAACTTACACACTGTCGGTTGGTTTTGAATCAACCAATACATCATCACTCATACACGGCGACTCATGCTGCTCTCGTTGTTTGTAGAAGCTTTCTCTTGAGGGTCCGTTTTCATAACGTACTGACTATGCATCGCTGGATCGTTCGTGCATCTGGCATCAGCCATACTCATTAATCAAATGCGTGTTGTCAACTCACGGAGAGCGCATGTGTCGTATGGAGGAGGAGAACTGTCTGACTGTCGAGTATGTCATATTGTCTGTGTGAAACGCGGGCTTTTTGTAGTGTTAGGACTTGCCATCCTCCAGTTTTTTTTTGTTTCTTTGTTTTTTTTGTTTTTGTTTTCTGGGTTGTTTTTTTTGCTGCCCCATTCAACTGCACCGTTTCAGTGGCATTACTCCCACGCCGCTCATTTAGATTCCCCCATTCACGGCCACACCCGGGTTCGTCCGTCGCAGTTCCAGCGTCGGCAGTCCACAGGGAACCATCGGTGTTAGGTCGCCAGGAGGCCACACACCAGAGGAGACCCTGCACTGCTGCTGAGTCACTTCGGTGGTGTTCAGTGGTGCCTGTTCTGTTTTAACGTACTTAGGACCCTCCAGTCTTTTTTATGTGCCAGTCGGGCTGAGGAAGGTGGTGGGAAGCCATCGGAATACACAAGTCAGTTCAACTTACGACTCTGAGTACGGAAATTTCTTCTTTAGTGTTTGCTTCTTTCGTTTCTCATTCTTGGTGTGATACACTTACACGGGGAGGGGTAGGTGGGGGTGGGCTGTAACGCCAGGCCGTATCATTGGCTGATTTGTTGTTGCTGGTGTGTATGTGTGTGTGTGTGTGTGCGCGTGTGTGTGTGTGCGTGTGTGTGTGTGTGTGTGTTCAGGCGTTGGTCTGTCTGTGCGTGCGTGATTGTGTGTATGTGTGCGAGCCTGTGTGTGGAGGAACGGGGGTGGCAGCTGTCTGTTTCACGGAAGGATTCTAGTTGCTGTAGAATTGTTGACGTGTTGATGTTTGTGCCTGTGGAAGTGTTGAAAGCTGTGCCATTCCAGGCCTTGTTTTGACACTTCTGATACAGCCTTCATGGCGGGTTGGGCTGTAAGGTACATGAATATGAACGGCAAAACACGCAGCGTGCCCGATTGCTCTCTCTCTCTTCTTCTTCTTCTTCTTCTTCTCCTTCTGTCTCTCAGAGTCTGCCATCTTGCCGCCATCTTGTATCCCCCCCTCCCCATTAGGGCTGTAAAGCTATTGACAGTAAAGTGTTCAGTGCTCTCTCTCTCTCTCTCTCTCTCTCTCTCTCTCTCTCATATGTAGACATGTATTGTTATGTGATGTCTATATGATATAATCTTCACATGCCCCTTCATAAAGGCCTTTGGTCTATATTTGAATACCCCACTCCCATTTCTCTCTCTGTGTGTGTGTGTGTGTGTGTGTGTGTGTGTGTGTGTCGGGTTAGAAGAATAGGTCATGCCTATAATCTTAATACTTGTATACAAACGTTTTGAGTTCAGAGCTCTCTGTCTCTCTGTCTCTCTGTCTCTGTCTCTCTCTCTCTCTCTCTCTCTCTCTCTCTCCTCTTCTTACCTAATTTCGCTTTGGAAAAAAAGTCATGTCAGCAGTAGATCAGCAGAAAGAAAAAGAAAGAAACTCTCAGCAACTAGACTACCAAATGACGCCTTTGTTGTCCGCAGAACGTACAGTCTTCCTAGTCTTCTCCATGCGGAAGCTGCTCATTCCAAAAGGAAGAATGACACACTCAATTATCTCTGGTCTTTGAGTAGTCGGTATGGGATAAACCCTTCACAGCCATTTCATGAATAATAGACTATGGTAAAAGGTGTGTCGGCAGCTCGAAGCTTGTGGGGGAAAGAGAAGGTATTTATAACATTGTACGGGGCTCCATTGTTCAGTCCACGCTTCAGTGTATTTAATTTCAAAAAAGATTTGGACTCTGTCACCGTTTTTTGTCATATGAAACTGTATTTGTTAGCGCATGAACCCTGCAATCTGTCGTTAACTGCATGAACCCTGCAATCTGTCGTTAACTGCATGAACCCTGCAATCTGTCGTTAACTGCATGAACCCTGCAATCTGTCGTTAACTGCATGAACCCTGCAATCTGTCGTTAGCCCAGCAATCCGTCGTTAAGTGCGTGAACCCAGCAATCCGTTCTAAATTATAAAAAAAACATTACCACCAACATTTTTGACAGAAAATTAACAAGCTTTAATATGGAATCGCTTTTTCCTGGAAACACAGTAACCCAGTTTCATCACGGGTGCGACCTCTGTGGTACGTGTGTATGTGTTTGTCTGCCCGCAAGCTGAAGTCATTCATTCCAGCTGTGTAGAAAAACACACCGAATCCCCTCCAAATCCCGGAGTGAGTGATAAACAACGGTAAAAGTCTGCCGCCAGATCGAAGGCAGCTGGAGCAACACATCCACGGATGTTGTGTCCCTAGACGGTCTACACCTCAGTGTCTGGAACTTGAAAAATGACTCTGCCTCCACACACGTGAAGCTGCTTTTAACTAAATCAGTTCTGAATTTCGTTTTCGCATTGACTGATCACCAACAGTACTTTTTTCTGTTAGCCATTGTGGGGAGGGTGGGGGTGAAGACGTTTGCTGATTTATACATTAATGTCTGTCATTGATATATGGGTGGAAGCATTAAGCAGTGAAATCTGTGCTACAAGGCCTTGCTCTTAAAATCTGTTCTTCCCAGCGGACTATCCCTTTTCAACCATCTTCACTGCGTAACTTACTTGGAACGGGTTCACTCTCTCTCTTCATGAGCCAGACCACACTGGTACGCCCGACTTCACTTAGTGACACTAAGTCTGGCTGCGTCTGTCTCCCTGCTGAGCCAGTCCATCTTGGTAGAAACACAGAATAAATCTACATTGATCTCAGGGGAATAGGTGAGGGTAAGCCTTCTCAGCCGTCTCATGAATAATAAGCAACGGTAAAAGGTCAGTGACCAGATTGGAGGCAGCGGGGAGCACTACCTGGATGTCCATCAGTCTGACCAGTTCATGTCTCGGTGTTTGGGATCTGGAAAATGGATACTGTCGCCAGTTGTGGAACTGGCAGCATGTCTTTTGTCGGGAAATTATCATTTTCTCGTAAATTTGGTTATCATAGATATGAATTACCTGTTCTTCTTCTACATCAACACATATATTTATGCATAACGTTATTCCATGATGTATTTCAATTTTCTGTTATTTCTAATCATTTTCTGTTAATTGAAATCAGTGAACGCAAACACAACACTCAGTCTATATTCATAGACACGAATTACCTCTTCTTCTTCCATATCAACGCACATATTTATGCATATTATTATTCCGTAAGGAATGTTAATTTTCTTTTCTTTTTAATAATTTTTCTGTTAATTGAGATCAGTAAAGGCAAGCGCAACACACTCAGTCTGTAATCCTTATTGGTTACATCTTTCAAAGCATGACGGGCGCGATAGCCGTGTGGTTTAAGCGTTGGACTTTCAATCTGAGGGTCCCGGGTTCGAATCACAGTAACGGCGCCTGGTGGGTAAATGGTGGAGATTTTTCCGATCTCCCAGGTCAACATATGTGCAGACCTGCTAGTGCCTGAACCCCCTTCGTGTGTATACGCACGCAGAAGATCAAATACGCACGGTAAAGATCCTGTAACCCATGTCAGTGTTCGGTGGGTTATGGAGACACGAAAATACCCAGCATGCATGAACCACGACAGAGTCATCGGCAAGTCGATGTTGGTCGTGTAACGGAAAGAAGAAGAAGATCAGTGCGCATCAAAACAACGCCCTCTCAAAACGCGTACAGTAGCTCAGCAAAACCACCATGCACTCACTGATAAGGCCAACCCCCTCAACGTGTGTAACCTTATTGCCCACTTTCTCCAACCCCAAAGTCATTCGCTTCAGCCGTGCAGGAACATAGAGTAGATGCCGGCTAACTGCAAAGGAATACGTTGGCATGGAAAGGCTTCCAAAGATATCTCTTAAATGATACACTACTTTAAAAGGTCCACCGTCAGACTGAATGCAGACGGACTCACTTTCCAGGATGCATAATTATTCCCTTGCCGATCTGTTCATGCTTCAGAGTCGGGGAACGGAACGGTACATGTCTTTGTGGACGAGAGACTGCTCGTCACTCCTATAATTAAACTATTCTCTCAATGTTTGTTTCGTTTGTAACTGTAGGCCTATCGTAACAATTGAAACATACAGCAGATATATATAAATTTCCATACCCATAGTCACTCGGTATTAATGAATAACTTTCTGTTGTGAAACCTGTGCTACATTGTTCTTACCCCATGCAATCTGATCTGAAGTGTTTACTTTGTTTTCATAGCTGCTTCCATGATCGAAGCTAAACATGGTGAGCAGAAAATCTAAACTGTTTTGAAATTTCTATTTTGAATTTTAGATAAGAGCTTACAGACATCGCGCTCTCAGGCTTTCCTTCCCAACGGAGTTAATCTCTCTCATCAACTTCCTTGATTGAAACTAAACCAACTCACAAGGAAATCAATGCCCTCTCTGTAGAAACAGTTCAACCGTATTTACGTTTGTGTAAACCTCAGCGGCACTCTTAGTCCTGTTGCGTCTGCCTCCAAAATGAAGTCATTCCACTACATTGAAACACGGAGTAAATCCACATTGATCCCCGGATAGTTGAAATGAGCAGTCTGGTTGAGCCTGTTCGCAATCGAAAGTGACTCTGGCTGAGTGGAAACCACAGAGGAAACCCCCGGTGGGCTTGAGAGGAATGGGTACAAGAAAGCCCTGACCTTCCGAAGAACAGGCGTTCAGCTGCGAGACATGAGGCAGGTTCGTCGATCGCTGTTCCTTTGATCAGTTCATGTCTCATTGTCGGTAACCCAACCAAATGATTCTGTCACAGCTCGTGTATGTGCAAAGGTGTTTTTTACCCGAAAGTAAATTGGCATTAAAAGATATAGTTAACCAGTTGTACCCTCCTCTTCAACCATCGAAGGCTGTTCCAGATAACAGTTTATTTCTGCGTCTTTCATTAATGTCGCTCAGGTATTCATTGATTGCGGAGTTTGGTTATAAAATTCATTCTAGAGACTTGCGTTAAGCTCTTTTTCTTCACCTTTTTTTCAAAATTATTATTATTATTATCAATCATCGTAGCGCGCAAACCCAGCACTTTCACTTGTTTCTTCTTAGTTGATTGAATCCTTGTCATCAGCCCAGGAAAATCGAAAATAGATATACAAAGCTTGGAAACCAGAGCTGTCAGTCCGCTTCTTCCGTAAAGCAGAAGTCACTCGCTCCAGCTGCGAAAAATCACAAAATCGTTCCCGGAGAATGTACGGGTGTAGGTCAACCTTGTTGGTTATCCTCGTGAATAATAAACAATGGTGAAAGGTCTATGACAAGATTAAAGGCGCTGAGCACACGTCCTTGGATGTTCCTTCCATTATTGTCTGGAAATGGAAGAAAGGATTCTGTTAACGTTTATCTAGCTGTTGAATAGACTACGGTTCTGTTTATCTATCTGTTGAATAGTTTTTGTCACCGTTTGTCTAGATGTCAGCTTGTTTTTATCTGCAATCAACAGACTGTCGTTGGTCGGCAGTATCTAAACCATAGGGGGTAGTGTCAGCATCCTCTTAGACGTTCTCCATTCGTGTTTTCCAACAGGATATTCGTGGATATGAACGTTCTGTTTACTAAACTTACCCATGCGTGTATACGTCGCTTATCTTCTCGCTTTTTTCCTCAATGCGGGGGCAATGCCCTTTAACCTGTCATTTTCAGTCTTGTTTCTGTGTCTTTTTTTATATCAGCGTTTCCTACCAAAAGTAAACTGCTCACAATAGGATTCATTATCTCTGAAGCCAACGGACAGACTCGGCAACTCTGCAGCACTTTCAGCCATGCTGTTTGTCCACATGGTGAATTCAATCGGTCACTCAGAAAAAAACAACTACCAACACTTGATGTCGTGTGCGTCTTTGGCATTTGTATCCTTGCTGCGTTTGGCTTCCAGCTTATTTAGTGCATATTATGAGTTAAAGAATACAACAGCCAAACTGAGTACATCCATTTTCATAACTTTTCAGACTCTTTTTTCAAATCCAGACATCCAGTGGAAAAATGTACTACTCAGGTAGCAAGTAAGGTAACATTTGTTGAAATCGTTTCGGTAAAAGGGATTGAGAGGAGTATAACTTTATTTAAGAACTTCCTCTTAGAACTTGAGCTTTTTTCAAGTTGTGGCTCATACAGAGGAACCAATCGAAAAACTCTATAGCTTTAGTCGATTCCAGAGTAGACTTGTTGTGTTGCATATGGTTCTGCACGCATGTGTAAGTGTGTATGCAAAGGCCGTTGAACCCGCCCCGAAAAGCGGACTCTGAACTGTTATGTGAAATGTTCTGAATCTGAAAACCGCGTCTGTGATTGTGGTCTAATCCCTCAAGTGATAGGGGAAAACCCATTTGGCTGGTGTCCACAATATGAGGGCAACATTCCCTCTGGGAATCTTTATCCTTCCGAGCCAACATTGACATGAGAGCTACGTCTGACTTTCCATGTTGTCCTCACAAAGTCCCCACGCCCCGCCCCGCCTCCCACTGAACATTTCAAAACATAAATCATGCAGTACCTTTTGACAGCCTGGAACTGCACACAGCTCTGCGAAACGATAGCCCAAGCATTGCTCTGGTCTGGGGTATTGGCCACACTGACATTCCAGGCAACGAGGATGTTGACCGACCTGCCAGTAATGAAGTGAGAACCCTCACCGACTTCAGTCTGTTATGCAATTCTCAAATTCACGCTACACACTTTTGTGAAAGGTATCAGGAAAGAGAACTCATTGGCACAAACTAAACCCACCCACACCACCACCCTGTACCGCCGATTCTGACCCCCCCCCCCCCCACCCACCCCCAGCCCCCACCACCACCACCTCCAAAATTCAGTTTGGTCATTCCTGACCTACTTTTGTGTTTGTAAGGTTTTGTTGGTTGCATGTTCAATGTTCATTCTCACTGTAAGAAAGGTGAAGATGCTTTGCACTGTATGTATGCCTTACGATGAGCTCCCCAGCAATAAACCTTTCCTGAGATGCGGTATTCGCATGACACACGTGTTATTACTGACTTAATGAAAACCCATTTCCGTGATGTTCCACTTGTGGTTGTTTTTATTTGTATTTGTATTTCTTTTCATCACAACATATTTCTCTGTGTGAAATTCGGGCTGCTCTCCACAGGGAGAGCGCGTCGCTACACTACAGCGCCACCCATTTTTTTTTTTTTTTTTTGTATTTTTTCCTGTGTGCAGTTTTATTTGTTTTTCCTATCGAAGTGGATTTTTCTACAGAATTTTGCCAGGAACAACTCTTTTGTTGCCGTGGGTTCTTTTACGTGCGCTATGTACATGTTGCACACGGGACCTCGGTTTATCGTCTCATCCGAATGACTAGCGTCCATACCACCACTCAAGGTCTAGTGGAGGGGGAGAAAATATCGGCGTCTGAGCCGTGATTCGAACCAGCGCGCTCAGATTCTCTCGCTTCCAAGGCGGACGCGTTACCGCTAGGCCATCACTCCACATCTAACTAAACGTTTTTGTTGGAAACAAGTTAATATGCGCAAATAAATGTATTGTGATCTTTTTTTTTTTGGCAAGAGCTGTCAACATTGCTTTGTTTTAATCTCGTATTTTCATTTTATAAATAGCTATGATACGACTGCTTGTTCTAGATAATAACTCAAAATTCGCAGTTGCGTTTAATGTCCGTACTTCAAATTTGGATGCATTTGTAATTTCTAAATTGGTTTATCAAAGATGTATCCCGGCTGTATAAAATGGCCACAGCGGTCGGCTGGGTCGTAAACACAATTCATTGAAGGTGAAGTCACTCAAACGGCGGAGCAAATCCGTACTGATCGCCGGGTGGAGGGTGTGATTAAGCCCTCCCCGGCCATCTCATGAATAATAACCAACGGCGTAAAGGTCCGCGGACAGACTGAAGGCAGATGGAGCCACCGGCAGTGCCTCGCTTCCTGTAATCACTTCACGCTTCAGTGTCGGGGGCTGGGAACAGTGATTCTGACACGACTGACCCTGCTTGCTGATGCTGTGATCGACGTGTGTTTCACTTTTCTCTCTCTGTGTGTGTGTGCGTGTGTGTGTGTGTGTGTGTGTGTGTGTGTGTGTGTGTGTGTGTGTGTATTTCTCTCTCTCTTACATTTCTTTGCTTATTTATCATCATTGTTGTCTTATTTATTTATTTATTGATTATTTATTTATTTATTATCATTATTTTATTATTATTATTATTATTATTACTATATTTTTTATATTATAATTATTATTTATTTATTTATGTAAGCTTATCTACTATTCATTCACCTTTTTTTCTTTTTTTTTTCTCAAGCCCTGATTAAGCGCGTTGGGTTACGCTGCTGGTCAGGCATCTGCTTGGCAGATGTGGTGTAGCGTATATGGATTTGTCCGAACGCAGTGACGCCTCCTTGAGCTGCTAAAACTGAAACTTCTCTCTCTCTCTCTCTCTCTCTCTCTCTCTCTCTCTGATTTCTCGGGCTGTTGGAAAACGCGTTTTCACCAACGTCGGTTGCCTTTTTCATCAGCAAATCTATCAACAATTTCCTTTAAAGAGATTATAAAGTATTCTTATGTCCTGTATACTGTGTCTGGAAAGAACGGCAACTGACAGGTCTCGTAGAGAAAGCGGGAAAACTTGAGATGGAAAAATACTGAAGGGAAACATGTAGCTCGTTCAGTTTACCTGCTGTGACTGGAGCCTGTTTGATCAAAAGTAAACGAAACTGAAAAAAAGAAAAAGAAATAGAGTTAACGCGAAAGGGAGAAGAGAGAACTCAGAGCTCATATTTTATTTACATATATGGAAAAGAAGTCAAACACTAGTACACAGTGCAATAATGACAACACATTACACCACGAAAAAGCTTTTGTCAGAAACGATTCAGTAGATTAAAACATAGCACAGTTAACGTATTTCTTTAAATTGAACATTTATCTTGTCACTTATTTTTCTTTCATTTTCAAAGCATGATAAATGAACATACCCCCAACAGTTAGGTTGAGTGGTTTATTATCATTTGAGCGAAAAATGGTAACTGCGGACTATGTGCGTTTCTGTAAAATCCATAGTTTTGTTTCCCAAATGTCCCATAAGTTGTGCGTAGAAATAAGATAACGTTCATCTTCTTTCATAATAGAAAATTGGTAAGATACTGAGGTAGCTGTATATCCTTTTTTGATAGTTTATATTGTATACCACAGGTCAAATTCCAATACAGACACTGCGAAATTTAGCCATCATGATGTATGCCAGATGTTTATATTGTTGTTGTTTTTTACGAGTATTACTTATAGCAATTAACCATGCATTTGTGAAGATATGTTGAATATTTTCTGATTATCAACTCTGCCATTCAACAAAAGCTCTCTGGAAGCCAAATATATTATCCAAACAATATTTGAAAGCACAGAGAGAGAGAGAGAGAGAGAGAGAGAGTCGATGTCTTATATAAAATGTTTAAGTGCTGTTATATACAGTATTATAAAAAGAATACACCATTCTTCTGTCATGCTCTTCTTTACTGGCATTGAAATACTTCTTTACTGGCATTGAAATACTTCTTTACTTGCATTGAAACAAATTGTTGTGCAGTTCACTTCTTCACGGAAATCGTGTTGATGATCCAAGATGCACGTGCACACTCATTCGATCTGAAATGTAATATTCCTCCAAAACGTGCATTTTTTTTTTAAACAGAACAGAATCTCTCTCTCTCTCTCTCTCTCTCTCTCTCTCTCTCTCTCTCTCTCTCTCTCTCTCTCTCTCTCTCTGCTTTCAAATTGCTCTCTGTCTCTGTCTGTCTCTCTGCCGGTTGGTTTGATATGTGTACGGAATGAACATTGTTCTTTTGAGGTTCTGCCCCACATTGCTTTGTTTCCGCAGCAATGTTTGGGTTTTCTCTTGCTAACTAATGTAATTTGACACTTGCGTTCCTTTTAATTTGTGCTTTTTCGTCAATTCATACTGTTTTTACCGTTCGTTTGATTACCACCCCATGGCATGACTGCGGCAAATAAACTAATTCTCTCTCTCCCTCTCTCTCCCTCTCTCTCTCCCTCTCTCTCTCTCTCTCCCTCTCTCTCCCCTCCCTCTCTCTCTCTCTCCCTCTCTCCCTCTCTCTCTCTCTCAGACACATATGTTTACACCTGTGCAAAATTACAAAAGCCCACTCACCGCCTTGTGTAAATACACATGCACATGTTTGCGTCAATTCATGAAACAACCATTAGCGACCAGAGAGCAGCCACATCCGGATGCTGACGTTTCAACCCCAAAGACTCCATTCCTAAACTGACTTGGGATTCAAACAAGCTTGTGCAAGCAGCAGGTGTGTTTGTTTAGACGAAACAAGTGCGCCCACCCGCCATCTCGACCCCCCCAAGACTCGGGTGGAATGTTAAACACGACAAAACGATGTAGACCAGGCCTTTCATCTCGGCAACGACCTTCGGTACCGACTGTCTCATAAAGCTGCCTCTTCCAGAGGTCTGGCGGGTCGGTGCACAGTTCTTTCATTCTCCCCCTGTGACATTCTGGCTCCAAATGCACAAATAATCCCGCTCCAGTTTGTTTAGGCTGCAAGACGCGTGGGTGTGCGGTTATATAAAGACCTCTGCATTGCATCTGCCAAACAATAGTGAAGTGTGCAATCATCTTAGTTGGCGCGAACTAACGCGCAGACTTTCAATTAAGATAGCGGTCTTTGTTCTAACTTTAGATTCACTTCGACATCTTTAATTGCTTCCTATTTGGCTGCATGACAATGGCTACCACACAGAATCCGAAACACACACCACTTCAAACTGTTTTAAGATTATTTCAAAATACCACAAACATACACATGATAACAAGAACATATGAAAAGTGTGTTCGTCGTAGAGTGTTATCTCTCTTTCACAGAAGAAAAAATGTATGACATCTGTTTTCTGTTGAACTTTGGCAAGATTCAACGTTCGATTCTTACCGTTCAGTCTGAAACCCTTGTTGTTTTTAACCCATGTGGGTTTTTTTTAATTACATTTCGATATATCATGAAACCATGTGTTTAAGTAAACTATAAATGCTGGCTGGGCATGCAAAACAAATTTAAACGTTTCACAAATGGTTTTCTTATGTGTATGAGGTTATGAACAGAGACAAATGAACAAGAAAATCTAGAGGGGGGGGGGGGGGAGCAGAAAAAAAGAGAGAGAGAGAGAGACGAGACGAAACGAAGTTTTATTTCACAAGTGTAGTGGAATAAGCACAGCTGCTTTTTTTTTTTACATCCAGAGAGACAGAGAGAGAGGATTAGTTTTACGTTGAGTTCCGGTATCCTTAATTTTTCATCCCAGCGGATTTCCTACTGTATTATGTTACCAAATAACTGTGTTACCCAGTTCGTTAAGTCTAAGACAACCAATAATTGTGCTTTGCCTGTTAATAGTCAGCGCTTCAACAGTTTACCAAGAAACGAAAGAATCTGTGATAAATGTTCCACAAACGACATTGTTGATGAGTCTCACTATTTGTTTGTGTGTCCTTTCTTGAAAGTGGCAGACGAAAAGTATTTACCTAGATATTATAGAAACCGCCCAAAATACCTTAAATTCCACTTATTGTTTTCCGAAAAACAAAACAAAAGAATATTATTAAAACTAAAAGCATGTGTTTCTTCTATTTGTAGTTCTTTTCGGTAAAGTTATCACTGTTGTTAATAAGTGAGGATGAATTATTTATTAATGTATATTGTCTGTGCTTATTGGTCTTTTGTTTTTTTCTCTTTGTTCTTTTGACATCACTCTTATTGTTTGTATGGTATATCTAAAATATGTATGTATGTAACGTTTCGATGCCCCCAGGCGGCACAAGAAATAAACTGTTTGCCTTTGTCTTTGCCTAGTTCTCCATATACATTGAGTGGAGCGATGGCCTGGAGGTAACGCGTCCGCCTAGGAAGCGAGAGAACCTAAGCGCGCTGGTTCGAATCACGGCTCAGCCGCCGATATTTTCTCCCCCTCCACTAGACCTTGAGTGGTGGTCTGGACGCTAGTCATTCGGATGAGACGATAAACCGAGGTCCCGTGTGCAGCATGCACATAGCGCACGTAAAAGAACCCACGGCAACAAAAGGGTTGTTCCTGGCAAAATTCTGCAGAAAAATCCACTTCAATATGAAAAACAAATAAAACTGCACGCAGGAAAAAATACAAAAAAATGGGTGGCGCTGTAGTGTGGCGACGCGCTCTCCATGGGGAGAGCGGCCGGAATTTCACACAGAGAAATCTGTTGTGATAAAAAGAAATACAAATACAAACACAAATACATTGCGCCTCCTCCCAAAAAGCATCGTTACTCTTTCTTTCTTTCTTTCTGTTTTTTTTCTGCAGTTGTACCGATCACACGTCAAAGTGGAATTGAACCAGACACAGCTATTTCATGGCTCCAAGGTACCTCAGCTAGTAAGGTACTCTATTAGGCACACACTGACGTGACTTCAGTCCATTACATCATCCTGCAGACTGTTGACCACCAGTCACAATCTTTTGAAGGACAAGGAACAAATCTTGCCTATCCAGAGTGCCAGTCTGGAACCCATCAGTTCCTCATCAGGCGAAAATATGGGAATCGAAGCAAGGCAGGTGGAGGAAGGGTGGAGATTATACCCAGTCTCTCAGGTAAGCACATGTGCAGACAGATCTGACAGCGCTTGAACCCCCGTTGCGTGTGTACACATGCGCAGCTCACATCCCCACGTTTAAGATCCCCTAACCCACGTCAGAGCTCGGCAAGTTAAGAAAACAAGGAAAATGCCAGCGTACATCAATGGAGACAGAATCGTCAGCAAATTGATGTAGGTTATGGGAAAGAAAGAAAAAAAAAGAGGGGAAATAAAAAGCAGGTGTTTTCCCCCCATCACTGAGAGTCCGTTTGGAAACAAGGAGGAGATTATATTGACAGCAGGCAGTCACACAAACCATGACGAAAATACCCACTGCATTGCCGAGATAAGAGAAGGGCTCCACCACCACCGGTGCAAAACATCTGTTCTGCTGCCTCCTCCCTTTCTCTACACACACCGACACACGGCCGGCCATGTGGATGCATCACCTCTGGCAATAAACCCCACCACCAGAGCACGAGCCAAAACCAAACATCTTTTATCTAAATGTGTCTGTGTGTTTCTGGGTGATAGGGGCGGGAGTGGAAGAGAGAGAGAGAGAGAGATGGGGTAGGGTAAGGGAGAGAAGGCGTGGTGGAGGAAATGGAAGGTCGAAGAATAAAGGAGGAGATGAGATATAATTTGAGCGCTGTCTCTGTCTCTGTTTCTCTCTGTCTCTGTCTGTCTCTCTCTCTCCTTGTTTAGGACCCTTTAGAATGGGCCGATGGATTCTGAATTAATATTTCCATCTCTCTCTCTCTCTCTCTCTCTCTCTCTCTCTCTCTCTCTCTCTCACACACACACACACACACACACACACACACACACACACACACTGATTTCTTGATTACCCCCCTTTTGTTTTGGGTTTGTTTTGTTTTGTTGGGTTTTTTTGGGGGGAGTGGGGGGGTGGGGGTTATTTCGCCGTATATGTTCCAAAGGGAGCATAATAAGAAGTAATCCACTGGCTCTTTGATTGATTGTTCTAAACGTTATCTCGTGGGCAGAATTCTAAAATTTTCTCTAGCCTGAAACAGATACACTTGACTTGTTATTCTTCTCCTCCTTCTCTTAGTAGTCATGCTCCTCTTTCTTCCATCCTCTCTTTCCCCCTGTCTTGTTCTTTCTCAGTTCTTTCACCTCATGCTCCTTTACTTTACTGAATGGACACATTTTCACGTGGACCATGAAAGAAGATACTCATCAGGGACAAAAAGCGGAATGTTCTGAATACAGTTCATTGGTACTGTCGGACATATGTATCGGGTCTTTTGTCGCTGTTAGACATTTCCCTGTAGTATATTGCTGGAATTTCATGTGGCCAGACCATTCAGTATATTTACATTTAATTCATGGCTGCCGTCTGTGATGGGACTAGAACAGGCCAGAGGTGTTCGTTGGGGGAAATGAGAACCTGTAATAAGCTCACTTTAACAGCCAGGCTGTTAGACCGTAATAAGGCGTTCGGCTGGAAATAGCCGGGGAGCTGCGTGACTGGGGGCCGTATTTTGCCTTGAGCCCGCCTGGTCCTGGAGGGGTTTATTTTCTCATTTCGTACGATAGGTGGGGAGCCGTGTCACGCGCATGTGAGTCTGTCTGACTGTCTGTCTGTCTGTTTGCCTGCCTCTCCGTCTGTAGACAGCGGTTTTCCGCGGACCTGCAGGGATGCTTTCAGTGGGCTCTGTAACCAATGAATATACTCGGTATTATTCGGCTTCTGTTGAAAGTATCGATCATTGACCTATAACTTGTTTCAAGATCACAGGGTAAAAGAAACTGTTCTAACGCGAACAGCGATTTTTTTTTAACCACCGGACCGATTGAATGCAACTTAAACCAGTCAGCACACAATTAAAATACCTGTGAAAGGGGTCAGCCATTTTTAATTGACCTTAAGCTTTGAAAACAAAAGCTATAAAGTTTGGGGGTTTTTTTCCTTCTTTTAGTTAGTTTTTTAAGCCGTCTGAATGACAAAAAATGACAAAGCACTGCACCACAGAGAATTCTCAAAGCTCAGACGTTTCTGAATTACCTCACTTTCCAGTCATCCTCATTGGATATTTTCGTCTGCCCGCGTGTACAATGGTTTGTCACACACTTTGAACAGGTTTAACCTTGGTTTTCGTCAAGTTGACGTCTGCAGAACATAAAACTCAGCTGTAAACATTTGAACACTCGAACCTGACTGTGTAAGTTTTGAATTAAGTAATGTAATGAAAATAATCAATGGGAAGCGAAAAGTATTAAAATACTCTCGATTCCTGTTAAACATGGCTGAGGCGAATGATTAAGTCTTGCTGCGCCTGAAAAAAGGCTTTTTGTGTGGCAGTATTTCTCATCTGTTTTGTCTGACTCATCATCGTCGTCGTCGATTGTGTCATCACCATATCATCATCATTGTCTTAAAATAGTTGCCATTTTCCTTAGCGTCATTCCACAACTGGTATGATCTTAGAAGTTGCGTTCTGCGATGATGTATTTTCACGCATCGACATGCAATACATACATCACGTTTGTGCTGTTAGTGTACCTCTTACTTCACACACACACACACACACACATCACCCGCTATCACCGCATCGCATGGACATAAGCACGAAAACCCAGAATGTCCATACTTTTTTTAAAACAATCCGACATCCCCTCTAAAGACACATATCCCGACCAGGGACAGTTATTGGATGATACCGTACTACGATGAGCTCTGCAGGCGGCCGTTCCTTTTCCCCTCCCATATCAAAGCGCAGTCAGGATCGTGGTTGTCGTGCTTTTTGTTTCATTTCTCAAACTTCCGTTTGCAGTTTAAAAAAAACTGAGCATACAAGAAAATTACTATTGTTTCTCTTTATTCTAATTCGGATTGACTGAAATTAGAATTATAAAAGCTTTACTTCCTCGGTCATTAAACAGAAAGACCGAAAATGTCTGAATTATTTTGAAAATTATTCTGCAGTCTCGTATTCTTCTCTGATTCACAGAAGCGAATTTGTTTCTTTGTATGCAAAGAAAATGGTGGACCTGTGAAGTGTCGACAAATGCGATTATCAAGAGGTGTTTTATCCCAAATCAGAATTACCTATTGATATCCGTTTCCTTGTCCATATCCGGCAGGGGTGTAAGGGGGGGGGGGGGGGGGGGGGGGGCAGGCGGACATTATTGCTTGCTTGACTGATGTAAGGACTGAACATGCCCCACTTCAGTCGTGTTCTTTTCCAAACATGCACTCTCCGAGCACGTCATCTGTGCGTAGTTATCATACAGCAAGATGAACTCCAGCTGTCCAAAGTCGTTCATCTCTCTCTCTCTGTCTCTCTGTCTGTCTCTCTCTGTCTCTCTCGCTTGCTCGCTCGCTTTCTCTCCGATGATAATTACATTACCGGAGTCAAATTTGTAGACTTCACAAAAGCCTTTGATGTGACTGACCACGTACTGAAGGAAAAAATTTTTTTTTAAGCTTTGACTTTATGGCTTAACACACTAGAACTCTTGTCATTTATAGTGTGGTCACATGACACAATGTTACGTAAAATTGTTTGTTTTTTTTAATTTTTTAAGTTTAACAGTTTTCTAAAATAAAAGAATTTTAAATTAACTCACTCAAAAAGTATTTTCCATGCCTACTTTGAATTTTATTTGAACTGTGCGTCGACTGTTTGGGATTCAGCAAGTAGTATTATCTTAAAACCACTCCAAAGTACTTACAGTCGTTTTCCTGAATTAGTTATTCTAAAATCTTAGTCTTTATCTGTTTCTGATCATATAGAAATATCGCTAATGAAATCAAAACTTACATATGATAAAGCCATAGTTATGTTGGAAATGCTATACTGTGGTGTCCCGCTTTCACTCGTGAGTAATTTTCCAGTAGATTATCACCCTCACACACATAGAATACCTATGCCTTGGCCAAGTTTTTGTTGTTGTTGTTGTTGTTGTTTTAGACTAGTCTTACATATTTTGGTGGTCATTTATGAAATACTGTTTAATCTGTACTTATGTGAACTACAGTAATAGTGTTTTCAAAGACTTTAATTAGCCTAAATATCTAATGGCAGGGCTAATTTTTACGAATCGTTGAAATTATTAGATTGAAAGAGAAAATTAATGCTATCTTCTCAGTGTCCTCGTTTCTGTGTCTGTCTCTGTCTCTGTACTCCCTCTCTCTCTCTCTCTCTCTCTCTCTCTCTCTCTCTCTCTCTCTCTCTCTCTCCTGCTCCAGTCTCCCCTTGCCTCTCTTTCTCCTTTCCTATCTCTCCTTTCTTTCCTTACTTTCTTCTTTCTCTCTCTCTTATTCATGCATGAGCGTACTATGTTTTTGTGATGAGTATATTGTAATTCTCTGCAATATATTTTCTCTTTACTTATTTTTGTTGTTGTTGCCATACCTTTTTTCCTGTTTTCTTGCATTCCCAAGACTAATTAATAGATTTAGTTTGTGAAGGTAGGATGAAAAGAGGCCAATAAGTGATTTTTCCTTATCCCTAATAAAAAAAAAATGTTTCTCTCTCTCTCTCTCTCTCTCTCTCTCTCTCTCTCTCTCTCTCTCTCTCTCTCTCTCTCTTTCTGCCCCTCACTATCTCCCTCTCGCTTTCTCTGTCTGTCTTTCTTACTGTCTGTCTTTCTCCAGTTTTTCTGTCCACTAACCTGGAATTTCTGAGTGGTGGAGACAGCCTGATAGAGACTGATCTTCGTCAGATAAGGTCCTGAGATCATGGCCCAAAAATAGTTTGAGATTTTTTCCCAGTCAGAACTGTCATTGCTGCGCTCCATTCCCATTGGATGCAGTGGAAACGAGAAAATCGATATTTTTTCCCGTGGTCTGCAAAGAGCAGGGTGACCTCACGCTGCAGATACGACCAGCAGACATTCAGGAATCTTGATATTTTCCCCTAGCATGCAAAGAAGATTTCAGCTTCTCTTTGGAAGAGATGGGGCTGGAGAAATTGTGCAGCTGTAAAAACGTGCAGTCGCCAGGTCATATCCTGGCCAGAGTTATATGGTGCACGTTTGAGGGCTGTGATTCCCAAGTCCACCCTTTTCCGCAAGCCGCTTTTTGTGTGTATGACCGTTTTCATGTGGCCTTTAGACATCTGTAGCCTGATTTTTCTGGAGATGGTGCATGCTCGGCAGCTCGTGTTTCTGTCACATGACACTCGCGGACAGGTTACATGGTGTGTAGGAGCGTTTTCGGTCTTTTGTGTAACTCTGCTGCATGCATAGAAGCACTAAAGTGATAAAGTTGTAGCTGATCTGCCCAGATACATTGATCTGGTGTATAGGACGAGGCAGGTTTGAACCGTGAACCTCACGGACCCTATGGAACACCACTCAGCATACACGTTCATCAGTCACAGCTACACAACCGCACGGTGTCCATTTAAAAAAAATAAGTAAAAATGAATAAACAGCAGAGACTCATGGCGCGAAAATTCAGTGTTCTTCAATCCCTCGGTTATCATGTTTATTGATCAGCTAATACGATCCCACGGTGTACAGTCTGAATATATTCGTGATGGATTCAAACTCCATGAATATGGAAGGAGAGATGGCTGTCTGAACGAAGAAATTATAAATGAAAACCATGAATCTGGTGCATGTGAGAGAGCTTTTACCGTATACACAGACATGGCTATGCGTACATCAATACCTCGGACTTGTCTGGCACAGACCATCTTCAGACATGTCATCTTCCCGAGGAGATTGCGTACCGAGTTAGCAGACACCAAGACGAGCTGCCCATCCCCCATCCCCACCCATCCACCCCTCCTTTGCTTGTTCCATGATTTCTGCAGTGCAGTTCTTTATGTCACACGTGACGGCCTCTTCACGACTGTCCGTCTTACTCTCCAGCTGGTCCGTGCTGTCCTGAATGGTAATGTCCGTTTGGAGGAGACAGTAAGCCGATTTTTCATGGTTGGGAATCTTCAGGGAACATGCCCCACAATCCCTTTTCGCCGAGTTGTATGTCCCGGTCAGTCGCACCATTCCGGCGCCGGTCTCTTGTGATCAAACAGAAACGGGCACATCGATCTTGTTTGTTGCAAGCAGCAAAGGGTGGAGGTCTCGGGATAAAACCCGGTTTATATGCAAAGAGTCTGGCGTTGTTCTGTTGAGGGCAGGAGAAGAATATACACGGGTTGCAGGGATACTTTTTTTTTTTTTTAGCTGTGTTCTGTTGTCGGCAGGTTGCAGTTGTTTTATTGTCTGAATAGAGAAGAACAAGAAGAAGAAAAAAAATGGAACCCCAGTTTTGAAATGTTTTCACTTAAAACAGCTGAGTTGTTGAGCTGTCAACACGAAGACATTTTTAATGAGTGGCAGAAACGGTTGATTTGATGGAGTTATGGAAAAGCGGAAAGGGGTGATTTGGTTTGGATAGATGAAGTTAAAAGGAAACAAATCGTTTAATTTTGGCATTAAAGCCCAGAACAAGAAAAATGCGCGCTTGGCCGTTTGCTTGCTTTGCAGGTCGGTGGGTTGGGTTGGAGGACGCGATCTTTCATCTGTTGATTGTTGGCGGCTAGCTGGCTTGTTGGTTGGATTGGATGGATTGGTTGGTTCGTTGGTTGCTTGTTTCTCTTTGCATTTCTTCCAACTTTGTTTCCTCTTTTCTTTCTTTGCTTGTAGATATGATGCTGATTCGACGGTTTGGTGAAGAATTGAAGTAGCTGTGGCTACTGTTTTCTTTGATTAGCTTCCTGCAAGTAACCATGCTTCTGCCCATTACTCTGTGTGTGTGTGTGTGTGTGTGTGTGTGTGTATGCGTGCGTGTGTGTGACTGTCTCGGTCTCTCTTTCTCTTTCTCTCTCTCTCTCTCTCTCTCTCTCTCTCTCTCTCTCTCTCTCTCTCTCTCTCTCTCTCTCTTTCTCTCTCGCCCGACCTACTGCATGTGTATTTTTGTGAACGAGTGCATGTATGTATGGGGTTTGTATGCGGGCGCACGCGTTTGCATGTGTGTTCACGTGTACGCATGTGTGTGCTGTTTTACAATCTTAACAGCTGTAAAAAAATATATTTTAAAGCAACTATTCAGTGTGCTTTAGGATAGAGAGAGAGAGGGGGGGATGGGGGGTATTGGGGGGGGGGGGGGTATTGGATGGGGGAGATTACCTCGTTGACAGCCTTGTGGAAGCATTCTGAGTTTAGCTCTCAGACTATTATCAAATTCATTACAGACCAAGTATTGTTCTTATGTCAAATGCATATGCTTTAGTAACCTGACAATTAAGCATATAATTTTTGACTGTAGCTTGATTAAGCCTTATGTACACGAAAGTGTGTCCTCACAAGTGACTGAAAACGTTGATGTTTTTGACTTTTTGCATTCATTATCAGTTGTTTTGTTTGTCAGTTTGACGACTTCTCTTTTACGAAGTCCTTTAAGTAATTTCCTGTAATTGTATTTAGAAATTTCTTTCAAATTTCACCCTCATTCCACCCTCATTTGCCCAGTTTTCCCCAACTCTCCTTTCATTCACATCTCCCACCCCTTCTAACCGATAATACTCAAATGTATTCATAAATGGACTTGGTCTTATGCCTATAGCTCCGCTCGGGAACAAAGGGCCGCAACAGCACTCCTCCAACGGACACGGTTTGGGGCGATCCTCTTTATCTGGGCCCACGTCATTCGTATTCATAAATACTTTAACATAATGTCTTCAATCAGCGGTATGTGTGACGGGACATTAAACAAAATTCCTCCTCCAAGCATTGCTTTCCTGTGGCATGAGCACACCCTGTCGGAAACCACTTGTTTACAATCCCAATGTTGACACATGGTTCAAAGCTCCGACATCCCATTACGAGATGCACTGACTGCACGAGAGATTTCTAGCCAGTGAGTGTTGGACGAATCATTGAAAACAGCTGTGTTGAATTTAGAAACATTGATCTCTCCTTTGAGTGTTTCACGGATCTGCTTGTGTATTGCAGAAAATTGCTGTGGCTGCGTTCGTAGCTGAAAGTAGTTGTGCATATGTATGTGAATGTATGTAGATTATATATATATATATATATATATATATATATATATATATATATATGTGTGTGTGTGTGTGTGTGTGTGTGTGTGTGTGTGTGCGCACATGCGCGCATTTGTGTGAGTGCGTACTTGTGTGTGCATGTGTGTGTGTGTGTGTGTGTGATATGTAAAAAAAGAAAAGGAAAACAGGGTTCCACTTGCGAAATCTGCATGGAGGGGAAAAAAAACACATCGCTGGATGTTTGAGTGGGAAGCTGTGCAATAACACACGCTGCCTACAGCTATATTACAGAAAGCCCAAAGTGTTCTTTGTCCAAGTCCTTTGGTTCGGCAGGGGGGTTATTAAGACATCTCGTCAGTGTACTTCTAACTGCAATACATATAACGCAGATAAAATACAAAGTATTGCTATGGCTGGTGCAGTGCAACAGAGTTCCACACAGACCGAGGCAGTACAACACAATGCAAAGCAGCACAAAGCATTACAAGACAACGCAACATCTCAACGAATATATATGTCCGTAAAAACAGTACTATTATCTCTTCTGCTGCACACCTAACTTCTTGCTGATCGAACACTTAGCATCACAGCAGTCTGAACAATCCAAGGAGAATGTAAATAATAATATTGATGACTACGGCGTAGATGGTTATGGTGATTGATTTCGACGATACATATTATATCGCTGGTGGCGATGACGACGACGACAATAAATCATAATTATGGACACGCTGGGGTGACAGCGAACGACGAAAGTAGAGGCATACATGAACACAACAACGATGAGAGCGACGTAGAAATTAAGAGGAGAGCAAAAACGAAAAAAAGAATATGTGGGGGGAAAAAACAACAGTTTCAGTTTCAGTTTCAGTAGCTCAAGGAAGCGTCACTGCGTTCGGACAAATCCATATACGCTACACCACATCTGCCAAGCAGATGCCTGACCAGCAGCGTAACCCAACGCGCTTACTCAGGCCTTGAGAGAAAAAAAAAATATAGATATAGATAAGCTTACATAAATAAATAAATAAATAAATAATTATGATATAAAAAAGGTAGTAGTAATGAAAATAATAAGAATAATAATAATAATAATAATAATAATAATAATAATAATAATAATAATAATAAATAAATAAGACAACAATGATGATAAATAAGCAAATAAATGTAAAACATGAAGACACATTCACACATACACCCACACATGCATAACAGATATGCACCAAACACGCAGTTTCACAGATATGAAAGCACAGTCAAATACATGTAAACGTACATGAGCTCCAACACACACACACACACACACACACACACACACACACACAGCAACAACAACAACAAAAAACAACGTTTAAACATCCAGTGTGTATCAAGAAAGAGGGAGAACATGGACAAAAGAAGAAAGCTGTGTTTCCCTGTGGATTCGAGCGAAACATCAACTGTTCTTTGGGGTCAGGGGAGCGGTGGTGAGCTATAAGTACGGTGCGGTTTTCTTTTCCGAGGAGGGGCTGGGGGGAGGATGTGGAGAGGGTGCCGGAGGGTGAGTGG
The DNA here is from genome assembly GCF_041734735.1 of Babylonia areolata. NCBI lineage: Eukaryota > Metazoa > Mollusca > Gastropoda > Neogastropoda > Buccinidae > Babylonia > Babylonia areolata. Next base: position 17,354,174 of record NC_134878.1, on the reverse strand, counting down.
TGGCATCGCTGCACTTCTTCATCGGGTTCTTAACCGGTCTGCTATCTCCGTTGTGCTCCAGCCCCTTTTGTTTCTGCTAGAAGTTATCCGTGGCGCTGCTTTTAGGAAGGAAAGGCTCGGGTTCTTGGGGTAGGGGTTTGGGAAGGATGGCATGTGTATAGGTAAATAAGGGAAGTAGCGGTCGGTGTGTGTGTGTGTGTGTGTGTGTGTGTGTGTGTGTGTGTGTGTGTGTGTGAATGTGAGAGAGAGTGTGTATGTATGTATGTGTGTGTGTGAGAGAGAGAGAGAGAGAGAGAGAGATTGTGTGTGTGTGTGTGTGTGTGTGTGTGTGTGTGTGTGTTAGAGTCTCTGTTACACATTTCTTTTGTGTTTCTAAATGGCTTAATATATACGTTGCTGGGTGTCTGTATGTGTGTCTGGGTTTTTCAGTGTGTGTGTGTTGTTGCTGTTGTATTGTTTTGTTGTGTGTGTGTGTGTGTGTGTGTGTGTGTGTGTGTGTGTGTGTGTGTGATACTAAATTGAGATTTGAAAACAAGACGGGGAAAGGAAAGTTGTTTACCTTACATTTGTGTGCGATGCACACACACACACACACACACACACACACACACACACACACACACACACACACACACACACACACACACACACACCGTGTTCAAGAATGTAAGTGCTTGTCAACGGGAAAGGTAAATCCCATTTGCGCGTTCACAAGCCGCGAGCTTGGGGGGTACCTTCATTAATTCCCTCCTCTTTCACTTCTCTCTCACTCTCTCTCTCTCTCTCTCTCTCTCTCTCTCTTCCTTTCTCTCTCTCTCTCTCTCTCTCTCTATCTCAGCTTCCTTTCTCTCTCTCTATCTCAGCCCTCTCTCTCTCTCTCTCTCTCTCTCTCTCTCTCTCTCTGTGCCTCTGTCTCTGTCTCTGTTTCTCTCTGTCTCTCTCTGTCTCTGTTTCTCTGTCTCTGTCTGTCTGTCTGTCTGTCTCTGTCTGTCTGTCTCTCTCTCTTTCTCTCTCTCTCTCTCTCTCTCTCTCTCTCTCTCTCTCTCTCTCTCTCTGGCACTTCCGTGTCAAGTTAATTATCGAGAGTTGCGTGTCTGATGAGCTGTTTGTGTTCGCCTCTCACTTTACTTTTTAAGCAAGTTGGAATAATACAGAAATACTTGTCTTGGCCATGTTAGTCCTCTCACCCTCTTCACACCCTTGTCCCTCCCTCTCTGTATTTCTCAATCTCTCTATCTGTTAGTCTCTCTCTGTCTCTGTCTGTCTCTATATATTACTGTGTCACTCTCTCTGTCTTTCTCTGTGTCTCTGTCTGTCTGTCTGCCTCTGTCTATTTATTTATTTCTCTGTCTCGCTCTCTCTGTCTCCCTCCCTCCCCCCCCCCCCTCTCTCTCTCTCTCTGCCTGTCTGCTTGTCTATATATCCATCTATCTGCCTCTCTCTCTCTCTCTCTCTCTCTCTCTCTCTCTCTGTGGGCAGCGTGTGTTCGTCAGCGCTTAAATTCAGGGTGTTGAAGATATTGCATGTTTTATAAAGTGTTTTAGACAGCGAATAGCTGATTGTAGGTGGCAAGATTGGCATGACCATATGGAAACTAGCGATAGATTTGCACAGTTTAGAATCTTTAAAACATCGCAGGGGCCTGAACCATATATTGGGATGGAAATAAACAGATATGTAAAAAGTGCACTGACAGAATTTAGATTTGGTGTTTCTAATATTGCTGTTCACAGTTTCAGATACTGTAGTAGGAGTGAATATGTATATACGTGTCGATTGTGCAACCTGGGTAGGGAGGATGAATTGCATTGTTTGCTATGTTGCTCTGCTTTGAGTGACCTCAGACAAAGATTAATTCGACCTAAATATTATAAAGATCCCTGTGCTTTTAGATTTAATCTGTTCCTGTCGTCAAAACATGAGCTTACCCAACAAAACTTAGCCATATACTTATATGAGGCATTGAAGAGACTTCGAATCGTTATTTTGTGAATGTTGTTAAGTATTGTATTCGCTACTTTTGGTTGATTTGTGATGTTGGTTTAACGTGTCAAGTCATTTTCCTTATTTATTTTCTTGTGTGACCCCCTTCAGTAAGGGGCTTTGGCCTTAATCTGAATAAAACATCGTTATCGTTATCTCTCTCTCTCTCTCTCTCTCTCTCTCTCTCTCTCTCTCTCTCTCTCTCTCTCTCTCTCTCTCTCTCTGTCTCTCTCTCCCCGTCTCCGACTCCCTCCCTCCCTCTTTCTTTCTATCTCTCACGAAAAGATTTCGTTCATTCTATCACTCTGCCTACACCCTTCAAACGAATGTCTGTATAATTATTTGCATACATATACGTACTGATGTACGAACGAATTTGCCTCCAAGTACATGAACGTATGGCTGGTTAGGTAGTCTATCTGGGTTTCTGCTTCTGTTTTACTTCCATGTATGTGTGGTGTGTTGATTAAGTATTTACCTTTCATCTATCTCCTGGTTTGTTTTTGTTGTTTGTTTGTCTTGTTTTGGTTTTGTAAGGCGGGCCAAGACAAAAATTTGCCCACCGTTCTCTCTCTCTCTCTCTCTCTCTCTCTCTCTCTCTCTCTCTGTGTGTGTGTGTGTGTGACTCACCCCCTCTCCCCGTCTTTCCCTTTCTCTCTCTTTGTCTTATTTTTTTTATTTCTTGTATCTCTCTCTTTCGCCCCCCCCCCCACCTCCATAACTCTCTCTGTCTCTGATTCTCTTTCTATCTCTCTGTCTGACTCTCCCTCTCTCTAACTCTGTCTGTCTGTCTGTCTGTCTGCCTGTCTCTCTGGCACTGTTCCCGTCTGTCTGTCTGTCTGTTTGTCTCTCTCTCTCTGTCTCTCTCTCTGTCTCTCTCTCTCTGGCACTGTCCCCGTCTATCTCTCTCTCTCTCTCTCTGTCTGTCTCTGTCTCTCTGGCACTGTCCCCGTCTCTCTCTCTCTCTCTCTCTGTCTCTGTCTCTCTGGCACTGTCCCCGTCTCTCTCTCTCTCTCTCTCTCTCTCTCTCACACACACACACACACACACACACACACACACACACATCATCATCATCATCATCATCATCATCATCATCATCATCATCATCATCATCATCATCATTCATGTTCTGTCACCCTTCTGTTTCTCGTGCTTTCCATTGTTCTTTCTTTCTGTTGTTTTCCCTGTCTTACCGACCTTTCTCTTCTTTCTCCACAGTTATCTTGTAGTAGTAGTAGTAGTAGTAGTAGTAGTAGTAGTAGTGAGTGTTTCTATCTTCTTATTGTCTCCATATTCTCCCTACTCATCCATGCTAGCTTCTCCTATCCATTTCCCTGTTCTCCTTTTTTGTCTTCATTATTTTTCTTCTGTTTCGTCTCCTTCGTCTTCTTTATCGTCTTCATCGTTATCATCCCTGCCTTCGTT
>NC_134878.1:17250763-17345763 GCF_041734735.1 Babylonia areolata | reverse complement strand
AAATGAAACAAAAGATGTTAACTAGAAACGATGGCAATAACCCAGAAACTTTCTGGACTGAAAAGACTGGGGGAGGGGGGGGGAGGAGTGGTGGTGGTGTTGGTAAGAAATAGTATGTGACCCATTGATTTTTTTTTTTTTTTTTTTTTTTTAAAGACTGACTGGAGTTTCACGGTAAGACAGTCAGACAGCCTGCGTGCAACTGGATTGTGCCAAACTGACAGGCGGGAGCCATACTATATATATATATCTAGAGAGAGAGAGAGAGAGAGAGAGAGAGAGAGAGAGAATTGTGTGTGGAGATGCATATATAATATATATATATATATATATATATCTAGAGAGAGAGAGAGAGAGAGGGAGAATTATGTGTGGAGATGCATATATATATATATATATATATAGAGAGAGAGAGAGAGAGAGAGAGAGAGAGAATTGTGTGTAGAGATGCATATATATAATATATATATATATCTAGAGAGAGAGAGAGAGAGGGATAATTGTGTGTGGAGATGCATATATATATATATATATATATAGAGAGAGAGAGAGAGAGAGAGAGAGAGAATTGTGTGTGGAGATGCATATATATATATATATATAGAGAGAGAGAGAGAGAGAGAGATAATTGTGTGTGGAGATGCATATATATATATATATATATAGAGAGAGAGAGAGAGAGAGAGAGATAATTGTGTGTGGAGATGCATATATATATATATATATATAGAGAGAGAGAGAGAGAGAGAGAGAGAGAGAAAGAGAGAGAGATATAATGGTGTGTGGAGATGCATATATATATATATATATATATATAGAGAGAGAGAGAGAGAGAGAGAGATAATTGTGTGTGGAGATGCATATATATATATATATGTGTGTGTGTGTGTGTGTGTGTGTGTTAAAAAGAGAGGTTGTGGGTGGAAGGAGGGATCTGGGAGATAGAGTGGGGAAAGGACAGAGAGAGTGAGGAGGGAGTCGGCGATAGTGTTTGTTTTTTGGGAGGATTGGGGACAGGGGGGGGGGGGGGGGGGGGGGTTCTGAGAGAGTGAAGATGGCGAAGAGGGATTACAATGATTGGGAGAGGGGGTGGAGAGACGGAAAGGAGAGAGAGACTGAGAGAGAACAAACAAACAGAGAAGTATGTCCTCTTTCCCAATCTAATTCCTGAAGCTTTCGGATGGACGGTTCATCTCCATTGTATGGAATCAACACCATTTTGCCGCCAGGCATCGTCCAGCAGTTGCCACCGACAACGGAGGAGAAAAATTGACTGTCCGGCCATCTGTTTTTCTACAGTCTTAGCAACATGAACCACTTGTAGAATATACTCATCTCCCTCATGTCATGTTTTTGTGACTGAAAACTACGTGAAAGGTCCTACTTAAAAATGTATATACATAGTATAGTATAGTATAGTATAGTATAGTATATCATATCATATTATATTACAAGGTAGACATCTGTTGTCAAAGTTTATTTCGCTTTCGTTTGCTGAGGTGTTTGTAGAGCGACAGATTGAAGAAAAACTTGCCCGTTACCTTGAACTTCGACCCAGGTCATTCGACCTCAGTTCAATGCCACGTGATGTTCTGAGAACATAGGTTATTGTTGTCATCAGTCAACATGAAACTGAAACCTTCAGTTAACACGGAATTGGTGATATTTTCCCACCCAGTTTACTGTGAGATTGACCGATTTTCTCAGTGCATGCAGTATCCCGCCCAGATTCAAACACTCGACTGTTCTTTCTCTGTCTCTGGATCTTGCAATTGGAATGAACTTCCTCTTTCGCTTCGTCAAGTCTCCGCACTCAGCTCTTTCAATTCTGGCCTTAAAACCCACCTCTTCCCAAAACAGCCTCCCTGCCCTGCCTCTTCCTTGTATTCAGTTTCTCCAGTTTTAGAGTTATGCATGCGTGTGAATGACTGGTGCGAAAGCGCTTTGATTTGTCTCTGCACAAGATTCAGCGCTATATAAATACCATTATTATTATTAAGACAGAAAGAGACAGTGAGTGAGAAAGTGATAAAATTTAGTAAGGGGGTTTTCTGATTGTGCATTTCTCGCCTGCGGATGAAAACTACGCAGTTTTGTTAGAGAGACAGACACAGGAATAGAATATAAAAAAAATTTAAGTGCGCGACTACAGAGAGACAGAGACAGAGAGAGAGAGAGAGAGGCGAACCCAAGAGGATTTCCAGAACAGCAGAATTTTTAAGAAAAAAAAAACCAGAGAACAAACTTAAAAAAGAATACAAGGATAGTCAGAAAGAATAGCTGATGGTGGAAGTGAGAAACGGTTTTGAGGATCGATTTTTTTCGAAACGACTGACTGGATACACGTACAGACAGACAGGCTGCTCCCCATGCGTCTGATCCGACAGTGCTGCTGTTTTAAGGTTCCCTCGCTACTTTTGTGCATTGGGGACAGAGGGGTGAGTGTGACTGTGTATTTCACGTACTGTGAATGATAAGTTTCAGTTTCAGTTTCAGTAGCTCAAGGAGGCGTCACTGCGTTCGGACATATCCATATACGCTACACCACATCTGCCAAGCAGATGCCTGTGAATGATAAGAAAAACGAGTAATGTAAGAAAAGAAATTGTTAATACATATTCCATTGGCGTCAGAGTTTAAAACAGTTGGTGCTCTACGATTTTTTCCTTCAACAGTATATGTAATGGGCGGCGTCGCAAGAAAGCGTGATTTAATAATAATAATAATAATAATAATGGATACTTATATAGCACACTATCCAGAAATCTGCTCTAGGTGCTGTACAAAAACGCTTTTGATAACATAAAACATTATATCTATGTTACATACACACACCAAAATGTGACCACACACACACACACACGCGCGCGCGCCCGCGCACACGCACGCACACACACACACACACACTGCATACATACATTTTAACATACATGTGTATCTAACAGCTACCCAAACACATACGCACACATAGGCAGGCACAAACTTACATAGACACACTCACACACAATACACATTCATATACATGCATGTAGTTGTGGACCTGCCACAATTGAACTTATTGCTGAGGGAAAAGGTGAGTTTTGAGACGAGATTTAAAAGATGCGAGGGAATCAGAATGACGGAGGTTATCAGGGAGCTTGTTCCACGTCTTTGGCGATTGAAAAGAAAACGATCTGTGTCCATAGGTCTTACTTCTGACGTGAGGTATCCTGAGAAGTCGAGTATCAGAGGAAGAACGGAGCTGGCGAGACGGGGTATAGATATGGATGAGTTCAGAAAGATATTTGGGGCCAGATCCGTTGACTGCAGAAAAGGTCAGAGTGGATAGCTTATAGTCTATTCGATCAGAAACAGGCAACCAGTGGAGAGACTGAAGGAGAGGAGAAACATGGTCAAATTTAGAAGCTCTGCAAATGAGTCTGGCAGCGTTATTCTGAATTCTTTGGAGTCTGTCTAACAGGTATTTGGGAAGGCCGGCCAAAAGAGAGTTGCAGTAATCCAATCTTGAGAGAACCAGAGAGCATACAAGTGTCTTGGTTGCATCGGTTGAGAGATAGTGGCGGATAGAGCTGATTCTACGCAGTTCCAAATAGGCAGCTTTACAGATATTCGAAATGTGCTGTTGGAAGGAAAGAGACTGGTCCAGGATTACACCAAGACTGCGAACAGAGGGAGAAAGTGAAACAGGTGTGCTATTGATCAGAACAGAGTCAGGAAAGGAAGGATGTTGACGAAACTTCTTTGGACAGGTTATCATAAATTCAGTCTTATCATCATTTAATTGCAGCTTGTTGAGAGTCATCCAGTCCTTTAGGCCAGCAATGCACTCCTGTGTTTGAGTCACCAGTGCATCAAATTCAGCTATGGAAGCCGACTGATAAAGTTGTGTGTCATCAGCAAAGCTCTCATGCGATATCGCATGATGACTGATGACATCCGACACAGGAGCCGCATACAGCACGAAAAGAACAGGACCTAGGACGGACCCTTGTGGGACACCATATTTCAAGGCAGATACTCTAGAGTATGTACCATTTACACACACTTTCTGTGTACGATCTGACAGGTAAGACGTGATCCATGCTAGTGCAGTGTCACGAATACCAAAGGAAGTTTTAAGTCTGTTCAAGAGGATAGAGTGGTCGATAGTGTCAAAAGCTGCTGACAAATCTAAGAGAGCGAGAACAGATATCTTATCCTCATCAAATCCCGAAAGCAAATCATTCACTATTCTGAGAAGGGCTGTTTCGCAACTATGACCACGTCTATAAGCTGACTGGTGGGAATTAAGCAAACCATTCTGCTCCAGATGAGCTAAGAGCTGAGACAATATGATCTTTTCTAGCAGTTTTGATAAAAATGACAGATTAGAGACAGGTCGATAATTTTTCAAACAATTATGATCCAAAGATGGTTTCTTGATGAGTGGACGTACAACAGCAGATTTGAAGCTTTCAGGGAAACAACCAGACAGTAAGGAAGAATTGATGACATGAGTAATATGTGGCAGTAGAACATCAATACATTCAACCAACAAAGAAGACGGGACAGGGTCAAGCTCACAGGATTTCGGACAAGCGCTCAGACACACTTTCTTCACAAAATCTTCAGATTTGTGATATTACTTCCTACCACTTAGATAAAACTGTTGATACCATGTGTGTGTGTGTGAGTGTGTGTGCGTGCGTGCGTGCGTGTATGCATGCGTGCGTGTGTATGTGTGTGTGTGTATGTGTGTGTGTGTTCCTCTCATCCCGGACATCCCAAAATAGATATAGGAAACTCGCCAGAACGTCCTGTTCCCCAAAACGGCACGGCGAGACCCTAATTCAAAGACAAAGACAACAAGAGAGGCAAGGCCTTCGAGACTCACCTGTGATAAATTAAGTCCCCTAGCATCAATTACAGAGTAATTTCATCTGCACCAAAACGTTTGCAAAATAAATAAAAATTCCATGCTTAGCAAAAGAAGTTCCTGTTTGAACAAAAAATGATAATAATGACTCCTCTTGTTGTTGTGTCAGAATAAGAGGTCAAAGTGCCAAGTTTAGAGAATACAAAAAATATAAATATAACAGTAAATGCAGTTTGCATATAATTAGGCTTCTTTTTTATTTTTTGTGCCCATCCCAGAAGTGCAATATTGTTTTAAACAAGATGACTGGAAAGAACTGAATTTTTCCTATTTTTATGCCTAATTTGGTGTCAACTGACAAAGTATTTGCAGAGAAAATGCCAATGTTAAAGTTTACCACGGACACACACACACACACACACACACACACACACACACACACACACAGAGAGAGAGAGAGAGAGAGAGAGAGAGAGAGAACCGAACTTACACAAGTGAGTCAAAAATGAAACGACGGTTGAAAGAAACTCGTAAATTCTTCACAAGTCACTGAGCAACGAAGACGAAAACAGCAAAGATGGACTGTCTGTCAATAGTACCTCTAAAACTGTTCCCAAATAGTCGGCAGTGAGCAGGTCTTTCTTCTGGCGCAAACACGCCATCAGAACAAGTCGATTGTCAAGGGGGGGAACTCCTGCACGAACAAGAATTCAGAAGGGAACTTGTTCCCTGTTTGGTGGTTCTGTGCTGCGTCCGATCGATTTGCAGTTAGGTACAGGGAGCAACACTGAAACCTTTGCGGTAAGTCTGCAATGCAGGACAAGCAGACCAGAATGTCTTCACCACCTCAGTACATGTGGTCGCCGATTCTGTCCTTTCTGGAATGGCAAAGGTCGCCGCATGGAAAGTGCTAACGTCTGCTGGGCTGTGTTTATCGATCACTGAAAAAATGCCGACTGGCAGGTTTGTCTTTGTATTCCACCCACCACATCACAGCCAGGTTAAGGTCTGAACGAGAGGAGATGTATATATGTATAAAGAATCATGTTAATGCAGACAGCTTCTGGCACTTCGATCCCTGTGTGTGTAGGCATATGTTACCAAGCTCTGATTGTCTGCAAACCTTTCTCTGTCTCGTGTCTCACCTCTCTCTCCCTCACACACACACACACACACACACACACACACACTTACCATATGGCAAGTTCGTATTCATCAACTGCACGTGTTGAGAAAACCAAACCATGCACGTTATAATTAACTTTGTGGGAGTGTCATGCTTTCGTTTGATGTATTAGCTCTGCCTGCGTTTTCTACGTATCTCCGCTTTCTGATAAGGGATATTAAAAAATAAAAATTAAAAAAAATATTTAAAAAAACAGCCCTTTAATTCACCCAGCTTCGCATGTCTGTAATGTGAAAAGATAAAGGATGAAGATATTTTGATTGTGGCTGCGTTGCTGAAAGGTTCCAAAGAATCTGTTTCTCTGTCTTTCCCTGCCTTTCTGGCCTCTCTGACTCTCTGTCTCTCTCTCTTCTAGCTGTCTCTGTTTTCAGCACGCACGCACGCACGCACGCACACACACACACACACACACACACACACACGCACGCACGCACACGCACACATGATGATAATGTGTGCGGTACTCAGAATGGAAGAAGAAATATATGTGCCTCTGGACACAATGTGCAGTCAGAAGCCTTGTAAAATATGACTCTTTACACCTCCTACAGTTGTTTTTCCTCTTCTTCTGTTCAACAGGCAACAACGGAACCGCACGAACTCCACAAAGTCGACCTGCTGCGTTATTTCCCTGGTCAGCTGCACGTCACTTCCGGTATCGGCGACCGCCCTGATGGTGTCGGCTGCTGTCGTCTGTCTGTCGCTGTTGCAGGACATGGCGGCCACTTGAGACCAGCCCGAGGAGGCGTCCGCCATGGGAGTCCAATGTCAAACGCCCCAGCTGCTTGGCGACAAAGCGGGGCTCTGTGAAATAATGCCTTCGGCGTGGCAAACGTGTTTGCACAGAGTTACGTCCAGTCCCGGCTAACTCTGTTCTTGTTTCTCTTGTTGTGTGGCCACCGTGTTGGGGCCGATTGTGGTAGGGGTTTCGATTTTTTTTTTTTTTTTTTTTTTTTTTGAGGAGGGTCGAGTCCACAATTGGTTGGCATGTCCACAAGTTTTGTTGTTATCGGTTTGCAGACTTAACTGACTGGTTGGTTGCGGGACAAGTTTAAATGTCTCTTGATTTTTTTTTCTGTCAAGGACAGATTCTGTTTTTGTTCCCCATCCCCCACACCCCCTTCTCTCTCTCTCTCTCTCTCTCTCCCTTTCTTTCCTTCTCTCTCTCTCACTCTCATAATTATCTATCAATCTATCTCTATCTGTCTGTCTGTCCGATTTTAGTCTCAGTGAAACAGGTGTACACTATTCTGTCTACCATTTCTCGTTTCCTTTTTCAACTCTGGATATCTCCTGTATTAGGTTTTTTTGTTGTTGGTTGTTTTTTTTAATAATCTTTAGTCTTTACGTTTGCCCTTTTTGTCTCTTACACGAGACCATTATATGGGAAAGCGTTCTTTCAATGTACTGTACATATGCTTTTAATCTCATTAAATCTGCATATATTCGTAGCTACGTTATCGGGTATTCATTTTCAGTGTTGGTTATAAAAGCACGAGCGAGCTTCACTTACATAGAGACATTTGTTTCTATTGGGAAAAAAAAAAGAAAAAAAAAGTTACGTTGAGGACTTGAGTATTGGCTATGTGTGTGCAGAAAATACTGTTTTCGACCAAATTTGTCACCGACCATTTTACACATACAGCCATGTACATTCACGTAAAATCGATTTAGAGTATGGACTCTTCTTGTTTCTTCTTTCTTATCCCCTCCACTCTGGCCAGTGAATTGGATATCTGTGAACAGTGGTCATGCTGATTTTCCGCATATTATTGTACATCTGGCTATATATATATATATATATATATATACGTTGTTTTGACTGAGGTCCACTGTCGTTATCTTTGGAACATATTGTTGACCACTACCTTTGGGAATAGTTTTGACGATTTTGTTTACTTGGCGCAGTTCCGTTATTTCTTAATTTGTTTGTATCTGCCTTCACTTCAAGAAACAGAGATCAGAAACATAATGAAGAAAATTGGTATTGTTACTCGGTTCTCTGTGTGTGTGTGTGTGTGTGTGTGTGTGTGTGTGTGTGTTCGTGTGTGTGTGTGTGTGTTTGTGTGTGTGTGTGTGTGTTCGTGTTCGTGTGTGTGTGTGTGTGTGTGTGTGTTCGTTTCAGTTCTTCTCCCACCCCGTATTATTTTTTTTCCCTTGTTGAACGGAATGTGTTCACATGGTTTTCACAGCTTGAACTGGTGATCACAGTTGTTGTTTTTTTAAAGTCAGTCTTAGCTTCGGTTTAGTGTGGAAACTCCTTTTGAAAACTAATGTGGCTGCCTTGACTTTCTGTCACAGTCGTAACTGCGAACATGCACATTAATAGACCATTACGTCAAATTTTACAACGTTAACTTGTTGCTTGCCAGTTTTTAATAGACATTTATTCAGGTCATGGTTTTGCAGCATACATGGAACAATTGTGTTTTGTCGTGGTAAATGATATATTATGCTATCCTATCGCATTGTACAGCACTGTCGTTTTGCCTCTGGAGACGTTGCTGGATGCTGTGCTTTTATTTTTTTCTTTCTTTTTTTTTTAAATTTTTTTATTTTTGTTTGTTTGTTGTATTTTGTTGCTTTTTTGTTGCTTTGCTTTTACATTACACATGAATTGCATTGCCCAGTAATGCATTTCATTGTATGGTTTCTGTTGCGTTACATTGCCTTGTAATGCATTGGATTTTGTTGCTGGGAGCAGCCCCACTATGACACAGAGAAATCTGCTGTGACGAGAAAGTAATACTATACATTGTATTTTGTGGCATTGTGTTCATTTTACTGCAAAGTAATGCATCACAGTACATTTTTGTCATGCATGGCATTGGATGGCATTGCCCTGTAATACATTGCATTGCCTTGTACGGCATTGCCTTGTAATACATTGTATCGCCTTGTAATACATTGCATTGTATGGGATAGCCTTGTAATAATATCATGGTTTACCTTGTGATACATTGCATTGCATGGTATTACCATGCATTGCTTTGTAATGCATTGCATTGCCTCGTAATACATTGTGTAGCATTGCCTTGTTATACATTACTTTGTATGGCATTGCCTCGTGAAACATCGCATTTCCTTGTAATACATTGCATTGTAAGGCATTGCCTCATATTGCATTGCACTGTCTTGTAATATAGTGAATTATATGGCATTGCTCAGTAATACATTGTATTGCACTGTTATACAGTGTGTTGTATCGCATTGTATTGTGTTGCGTTGCATTATCTTGTGTTGCATTTTGCTGCGTCGTGTAAAATTGTATCATGCTGCACTGCATTATCCAGTGATACATTATACTGCGTTGTATTCAATTTATTTGCATCGCATCGCATTGCTTTTTTATATGTTGCAGTATATTACATTGCTTCGTATTGTAATGTTGTGTTGCACTGTTCTGCGCTGTGTTCCATTATGCTGTGTCATTTTGTCATATGAAACTGCATACGAGAACTGACCATGGCTAAAATATACATATGTCAGTAAAAGAAATCCACTTTCATGGGTAAACCAAAACATTGCAGGAAAAAAAACATGTAGGTGTACTGGCATTGGACTATGGCGACAAGCCTTTCTCGTAAAATCGGGGGAGATTCCGGGATTTCACACTAAGTACAATTTGGGGCGAGAGAGCAGTTCGATAGAATACAATACAATGCAAAAGAATACTATACAGTGCAAAATACATTAGAAGTGAAATCATGCCTCTTTACTCCGAAGGAATGCGCGGCTGTTCTTGTGTTTTTGCCATCACAACTACCGCTGCCATTGAACTACGAGAGAGAATGAAGAAAGAAGAACGACAGAGGGAAAACTTCTGTCACGCACTGTAGTACTTTATGGATTTGACCGCCTGGTCAGTTTGTTTTCGTCATAAAGAGTCGTCGCCCTGACCATCATCACATTCTGTTATGACAGATGAAGGAGAACAAATTCAAGGATATATTTTCGAATCGGTTTCATTCTTGAAATTTCCCCCCATACAATGGCCTCGATGTAGCTTCTTCTGAAGATCAGTATGCTGAAGCCTACTTATATCGATATTTTATTTTAAAAATTTGTTTATGTGTTGTGTGTGAGCGTGCATGATATATATATATATATATATATATATATATGTGTGTGTGTGTGTGTGTGTGTGTCAGTGGGAAGCTGTCACACTGTAAAACTAATGATTTACAGTGTGCATATTTGTCTTTTAATCTGATGTGTTATGACAAACGCAGTGAAAAGTGAGGATTCTCAAACTGTTGCCTTGTCTCACTCGGTATAGGTCACCATAAGTCGTTTTGAAATCTTGTCGCCGATCCTCTCTCTCTCTCTCTCTCTCTCTCTCTCTCTCTCTCTCTCTCTTCAGCCCCCTTCCTCCCTTCTTTAATCTTTGTTTTTTTGTCATTTTTGAAGGTTTCGTGAAGGAATAGAAAATGTGTCCAGTTCTAGAATTCGGGTAGCGTTTCTTTGTGAAGCGAATGTTCGCATTAATGCTACCTTTCTTCATGTTTAATCATTGTCATTGTTGTGGTTCTTGTTGAAATCGTCACTAGTAATAAGATTGCTTAAAATGACGGCAATTGTTTTTTTTATTTGTTTTTGCAATGCGTCATATTGTTCAGTGATGTCAGTGACATGATAAAAATGAGGGTATGACGTTGGTATGACCAGACTGGCTGCCTATAAACTTTTTTTCCTCTGGATGTTGTACACTGTAAACTGATATAACATTTGTATTGTCTGTTCATTTGTTCTTTTTTTCTTTTCTTTTTTTATTCTTGCTCTAGATGATAGTAATAAACACATTCTCTGTCATGTTCGACGTGTTGCAGCTCTGCCTCTCTTCTGTCTCTCTGCCTGTCTGTCTCTCTTTACCTACCTGCCTCCGTATGCTTCTGTCTCTCTCTCCCTCCTTCCCGACTTCCCTCCCTTGCTGTCTCTCTTTGTCGCTCATCCTTTCTCTACCTCCCAGACCACCCTCATATCCCCACCCTTCTCTCTGTCTCTGTCTCTCTCTCTCTGTCGGATTTCTCCTTACTGCTACCGACTGGATGGTGATTAATTATGGCTAGGATTAATTAAGCTTCCATGAGGGAAAACAAGCAATCTCTTTGCAGCCGGTCCATGGCTGGATGGCCGTCATCTATGCTTTTGTCAAACAGTAATAAACATAACGGTAAACCTAGTTTTGGAGTGCCGCGTGCGCGTGCGTACGAGTGTGAGTGTGTGTGTTTCTCTCTCTCTCTCTCTCTTGCCACACAAACTCTGGCTATTTCTCTCATCTCTCCATTTCTCTCTCCCATTCACACGCCGGCGTGCACAGTACACTTCACACACACATACACTCATACATGCGCGCACTGCACACACACACACACACACACACACACACACACTGCGCGCGTACACACTGGCACACGCCAACACGCACATATACACACACACATACGCGCACTACACATGCAAAGACACACACACACGCATGCACACACACGGCATGCACGAACACCACACAACACTTACACACACACCGTCACACGCACGCACGCACACACACACACACACACACACACACACAATGAATAACCTCGCCAGACACCCCCGCAATGTGGGGCAGGAGATAAGCGCAAAGTTGAACAACGCGTCATTGAAAACAGCTCCAAAATTAATGCCAGACGCTCACGGAACAATAAATTTGCCAATGGCCAGGCTGGCACTGACAGCGATATAATGCGTTCCAGTATCTCACAACGCCATGCCCCTTACATAACTGCCGACACGAAAATTCAGAACAGTAGGCCTGTTGTGGAAACGGAACACAATATACAATTAAATGTAAATGTCTTTTCTTTCAGTGGAACGATGGCACACAACTTCAGCCAGTGCTGCCTCAGGTTGTTTCCCTTATCTTTTTAAAAGAGTTACTGCATTTCTTTTCTTCCCCCCAACGCCCAGTCCTGCCTTGGCAGATTCATGAGGTTGTTGTAATGAAAGAAAACTGAATTCTCAAAATGTCTTCATAAACCTGTAAAGCTATAGATTGCCACAGCATTCCCGGGACCATCTTCCTTTGCTGATAAAATAAACGGGGGGGGGGGGGGGGGGGGGGGATGTCTCCGGTTCTGTCTATGGCCCTCAATACGCTGACCTCATGGTGACCTCACCCGGTTCCAATTTCCCGACACTTCCTTGCCTACGATGTATTGGAACGCGCTCCCTGTGGAGTGCTGATGCTGGTGCAGAAAAAGAACGAGGCTGCCAGGGTAGGCAATAGCTGGGGGTGGAGGTGGGGGCGGTGGTAGTCGGGTGAGGGGGTAGGGACAGGAGAAAAGGAGTTGAGGTGGGTGGGTGCGAGTTATGCGACACTAACTGAAAAAGCCAGCAACGAAAGATAATTATCTAAAATATATATATATGTGTGTGTGTGTGTGTGTGTGTGTGTGTTTCACTCAGAAACTCCTAGGTTTTGTACAATACCGGCATCGTAAAGTAACTGTCGTCTATCAACAACTAGTCAAAGTCAACTTATTCTAGAAAAATGCTTTTGTGTTCAGTACATAGGATGATGTCTACTGAGACGGGCGCAATAGCCGAGTCGTTAAGCGTTGGACTTTCAATCTGAGGGTCCCGGGTTCGAATCGCGGTGACGGCAGGCGCCTGGTGGGTAAAGGGTTGAGTTTTCTTCCGATCTCCAAGGTCAACATATGCGCAGACCTGCTTGTGCCTGAACCCCCTTCTTGTTCCTATACGCAAGCAGAATATCAAATACGTATGTTAAAGATCCTGTAATCCATGTCAGCGTTTGGTGGGTTATGGAAAAAAGAACACACCCAGCATGCACAGCCCCGAAAACGGAATATGGCTGAATACATGGCGGGGTAAAAACGGTCATGCACGTAAAAGCCCACTCGTGTACATAGGAGTGAAGAAGAAGAAGGGTGATCTCTGCTGCGGGTTTCTCAGGATTTTCTGTTGTTGTTGCAAGCTTTCTGTCCCCGGGAGTGGGAGTAATCAAAATACTGGGACTAATGAAAGTAAGCCCATATTCGAGTGTAACGTGGGAACCCACTTCACTGATACCACTGACAGGTCTAACATCCATCCGGCCAAGAGAGAGGCGCCGGGAACTGGGTGACTGACAATGAACTGACAATGAAAATTGTTTTCACAAATAGGGTTGATTATTGTGCATATTATGGCAGAGACAGCCACAAGAATACTTGATTTTGTGCTTCCATCTTCAACCCCGTGAGCACCTTTTTCTCACCACAGAAGGATAAAACAGTTGCAGCAGTATCCATCGGAATACTTATATATATATATGTGTGTGTGTGTGTGTGTGTGTGTGTGTGTGTGTGTGTGTGTGTGTGTGTGTGTGTGTGTGTGTGTGTGTGTGTGTGTGTGTGTGTGTGTGTGTAAACGTATGTGTTTCATTGACCACATCGGTTCTCGAAAATGACCGTGTACATCAAAAGTTTGCAAGGCTAACCTCGTTCCACTGACGAAGAACAGAAACGAACTCGGCGTACGGTCATAAGTCAACTGAGACAACCGACGATGTGTGTTAACACTGTAATAATGGCAACTAACTCAGCAATGAGGACTGAGTGAACGTCACCAATATGAAAAGACACTTCTTTCCCCGTGATGCACAAAAACCGGCGCCTGTTGGTTGTCGAATAAAGGGAAACCATCTGGCTAAGTTTTAACGCGCAAGATGATCTAGTATGTATCATAATAATAATAATAATAATAAGATGTAGGCTTATATAGCGCAGTACCCCCATCTCAGATGGGGCTCACCGCGCTTCACAATAAAAAAAATATATAGAAATTTTAGACTAAGTGTCGTAAAAAATGTACAAAGTCTACACTGAAGTTTCACTGACACGACAATGGCTAAAATATGCATATGTAAGACTAACTGACATGATAAAAGAGAGATATATATATATATATATATATATATATATATATATATATACACATACACACAAGCCAAAGTCCGGTCTTTTCGACGAATTGAAGGTAGGGCACTTCAGGGTTGGAAGGTTAAGGTGATTACGGTCATCACTGACTTGGAGGCCGGGAAAAACAGAAAGAAGAAAAACAACAACTTTAATTACAGACGCGATATAGTTTATGTCTTGCATCCCATTTTCATCAACATCCAGAAGCGAGAACAAAAGTTTTGACTGACTGCCCCCAGGCGGACACTAAGGCTAGTTCCTGAGATACAATACCGCCGTTTGATACACAGAAAGAGTGTAGAATGGTCTGCGTTTTGTGGGGTAAAGATTTGGTTGCACGTACAGTCCTGACTTTCGGCAGACTGTCTTATCAGCAAGTGGTGCTAATGGATGATTTGATGACTATCAGCCCGCAGCCCTCTAGTCAAGATCCAGACTATGAAAGATGGTGGCCCTCGAGTTTGTCTGTCTGTCTATCTCTTTCACTCAGTCAGTCTCCGAGTCTCTCTGCATATGCTCTCTCGGCGGGACACGCCGCGCGCGCGCGCACTGGCACACCGTGACACACACACACACACACACACACACACACACACACAACGGCACTGCAAAACACACAGAGAGCGGAGGCGGAGAGAGGCGGACAGACAGGATACTGAATAGATAAACACTGGCGCGCTTTTTTACATCCAGTCCCCGCCCCGAAACAGGGTCCACACTACACAATTCAATATATAATGTCATAACATGCACTACACAATACTACATAAACTGAGTCATAAACATAAGCCGGAGAGAGACGGAGGGAGAGAAAGAAACACAGTCTACAAAGACAGGGGGCGAGGGGGGGCAGGACAGGCACAGAGAGAGCCAGAGAGAGAGGGGGAGAGAGAGAGAAGGGGGGAAGAGATTAGTCGGCATACCTAGTATGACAAATAACAATATTTTTATTTTGCGATATAATACTGACATGTTAATTGAAGCAAGCTCTCAGCCGGCTTAACAAATTCAATATTCAGAACGAACCCTGTATAAATATTGATGAAGTAGAAACATGTAGATGTGCGTGCGGTGTGTGTGTGTGTGTGTGTGTGTGACCCATGCTGACATCGAAGAAAATTAATAGTCGGAAAGCCAATGTTTCTGTATTTTTGGTCAGGAAACTTCGCTGATGCAACTGCATAGCAATAATTTTATTTTCCAAACATTAACCACCACCTGTTCAAAATAAGACAAGATTCTCGCGTGACTACCAATCCTAAAATTTTTACCATAGTTGGTATTCGCAAGTTCATTTAAATTTTCTAACTATGTTAAAGCAGAAAAGTTCTTTTTCTTTTGGCTGCATAAAAAATTCTCCCGTCTTACCTCCCGCGATCACAGGGATGATCTGTTTCTTTTATTATAATTGTCTACCTAGATGTAAATAACAAGTAGTATACATTGAATTTCAAACTATGAAGAGAATTATATAAAACTAAAAATGTTTAACTGGACGTTTATCTATCGTTAGATTTGAAATTAAAAAAACAAACTATACCGTAGTTTGTTAAAGACAACGATTGCTCCCTGTATTACGTCATGGGTGCTTGGAGTTGACAAAGTTTTGACATTCCAATCGCACTGACAGTGTGTTTGATACGGGTGACTGGTGTCTCCAAATTTGACATTGACCTTATGAAGCTGACTTAGAGCGGCCTCAATATGTCCAAAGCAAAGCCCAAGAATGGCAAAACTTCGTCTCAGGACTACGTAAACCTGATCTATTCTGATTCGGACAGCGACACTGTGCCAGATCTGAACCTTCCGCCGTTGAAAGGGAAGAAAACAAAAGTTAAAACTAAAACAAGGTAAGCGAACAGACACTATTCGAGGCACCGGTACCTTAATTTTATCCTCTGAGTTTCACTTTTATCTTTTCGTCAACTACGTCTTGTTCTTGTTCTCCATCTTCGCCAGCTGCTAGTTTCTTTTGTATGTTTGTTTTTTGGGGTTTTTTTAATTTTGACTTTAGATCACATCGTCAACTCTCTCTCTCTCTCTCTCTCTCTGAGAATTCCCTCACCTTTCGTCCCCCATTCTGGTCTGTGGTGAGCTGTGTGTGTTTGTTTCTTTCATTTTGTTCTTTTTTTCCCATATTATTTTACTAAAACCATGCTTGTGCCTGTATGTGCATATGTGTGTGAGTGTGTGTGTGTGTTTTCCTCTCTTATGTATCATGCTTTAATTCTTATTTCGTATTGTGTAGTGCTATTCAGGGCAGGGACTTCATGTTAAAAAAAAAAATTTTTTTTTAAAAAGCACACCGGTGCTTATCTATTAATTATCCTCAAAATTAAGAATTCTGCCCCTTGGTATCTTGTCCCCTCTCTCTCTCTCTCTCTCTCTTTCTCTGTCTCTGTTTCTCTCTGCCTCTCTCTCACACACACACACACACACACACACACACTTTCTCTCTCTCTCTCTCTCTCTCTCTCGCTCGCTCACGCACGCACGCACGCACGCACACACACACACACACACACAATTTACATAAATGTATTCTCTAAGTCAGTATATATATTTTTTTTTCAAATTTAATTGTTCAACAACTTAGCAAATGATTCTTTACTTCTTTCTCATTCTTTTCTCATAAGATTTTGTGTTAACAGCTAAACACATATATACAGAGCGAGATTATAACCAATATAAGACTACTGATTTATAAATTAATAGATCATTGTAGAGTCATATTCATCAAATAACGATCTACACTAAGCTTTTTAAAACTTTTTAAAAAGCTGTAGCAGTATTATAAAACAAGATTATAAAATAAAGTATAGATGTAAAAAAATCAAAAAAACAACAACCAACTCTGTGCTCATGGCTCACTGTTTCTTTGATTGCAGAAGAAGTCCAAACTTACAACAACAGCCAGTCAGTGTGAAAAATGAATATTCAGTATGCACAGTGATCAAGGCTGTACTAGCTGCCATCCTTATTGGCTTTGTGGTGGCTCAAGGCATTTTGTTATACTGGTTCATGTATCAGATCAGAGACCTCAAGGATCAGATCAATACATGTGAGTAAAGAGTTTGCTTTGTTTGTTTGGCTACCTGTGGTGTATATTTCTGGTTGGTTGGTTGGTTGGTTATTGTGGTTGACTATGCATATTTCAGTCTTGCATTTATACTATAATCATGAAAATAGATGATACATTGCATATCTAAAATGTCAAAGTGATCTGCTCTCAAGTTTACTGCTGAATCATGTCAGTGTTAATTGTTGCTCTTAACACATGAGATGATTGATGATTGATTTGTGTATGTCGGTGTATGTATTCACATATTACATGCTGTACATATGTATGCATGTGTATGGTTGAGTGTGTGTTTTCGTGTGCATGTTTGTTAGTGTCTATCTGTATAGTATAAGAATATGCATTAAAAATGGTGAAATTAGCATAGCCATTTGCCGTATGGGCATATGTGTTAATTCCAGATGTTTCAGTTAATTCAGCAGCAGCTTTTATACATTCCATAAACAGCTTATGTAGACTATAGAGACAATGACTTACATTTTACGTGAGATTAAATCAGGTGTCTGTGAGTTGGATGCATTTTTTTGTAAGGCTCTCTCCACACGTGTATGTCAACAGTGTAAAAATGAAATGAAATTGTTGTTGTTTCTTGTTCTCTCTTTCTCTTTTTTGTTTGTTTTTTTAAGCGATGGTATGTATTATCTGCAATTAAAATACAAAATAACAAAATGCTTGATTGTGTGACATCCAGGGTACAGATGTCACAGTTAGATGAAAATAAAAATAAATGAGAATGTAATAAACTGGAAACATTGTTTATGGTGGCAGTGCATTCATGGTGTGTTGATTCCTCTTTTTCATTTCCACATTCACATTTTATGTACATCACTACATGCATGCATTTGCACACACACACAAACACAAACACACACACACACACTCGCGCGCACCTTCAATCAGTCAATGTTACTGTTTGTTCAGGGTCAATCATCGGGCCTTGCCCTACGGAAAGGTCAAAGGGAAAAAATCAAGTGGAAAAAAAAGTGTTGTAAATTGGAGTTGTCTCTCTTAGAGTTAGACCGCCTCCCATTGATGGTTGAGTTCGGTGCATTGATCCTTTGCAATGCAGCCACATTAAGAACTGTCGTTTCATGCTGTGATATACCACAGTTAAAAAAAAAAAAGAAGAAAAAAAGTGTCAGTTGGAAAAAGAGTTGTCACTTCACCTCATTAACATATTATGGCCGTGAAATATATCGGCTCGAATGTGTTGACAAAAATGACGACTTCCGGTTCGTCTGCCACAACCCCTTCCTTCTCCCCTCTCCGCCCCTCTCGTGCCCTCTGTGTGGCAGTCGTCACGTCACTCGGTCCCCAAAGGAAGGCGCATCATTGATTATGCTCCGCCCTGATGCTTTTGCGAAAGACCAGCCCGATGAATGATTCCATCGACGACCCCGTGCCGGACAACGCGAAACTGATCAAGCTGGAGGCAGGGGTCAGGTCCAGTGTGCAGTTTAAACCGTCTAAAAGGATGAAGAAGCGGAGGCAGTTGGATGCGTTGGTTGGCAACGACAAGAAGTTGTCGCGTCGCAAGCCAAGCGCTCATGAGCTGCTCCGTTCCAACGACTCGGGTTCGTCCGAGGTGGAGGAGTTCGGGATAATGCATGGACACAAACAGGACAAGGGGTAGGATACAATTGCTGTTGTTTTTTTCCTTTCGTTGAAAGAATGTATGACTGATGCCTGTGTGTGTTAGGTAATAGCTAAGAATATTTCTCTGTCAAGGACTCAGGAACTGTAGTGTGAACATGAAGTGAACAACATGTTAAAGAGAACAACATCAAACATGCTTACCTGCCTCCTCATCTCCCCTATGCCACTACCAACAACAACAAAAAATTACAGCTTACGTTTATGTGCACACCATGATCAAATGTTTGTTGTACATATAATTATGCAAGCAATTGATTTATAATTAAAGAGAACATACACTCCAAGATAGCATTGGCTTCATCCAAATCACACACACACACACACACACACACACACATGCAAACACTCCCATTTATTCTTTTGTCTCTTGCAGACACACGCAAACACATCTGCACTCATAAGATGTAGTCAGTTGGTATTAGAAGCAGACGTTAGTATTGAAAGAATTAAATGATCTGGTAATGAAATCTTTATGTGGTTCTAGTTCTCTTTATTTTGAGTTTTAAATTCTCTCTCTCTCTCTCTCTCTCTCTCAATCTCTCAATCTCTCATTTACTGAACTGTACCTTTGCCCCCACTCCTTTTTTTCATTTTATTCACTGGTTTGTCTGTACTACTGTTGATAAACAAAATACTTGAATCCAAATCAAGTAAACCTGAATGTTTATAATCTTAAACTTAAAAGTATAGTAATTCATATGAACTGAATAAGTGCAATAACTTAATTGTATCATAACATGTATAATCTTAAACTTAAAAGTATAGTAATTCGTATGAACTGAATAAGTGCAATAACTTAATTGTTTCATGTGTAGGAAAGCACACACACAACACACACACACATGAATGCACTGTATGAATTAGTGCACAAAGGCATCAAAACTTATCACTTAGCCCCACAACTAGAACTAACTGCATTTATTCTTTTCATATTTTCATTCAGTGATGAAATACATGCATGGCTTATTTTAACTATTTTATTTCGTTCAAATAGATATATTGTTGCACTTTGTTTTGCTTTCGTGAAAGGGCTGCATGTGGAACATGAAAAATGTCCATGCTCATAAACAATTTTATTTTAAATGTTTTTCCCCATAAAACTACATTAAAACGCTTCTGCCCCTCCCTCTGTCTGCCTGCTTGTCTCTGTCTCTGTCTTTCAAACTCTTTAAGTGTTTTCATTAATTTGGAAAATAACCCTTGAGGTTTTCTCTTCAGACCAGAGACTTGGTGTTTTTCTTTTGTCCTTCACTAGACATATGGTTAAACAATAGACCAAACCATCAACACCTAATAGGACTATTCTCACTCAATGTAAAGTTTATTCAGTCAGTGTTGCTATTGACTGGTTATAGTACATTTACTGATTTAGATAAATTATACTTTCCAGTTTCAGTATTTCATTATTTTGATAAACATTAACATTGATGTTTTATATGTTTGTTATTTGCTAAATTGCTTATCAGTTTTGATGACTGTATATTATTGTACATAAACAATGCCTTAGTAATTGCACAACAGGAAAATTATAGTTCCATTCTTCTTGTGTTTTAAAACTTTGTTTAACTTTTTGATTTACAGAAATTTCTGCATCAGTGTATCACTGTGGTGGAAATTGATTTCCCACTAAAGTTTTTAAATGCCTTTTTAAAGAAGTAAAAAGGAAGTTTATTTCTGTATTCATCACCAGGGAGGAAACTTAGAGTTAATTGAATTTGAAATATAGTTTAATATGAATCACTTATTGTTTTGCAGCTGGAGCTCTTCGAGTTGCTGTTTCACGTGTTACACCCTGACCTGCGCCCTGCTGGTGACTTCCTGTCTGCTGGCTTGTGCCACCCTCATCTGGATGCATCTGGAACTGAAACGCGACTTTAACGACCTTAGGGACAGACTGCAACTAGGTCTTGGAGAAAATTATATATGTAGAATTGTGTAAATTTTCAGATCATTTAACCATTTGACTGCTGGAATTAATTGAAATGTTACCACTTTGCTGCTGAAATAATGAAGTGAAATCTAACCACTTCACTGCCGAAGTTATGTGAAACTAGGTATGAAGTGAAATCTGACCACTTCACTGCCAAAGTTATGTGAAACTAGGTATGAAGTGAAATCTGACCACTTCACTGCCAAAATTATGTGAAACTAGGTATGAAGTGAAATCTGACCACTTCACTGCCGAAGTTTCATGAAACTAGGTATGAAGTGAAATCTTACCACTTCACTCCTGAAGTTATGTTTGGCATATGTTGCATGTTTGGCAGATGATAATGATGTGGTGAAACAAGGTAAGACATATAGTTTCAGATGAGCATGCTGTTTCATAAAATTAAAAGTTTGAGAAAACAGGCACTTGTACAGTCAAGAACTGTTCACATGATTGTTCAGAACTTTCTTTGTTATGGGTGGAGTATGTTTTCCTGATGCACAGCAAATGGAACCAGGCTGTTAGATATTTTGAGCACAGCATCCATCAAGTTTTGTTGTTTTTTTTGTTTTTGTTTTCTTGTTGTTTTTCTGTCTTGACAGAGCCATGCTAAGTTGACCATAACCATGGTATATGTTGTGTTTCAGACATGGTTACTGTTAATGTTATATCAATATTTTAGATTGTAAAAAAAATAACGTACGAAAATAGTTTCATGGATTTGATAATTACACGGCAGCACACTGAAAAATGAACATCTGTTGCCATCAGTGTTAAATTCTCCATTATACATGGAGTATACATCTACACTACAACGAGCATGACAAATGTGCTCATATAACATGTACTGTGTTCAGTTTGTGTAATATAAGTACTGTGTTCACTTTGTGTAACAGTGTTGCTTCTTACCCAGTCAACTGTGATGGTATCTGATAACAGTAGTGCATGTGTGTGAGCATACCGCTTTCTGAAGTGGACATGCTGAAGGGGTTTTTTATGTGTGTGGCAGTGGAGAACAAAAATGCTGCCACCCCTGAAGAGGTGCAAACCTTGCAGTCCAAGCTGAATTTGATTGACAAGTCGCTGAACGACATCAGGACAGGCAAACATGGGCTACAAAGCCTGAACAAAAGCATTGTCAGCATGCAGCAGCAGGTGAGATCATTAGGCTGTTGTTCTCTTCTTAACATATGTGTGTGATTTCTCTTTCTTCTTTGACAAAGAGCAAAACTGAACATGAAATGTAGTACGCTTGACCACTAAAAACTAGGGTTTCTGTTACTATTCACAATAAGAAAAATAAATTTCAGGTAGAAGGGTCCGAAAAGCATACTGAGCTTTATTTTAGCATCAAAGCATGATTTAGTAAATGATTTTTAAGTCAGGCAAGTTACAGTTCAGTGATTTATAACCTAAGACGCACCCAGAGATAAGCCTGATCATTTAACACTGCCAGCCCTCTTGACACCAGCATAACATTTGCATAGCATTACATAAACATGAGTCATATGAAGCCTCTTGGGAGATGTACTGTCAGCTCCATGCTGTATGTCAGAGCATGCAATAGCTCACATGCACACATTTGTGCGCATCTCTTATAGAGGAGGGAGGAAGAGAGAAAGACAGAGGGAGATGGAGACAGACGATGTGGGAGAGATGAGCAAGGGAAAAGGGAGGGTAAGAGAAAGAGACAGGTAAGAGGAGTAACAAAGAGAAAATTTTCCTTGTGAAGCATACCAGCCAGTGTGTTGGGAAGTAGGAAAATAGGCAAGGAACTTAGTATATATTGATGTTACATTGGCTTCATCTTCGTTTACTGTTGTCATGCAGATTGCAACATTAGCAGCAGCACAACATCAGCAGCAGCAGAGTATCCAGATGTCCACTGCAAATGCTGACGACGATGGCAGCTTAGCAAAAGTGAGGCTCTTTTTTTCTCCTTTTTTAAAACTCCTTTTTGTATCACATACTTTATTAAATGAATGGTGTTCAACTTACCCAAGTTTTGCGTGCACCTTGAAAGTACTTGAAACCCCTTAGATTATGAGGCATCTATTTCAAATACTTGAAAGCCATTAGAATTAGAAGTGTATTGCTCATCAATTGTTCTGAGTGCTGGAAAGAACTTAGGATGAAGCTATTGATGGGAAAATTATGTACAAAGGAAATCTCAGAGCTAGACAGCTGATTAATTGCAAAAAGGGGTGGGTTTTGTCTGTGTGTGTGTGTGTGTGTGTGTGGTTTTTTTGTTGTTGTTTTTTTTGTTTGTGTGTTGTTGTTTTTTATTTCATGGGTAGCATTGTGTGCAGCCGAGGAAGAGAAATGTGTGTGCTTTTTTACAGATTTAAGTGATAGATTATGAATCGGGTTATGAAATTTTATTTCATTTTTTTCTTTGTATTTTTCCAGACTGTAGCGGATCTTGGCAGTGGACTCCATTCCACACAGGAAGATGTAAAAACAGTGAAAAACTCGCAGAAGACTTTAACCAACCAGTTAGGAGAGTTGACTGGCAGAGTTACCTTGTTAGAGGTAAAAATATTGTGTATGGTGTGTGTGTTTCCCTAAATTGTAAACATGTTCATGTTAGTTGTATCCAGCATAGTTGTAATCTATATACTTGTTTGATTACAGGATAACACTGACAGAAAAAAAAAGAGGAAAGTATGATAAAAGTTATCCAGCAAGTGCCAGAAATCGAACACTTAGGAAAAATGAGTGGAAATGGTTTCAGACATGG
Organism: Babylonia areolata; assembly: GCF_041734735.1. Classification (NCBI taxonomy): domain Eukaryota; kingdom Metazoa; phylum Mollusca; class Gastropoda; order Neogastropoda; family Buccinidae; genus Babylonia; species Babylonia areolata. The sequence goes on along the minus strand of NC_134878.1, from coordinate 17,322,350 downwards.
AGAGAATATTCATTTGCTTGCTTGGTTCTAGCATGAGCCAGTAACTGCAACTGCATAAGCTTAATAGTGAATTGTGCACTTAATTGACAGTTCAGTTAAGCTGTGTGATGTATGTCAGATATTGTTTGTACACAAGTAGCAGAGGTCTTTGTGCTGTTTGTGCGAAAATAGATTTGTTTTATTAACAACTGACATGGGCATAAGAAAAATCTTCTCTTTGTTGTGAGGACCACCAAAAGATACTTAAATGACCTGCAGTATTTTGTGTGTGTTTGTGTGTGCTGATCCTCAGAACCAGTTGTAAACTTCAGTAAATTTCCTCTCTCTGAAGTTTTACAAAATGATATAATTTAATTTTGTCTCAAGTTTGTTTTATTAGTAGTAGTAGTAATAGTAAAGTCCACTGCTGACCAGTCACAGCTGTTCTCTCTTCCTGGATTGTTTAAAAATGATGTGTGGAGGATTCGGGGGGAGGAGATACTTTGACAGTGAATTTTTGGCATGTGTCCCAAACTGCTGATTTTATCATTCATCATTTCATGTCTGGCTTTTGCTCAAAAGGTTGCTCACACCCCCATATTTGTATGTTTGAGGTCTGCATCAAATTATTAAGGGTGTTGTCTGCATGTTTATTGTAAAGTGATACTGCCAGCTTACGTTATGCATGATGAATGCATTGAAATGTGCAGAGTAAGCATGGAAGGGAAGGAGGAGTTTCACAATCAGACACTGAGAGCCTACGGGTGAGTAGCACTTGCAGTACTAACTTTATATTATTATTAGCGCTGTGTTTGCAGTTGATAAAGAAAAAGAAAGAAATGCATACTTGTGTCTTTTGTGGGTTTTTTTTTTTCTTTCTTTTTTTTGTGCATTGTATTTTGTTACTTTCTGGTCACAATAGATTTAGTCTGTTATCCCCATGGGAGAAGTGCTTTGCCTTAATGAATACCACCACCTAGTTCTTACTTGCCTGTGTAGAAATCTGTTTTGTTTTGTATCACAACAGATTTATAAAAACGAAACAAACAAAAAACCAGATTTTTGCCAAGAACAACTCTCTTGTAATGTTTCATGTTGTACCTTGGTTTATTGTCTTCAGAAATGACTAATATTCAAATCTTCACTAAAGATGTAATTGAGGAGTAGAAAAATATTTCTTATGTGACTGGTGCTTGGGAACACTTGTTTTCTTGTGAGGGACTATATATCCATAAGGTTGTCACAAGTATTTTAATATTTTATGCAAGTGTATAAATAAAGGAGCTCTGAAAAAGGATTTTCTAAATGTCATCATGTTCACCTCTGTACTTTTATTGCGATTGTGCCTTAATTTTAGCCCGATCTCCCAATCGAACCATATAATTATGTGACCTGGTTGAAGACAAAATTTGACAAAAAACAAGAACGCCAGAGAATCGACAGACAGACAGAAAATATGAAAAAACTTTGCCGTATGAAGAGCACAGGTACAGGAGTCATAATGGCTGCCGGAAAAAGAGGGCGCTAGCCAGCGGGACAAAGGGGAGGTTACCTACTTCCGGGAGGTTATCGGCGGTAGTTTCGTTTTCTCCGCATAGGCGGATAGTAGTGTGCACAGGACAGTAATGTCAGACCCCTGCCGGAGTCTGCACTAGTTGGGTCATGTTAAGTATGTTATTTAAACGTAATTTTAGATAGAAAATTTCCTTTTTCTAAATGTCATCATGTTCACCTTTGTACCTTTACATGTTTGTTTGTTGGTGTTTTTTCTCTTTTATATGTATTTAGAATACAGAAATTTTATTATATCCAATTAAATTAAAGTAATTTATTTCCCAGTCAAAACAAGGAAAAATATTTCCTTGTCCTGTTAAAATGCAGGCATAATTGTTTATGCATGAAAGAATGAGTGTGTGTGCGTCTCTGTGTGAATGTGTGTGTGTGTTAATAATTGACAACTTCTACAGAATTTTGGAAAGGGTAACACAACTTTTTATAGGAACAATACCAAATCTGATTTTTTTTAAATTCAGTCGGTTATTGCTTCAACACCTTGTCATTTCTCATGATCTCAAAAACAGTTGATGGTGACCCAGATCAACAGCACCTTGTCCCAGTCTATTGCAAAGGCTGCAGCTGATGTGAATCAGCAACAGGTGAGAATCTTCCTTATTTTGCCTTTATTACTCTGTGTGTGTGTGTGTGCAGGTGTGTGTGTGTCTTTGTGTGTGTGTGCAGTTATGTGTGTGAAAATACAAAAGTGGAAGGAGGAAGTTTGTGATCTTACTCATGTTTTTTTAATTAGGGCAGTTCAGGATTTCCCCCCCAGAACTCACACCCTCTGTCAGCACAACCTTTACTGAACCAAGACCTAAGCCCTGATCAACAGACATAAAGGGCTTTAAACCGACAGGTCATTAAACTCAACTTATCAGTTTACGCTTGTGAATTGTTTGACTGTATGGTGTTGACTGGTTGCCTTTGTTGCCCTATCATTGCCATGACCCAACCAGGTCGGTACACACACACACACACACACACACACACACACACACACACAAGGTGCGAAAGGTGTAAATACTGAGCTGACAATGAATGCCTGAGGAGGGTTGACCCATGTGGTGACTGTTGGGGACAGAGCCAGGTAGAAGAACTGAACCAGAGCACCCTCAGTCTGAGAGACCAGGTGAACAGTGTCCGTCAGCTGGCTGTCAGTCTCAACCACTCCGAGAACCTTCTGCAGGAGGCTCTCCTGTCTGCTGTAAGTCCTCGCCTCTTACCCTGTATGTCTCCTACTCAGTGTTTAGACTTGGAGACTCTGGAATATCTGTGCACTGTTATAGTTACAGATACCCCATGGAAGAGGATTTGATTTGCTTATTGTTTGATGGTATTAAGGAAGAGGAGGTACTCAGTTAAGCTGTCCCCTCTCAAATGATGTAAGTGCTCTGTATGTAGTTTGAAGTATTGTAGATGTCAAAGTCTTTTTCAGTTAAGTTACTTCTAGCGCCAGAGTGCTAGCATATGATTAGACATCTATTTCCATATAAAACATATCTATTTCGTAAACATCACTCACGTTACAGGCTTGGGGAAAATGGGCAAAATCGATGTTTTTCAGTCATAGCTTCAGTTCAGTAAGCGAGGCTATCGGTACCTACTCAGTGTTATCCCATTTTGATTTTAGATAGCTGACCAGCACTGACTTATGCTCTTGCAGGACCCTCCAGGTCTGACAGAACTTCAGGACAAGGTGAACCATCTCCAGCAAACTCTGGACCAGGTGTGTTGTGGGGATTATTGCTGCTGCACGCTGTGTGTGAGGGGATGGGAGGGGTTGGGTGAATGTGTTGGTGCTAGTTTGGGAGATTATGTCATGACAATGTGAGCAGTGAAATTGCATATTCCTCTCTCTCTCTCTCAAAAATCTCTCTCTCAAAAATCTGACCCTTTTCCTCCTCTTCTTTCTGTGTTTCTTTCTCTTTTTCTTCTACCCTCTTTGTATGAGGATCATGTATGTATGGGAGTGTATGTGTATTGCTTCTTTTTCTGTAGACATACATAATGATACCTTTCATTTCTCTGGATTCATAATTCTGCACCTTGTATCTGTGGGCACTTGCAAATTTCCTTCTTAACAGAGAGAGAGAGAGAAGGGATATGAGATGGTAAAATTCAGTGATTCATGTGCGTACATGTACTTTGCATGTATGTATGTGTGTGTGCGCGCGTGTGTGTGAAGGGTGTTCTGATGCTTCTGCAGATGCAATCTGGGGACCTGAACATGACAGATTCCCTGACAAACATGTCGTCGTCATCCCCCCCACCATCAGATGGAGTCATTCAGGGACTGCTGAAGGACCATGACGACTTTGAGCACTTCAAAAGTGAAATGTACATGGACATCAGTGTGAGTCATCGCATTTCAGAAGAATAATCCTTGTTTGAGATTAGCATGTAACTGCTTGCAAGTGGACTGTTTGTGTTTAAGTTTGCGTCTCATTGTTGACTTTGTTTGTTCATTTGTTTGGGTATTTCTTTCATGTTTTGATCAGTAAATGTAAAAATTTTGTCATTCAAGGAAGTTTGGCATGGTCTGTTGTAATCTGAAGATGATTCAGTCTGTGTTCTCAATGATGGGAGCACCAGTGGCTCCACAGTCCACTGGAAGCATGCAGGTGCCTGCAGGTGTCACGTCAGGAAAAAAAAGTGATTAGAAAAGATAATAATGAATAATGAAACAACAACAGAAATTCAGAAGACCAGTTGAACTAATTTGGCATTTGTTGTTGTTTCAGTTGTACCGTTGTTTACCTGTTTGATATTGGGAAATGCATCAGCTTTGCTTGTTTGTTATTGTTGTTTTAGTACAGCTAGATGTCAGTTGAGTTCTTATGTTTTTTGTGTGATTCCAACCAGACAATTGTTGTTGTTTTTTTATTCTATTAGATTATGGGTAAAAAAAAATATATAGGCTTTAAGCATTTTTTTGGTACACATGCTTGTGTTTATTAACACACAGTTACACACTGAAATATTCTTGGTCTGTACAGTTTCCATTCTGTGTACAAACAGCACTTCACCTGTTCTTTGGATGAGTGTTTTTTTGTGTGGTTTTTTTTTTGTTTTGTTTGTACTTCTTCTGACATTCATTTGGTTGAAGCAGTGACATTTTCTTGCCCAGTATTTCCACCTACCTAATACTGTGAAGTCCAGTATTTGATTTACACCAGGAACTGTGTTTGTCTTTGGGATTGAATTGTTCGCTGGCCTGCTGTGTTTGCAGAGTTTAAACGCCACAGTGGCGTCCATGAAAGGAACGGTTGGTGACCTACAGAAGGACATGGGAGGCCTGTCAACCAGACTCAACACAGCAGTTGGCAACATCACCAGTATAACGACCGCGGTGGGGGATCTTGTCAGCCTTGTGCATTCACGTAACAGTGCTACACAAGGAGACGACTCCAACAAGAACAGTCAATCTGGACAAAACAATGAAGGTTTGAAATTTGTGTTGTAATCAGAAATTTGTGTGGGAAAACAGTCGGAACTTAATATGGTAAAATGATCAGAAATTTGTGTGGTGACACTGATCTGAAGTTTATATGGTAAAAGGAATGCTTAATATATAAAAGTGAAAGGTAAATAGAATAAAATGTAAATAAATGAAATGGAAAATGAACAAGTTGATAAATGAAATAGATGGGGGAGGGGGAAATAGTGTGTGTTTCTATGGTCCTGCAGGCAGGCATGTCATCAGTCAAAAATTTTGTCTTCTTTTGTTATTGTTCTGATTCAATGTTTGCATTACTGGAATTATGCACAACAATAATGGTAATAGTGATAATGATAATCATCATTATTATATAAAAAAGATAAAAATGTAATATTTCATGTACTTGTTTATTTTTATTTACAGATGGCAAATGATTTCCAGTAATGAAAATGACACATCGGGATTGTATGATCATGTACAAACAAATGGAGAAAATACTCTCCATATAGTGAGACAAGAGCCAAGGCAAAGACAAAGTGCCAGAAATTAGATACAGGGCAGATTAGCAGATTAGTGTGGACTGTTTTACAAGGAGATGGTGGCAGTCTCTTTTTTAAGGGGAAACTCAGTCTGGCTCTGCAACTGAGCAGTAATTGTTGTTTGTAGGGATTTTAGCATGGGGCATACTGCACACTTTTGAATCAGAACATGCACTGCTGAAAACCAAGTGACTCAGAAAGCGTGGAGGGTCTAGCTTGCTGTACTGCCTCATGATGACCTAACTTTAGCTCATGGGGCAAGATGGTTGTGAGCAGTGCCATTAAATGGCATGGACAGTTGGAGCATCAAAAATAAAGTATATAAAAAATGAAAGAAAATGGACTAGAACAAAAAATCCTTTTGTTTGAAAGTCTTCGAAGTTTCCATATTTGAGATAGGTTTGTACAACAGCAGTTTAGTACAAATGGGTGGTTGACTGAGCTTTCCAAACATGGTCACAGAGATGGGTGTGTACATCAGCGAAGGAACTTCTGTGCATGGGATGGGGCAATTACATGTACAGATCTGCTGAGCTTTCCAAACACTGTCACAGAGATGGGTTTGCACTGTAGCAGAGGAACTTCCATGAATGGATGAGATGAATGAAGTAGGTATAAATCCACTGAACATCCCAGACACTGTCACGGATATGTCATTTTCAGGTGACAGGACAACGAAGGCCCTGGTTTCATCGAACATACAGGCAGGACAGAGCAGCACCACAACATCGGCACAGCCAGCGCCAGGCTCCAAGTCTGGAACCCCTCCAAGTTAAGGTTGGAAACTGTCTGCCTCCAAATCTTCATTCTTTCTTTGGTCTTTTTTAACTAGCAGAATACAACAGTTCAGATTTTCTAAACAGTGGGACTAGTTGTCAGTAAGTATCGCATTATATTTCACCACCTGAAATTTTCCTCTTACGGTGGAGGGGTGGGGTGCAGGAGGTGTAGGGGAAGAGAATCACCCCTGATAGGTTTTGTGTGGTCATCTGGACTGTAAGCAACTTTTTTTCAAACAGGTTTTTTTGTTTGTTTGTTTTGTTGTTTTTCAGTGGAAACAACACTCATGGGTTGACTGAAGTCCTGAACCCTTTACCAGCAGCTTTGATGTTTGTTTAGATAGATTGAGAAAGCATCTTTTGTGTCTTCCAGTTTGTGGTTTAAAAAAACAACAACAAAGTTTGAGTCTGTTTTGCTTGATGTTGGAATTTTTCTCCATGTCAGTTTAGACAAATTGAGTTTTCGATTTTTCTTTTTGTTTGTTTGTGTGTTGTTGTTTGTTTGTTTTTTTGTTGTTGTTTTTTTGTTTTCTCAGACCATATATGGATTGCGAGCTGCTCAACATGTGTATGCAGAGCAGTGATATGATTGTGATTTCCCCTTCCCTCTCCACATGCATACATGTAAACAGACAGTATCATCATTTACAAAGATGTCACCATGAAAGGAGATCAGTGTTCTTGGGTCATAGTTTTCCCATCATTTTCTGATCTGGGGTTTATCGCTATAGTTGTTGTCAATTTTTTTCTTCTTCCTTTTTTTCTTCCTTCAAGATTTCCAGTCAAAAATTGACTGAGCATGAACAAGAGTAATAACTGGACATGGAATGAACACAACAAGACAAACGTAACTTCAAAAAGCTTACTTTGATCATCAAACTATCACCCAGGCTAACGCATCCCTCTTCTGTTTCTTTTACAGTCAGGTAAAGGGAGAGACACCAGCACTCCACAGACGACTGGGACAGAGTGCTGCCAGTGAATGTTCCAGCTGGACTGAGGAGACTTCTTCCCACACATGTTTGTGCTTAGTCGTCGGCCAGATTGTCCTTCACCAACAGGTTCATCAGAGCTTGCTGCATCATACTGACTGTTGTACTGCGTAGTGGTGAAGTGTGTAATGTTTGTTTGGGTGGGTATGTGTGTTTGAGGCGTGGTAGTTGCAGAGACTGCTTGTAATGAAGTTCGGAATGGAGGAATCGTATGTGTAATCTCTCATTTTTCTCTGACTGTCTGTCTGTCTGTCTCTCTCTCTCTCTCTCTCTTTCTCTTTGTCTCTCTGCTATTTATAACACTTGAGTAATTTATTGTTTTATTAGTGTTTATCAAAGAAGGGTGTTATTTATTTATTTAAGTAGACTTTCTTAATGATGTTAGTTCATTGTTGTGATCCAGATTGTTCAGTAGGCCAGTTTTTTTCCCCAAAAGTTTACTACAGAATGTTGTTGTGTGCCTGTTTTGTTTTGTTTTTTGTTGTTTTTTTGTGTGTGTTTTTTTGTCAGTGGTCTGAGTTTACTGTTTCTACTTCCTGCTTACATTGACATTAATCCTCACTGTGCCAAAATTTCACTGACATAACCATCATCATCATCTGCCTGTACATACTTTCGAAGCATGTGGCAATGTATTTTGATTTGTTTTAATTGTAAATAAGGGGGTGGGGAGAAAAGGGGCATTAAAAAATCATGTCAGAAATTACATTGAAAATGAGTGTGAAAAAAAAAAGTGACATGTTTCAGCATTTGATCTGTGCTAACTGCCATCTTCTCTTTTTATTTCAAGCATTTGCACAAGGTTTTAAAAAACAAACATGATTTTTTTTTTTTTTTCAGAATGTGATCATATTTATTTTAACAAGTAAATCAGTTCATTGCTTTTTTAAACTATGCATTTGTTTCCTCCTCCTCCTCCTCCTTTCTTTGTATTTTGATTGTATTTGAATATTTATTTTAAAAAAAACAACAAGAGAAAGAACACTCCTGCATGAAATAAAATCATGGATATAAAAAGGAATATTCTTCAGACATCCACATCATTTTCCTCCATATCTGACAAAATCTAGAATAAAGAGTTGATCACACGTGTCTGAAGATCTCAGCCAATCAGGCTTTCAAACATCTCCATCTTTAATTAATTAGTTGTTTTGTTTTGTTTTTGTTTTTTTTTGGGGGGGTTGGGGTTTTTTTTGTTGTTTTTGTTTTTTTGTAATTAATAAATTCCATCCAAAAACATTAATGAAAAAAATTCCAATGACTTTTTTTTTTTAAGCAACATCTTCACAAAGTATTTCTCACTCCCAATTTCTAAGTTCTGTAGTCAATACATAATTTTATGTGCATTCACATTATCTCTGCTGGGCTTCTTTTTGACCTTTTTAGACACTGCAGCGTGTTGTGAAGACCAGTGCGTTTGGTTTGATGCGCATGTTGAGTTCATGCTCTTTTTTGTGTTTTTGTTTTTTGTTTCCAAGATGCGGTGTAGCAAGTATGGATCAGTATGCACATTTTGATGCATCCTTAAAACTCAAACTGTGTAGATGAATTAAATATTGACCATCAGAAGTCATTGGAAGACAAGTTATTTTAGGCTTGACCATTTTAGATTTGAAAGTGTATGAGATCCATGAAAAGATTTTTGGGGGGTTTAGGTGGGTTGTTGTCAAGAGATTTGATTTACCAGAAGCCCAGTCTATACATCTGTTAGTGTAACCACCTCTAAAAATTGGATGTAGCTGCCTAATGCAGGGTTTAAAACAGCCATACATATTACATGTAACATGTAATAGAATGCTGGTAAAATGACTGCAATGGGGTTTGCGTCCCACTGAACCAGAAGGGAAAACCAGTGTGACAGGGTGTCAATAACTGAAGCTGGAAACCTATCCGGGAAGTATGTGAAATTTATTGGAACCCTGGTCCTTCAACATAAATATGGACAGATACTTGTTGATATTTTTGCACAAAGGTTTGATGTGGCCAGTATAATCTGATATAGTGACTGATACACATTAACAGTTTTCCCATTTTGGATGACTCGCTGACTGTGCATGCAAAAATTGGTGCATTTGCTTGTATTTGTAGCAGAAGTTTGTGTGTACATCATGATATGTGAATCTGTTGGGGTTTTTTTCTTTTGTTTGTTTGTTTCTCAAATGTATTGAGGAGCATGATGCTTTAATTTATTGATTGCTGTGCTTTTAGTTCAAATGATAAAGACACCAGAGATGGTTTAGAAAAAAGGAAAAAAAGAAAATGATGTATTTATCCATTGTTCTTTTCTTCATTTGCTTGGATCTGTGATTGTCAAGTCAGATTTGTGCTTGGCTGTGCTTTCTGTTGAGTGGTGTCAGATATTTTGATGCACAAATCACACATGGTTGTGATGTACAGTTTGCTTCATTTATGTCATTACTTATATTGGAGCTTTTTTATGTGTATGTTGATAATTATGACCATGCTTGAATTGTCTGTTTGAGTTGAGCATGTTAATCTCAGTTTTCGAAACAAGTAAATACGGAAACTGATTAAAAATCACTCCTTGACTGAAAAAAAAGACACCAAAATCATTTAGATTTCCAAATCAGTGCAAATTTACAGTAACTTTTGTGGAAAAAGCATGGAAGAGAATAGTTTTGCTTTATTTAAATTCAGATTTTTATCTCAGAACTTAACACACACTAAAAAGCCAACAATTTTGACTGATCATGTTGCCACCCCCTCAAAGTTTGGTGGTGTCGTGTTAGACAGGTCGGCCTTTTTTTCCCCTATCCCTGTGGAGGATTATCACCATGAATTCTCTCCCCTGTGGCCATTGTCAGTACCACTTTCCTCCCAACCTCTGTCCCACTGATTCATTTTTATTCCCAGTTCAATCCATCAGTGAAAGAAAACATGGAGAGGTTTACTTCATATAAAGGCCAAGGGAGCAACATGGTTGATGCAATCTGAGGGGGAAAAAAAGAAAATTATAAAACTTTTGCAACTTGGAAAAGTTATAAAACATGCATCGGATGATCTCAGTTTCAAGTTTGGATAGGATGATCTCGGATTTAACTTTGACGACTACTAAAACATTCCTGTTTCAGATGTATTATTATTTCCTGTAAACTTTGTGTATCTGAAAATACTGATTTTTTTTTCTTTCCATTTTCTCCCCTTTTGAGAATGGCATGAAATAATGTGTGTAGAAGTGTGATGTACTATGCCAGTGACAAGGTAGCCAAGTAAAGCTGGAGTAAATGACATTGTGACCAGTTAGTAATACCATGTGATGCATTCAAGATCAATTTGAATGCTTTGTGGTTGATTTGTGCTGATCAATTTGTTACACACATTAGGTGTTCTTTGTTTTTCATTTTTATTCATGTCTTTTTTTCCTTGTCTGTTCACATTTGACCCCTTGGCTACTGAATCTTTGTGAAATGAGGTCAGTGTAGCATATATTTGAAGGGCAACTTTTTGTTTACTGTTAGGCAGTGTAATTGATTTTTCTGAATAATAGCTATGTATTATCTAAAGGATGTAGTCTGAATAATAGCGATGTATTATCGAAAGAAATTATGGTGACCTACACATCGTGTCTTGTGAGCTCTGTGTCATCTCATTGAGGCAACAACCCTCCACTAAAGATCAGCAGTCAGGGGTTAAATTTCCACTGTCCACCTCGCACAGCCACCATCTTCTCTTGTCATACTGAAATTTCCTGTTCAAAACATCACTGCTAACCATACTTTCTCTTTTTTTTCTTTTTTTTTAAATCTCTCTTTCTCTCTCTCTCTCTCTCTCTCTCTCTCTCTCTCTTCTTTTTTCTTTTGTGTGTGTGTGTGTGTGTGATGATTTTCTGCCTGAATAATAGACCCCTGTATGTTTTGAACAGATAGTTTGCCTACTTGATAGTAGGTGGCATCAAAACAATTTAAAGCAGTAATTGTTGCCAATACTTAGTTGTGAAAAAAAATGTCTGGAAGATCATGTATCAGAAAAATGTCTGATATATTGTGAAGTACAGCAGTCTCATTTGTGATATGTTGTTGAATATCATACCATAAAATCACATTCAGTATTTATGATTATATAGCAGGTTAGTATAGTTTGGTTTATCCATTACCTGTCTGAAAATATTCTTTGTCTGCATTTAAACGTTGCTGAAATATTTCTGTGCTGAACTTTTCCATTGCTGAACTGATTGTCTTTTCAGCAGTATTGTTCATTTAAATTCTATTTCTTTGTAATGGTATTGTTTTCAGATTTCCTTGGTGTACACTGATGATGTTTTTCTATGCTGAACTTCTTCTGTCTCTCAGCTTTGATGCTTGTGGGGAATCTATTCCATTGTTGTCTTGAGTGCTGTTTTTGGTCAGTAGAATACTGAGGTTTTAAAGTCTGTTATGTCTCTGTATTATGTGCCATTGATGTTGGATCAGTGTGTTTTAAGTCTGATAATCATTTTATGTGGCATGGATTCTTTTACCTTTGTAATAAGTATCAGTACTGGTATGTTGACCACCAAGATTTTTAACTTGTCGTGTGTGAGGGGAGGCTGATAGGAGTGAGAGAGTGATAGTGTATGTGTGAGAGAGAGGGAGGGATAGAGAAAGAGAAAGAGCAATGAATTTCAACCAAGAATTTCTGTCATTATCTTTAAGAGGAGAAATGTTAGTGAGCAATCAGTAGGCGTTTCACCAGTGACTTTCTTCTTATTTCTTGTTGACGTATGCTGTATCAAGCGCATTGGGCTATGCCGCTGGTCAGGCATCTGCTTGGCAGATGTGGTGTAGCGTATATGGATTTGTCCAAACGCAGTGATGCCTCCTTGAGCTACTGAAACTGAAACTGTATCTTGGTCTCTCATGCTTAGACCTAACACTTTTTTGACAGAAACTTGTCTGAGATATATTTGAGGAAGATTTGGACAGTCACTGTCTTACTTGTACTGTGTTACTTGGGAATGAAACAATTTGTAAATGACATTGCATCATTCTCCAATTCCCCAGTACTTGTATAACAGTAGCTACTTCATATTGGAGGGGAGTGTTTCTTGCTGTGTTTTTTTTTTTTTTTTTTTTCAGAGTGTATTTTTGCCATTAAAGTATTGAAGTTTATTGATTTTATTATTTCATAACCATCACTCTTGAATAAACACTCATGAAAAAAATACTCTCGTTTAAAACATAATCCAGATGTTCAGACATAAGTATCAGTATTACATGTATGCTGGTATTCAGACACAAGCCAAGTCAAAGAGCTTTAGTTATCCTACAGTAGACAAGTAAAAGGCAACTTTTGAGCTTCAAACACAAATGTTCCCAGATAGTCGGGGCTTGGCTTTGGATTTATTGAGTGTATTTCATATCCTCCAAGAGGAGAATTTCTGTGAGGTACTGGCCTTTTACCTGAATAGCATTCAACCAGTCTGCCTCACACTCTGTGGCAAACAACTAGTTTCAAACAACTTCATTCACAAAATACATTAGAATTTTCCATGGCAGAAACCTTTGTCTAATCACATTATTGTTTTGACATATTTGTAGCTCTGAGGGCTAATGCTACACATGCAAAATAGAAAAAGAAAAGAAAAGGTTCATAAACTCCGAAACACCTGCAGTATTTGTGCACAAAAATGAAAATTCCAGGCTTGTAAAGATTCTGTTGCTTCAGTGTTGCTGGCCCTGCTTGACAGTGAAAGCAAATGTACAGTTCATGATAAAAGTAGATTGTAATGTAGATTGTTGTGGGCTTTTCCTTGTATGTTATGCAGATAGTAACATGGATTTCTCCTTGTTTTATTTTTCAAGGTGTAATTTTGTCAGTTCTGCTCCTCAGAAACTTAACTAGAAGGTTAGCACACATTAAAGTGTGAGGAGAACAGTCATGTATACATGACAGGATGGGGTGGGGGTGGGGGAGTTATTCATTGATTTTGTTCTGGTTTGGGTTTGGTTTTTTGTTGTTGTTTCTTTCTTTCCGTTTTTCTTGAAGAAGGGCAGACAGTAAATCATTGACCTGACCAGGTATTGTTGGATAGGGTTTTACTTTTTTTTTCTTTCTTTTTATCGTAAGTTGATTGATGGATCTGTTTTTGATTTTAGTACAAAATATATTTGCAGTGTGTCAGGAATATGGAAGAGTTTCAGAAGATATAAATAGCGTGATGTCAGCGGCTTAACTTAGGTGGACAAATTGTTCAAGAAGTGTGTGTTTGTTTTTGTTTACTAGATGTCCCTAAATGATTTGATTCATTCAGATCCTCCACTAATATTTGTCACTGTGTTGTGACAAACTTTGTTGTCTAAATTACAGTGATCTAAGATCTGCTGATGAATATTGGTAAGTGTTAGAACTGCATTGGGTCAGATTTTCATTTATTTGGAACATTCCTGTCTTGAAAATTTGTTTCTGTGTATTGGGATGTGTGCACATGTTTATGATGTTTCCTGTACAGGACTGGTTTTGTTTATTTTGTGTTCATTTGATGGGAAAATGGGAGAGTCCAGACCAGATATTTCATGATTCAAGCTTCAGAATTCAGGATTTGGACATGTAAATTCATCAGAATTGAGATTTGGACTACCAGATTTGATGTTTTAATGCAATCTTCCATTGCAAAGGTGTTGACTCCAGGCCTGACTTTTGACTTGTTCTTTCTGGTTTTTTTGCTTTCGCTACAAAGCTTGCGTTTTTGACGGCTGTGTGTATGGTGGACTATTTGTCATGCATCCTTTGCTTGTGAAGAATCATTCATACTTGCTCAAACTTTTAAGTGACACAGCACAACATATGGTGATTTGGAACACATTCTGACAAAACTGCATTCAGAAAAATCCATTCAAGCTGCCAAGTGTGAGATACTAAAATGATATGATTTCATATTCAAGAGTTTTTTTGTTTTTGTTTTTTTGTGTTTTTTTGACTCGCTTGTGTAAGCAAAGTGAGTCTATGTTTTAACCCGGTGTTCGGTTGTCTGTGTGTCCGTGGTAAACTTTAACATTGCCATTTTCTCTACAAATACTTTGTCAGTTGACACCAAATTTGGATAATTATAGGAAAACATCAGTTCTTTCCAATCATCTTGTTTAAAACAATATTGCACCTCTGGGATGGGCACAAAAAAATACTTCCATAAACAAATGAGTATGTTTTAACCTGGTGTTCGGTTGTCTGTGTGTCCGTGGTAAACTTTAACATTGCCATTTTCTCTGCAAATACTTTGTCATTTGACACCAAATTTGGCATAAAAATAGGAAAAATTCAGTTCTTTCCAGTCATCTTGTTTAAAACAATATTGCACCTCTGGGATGGGCACAAAAAAATAAAAAAAGAAGCCAAATTATATGCAAACTGAATTTACTGTTATATTTTTTTATTCTCTAAACTTGGCACTTTGATCTGATAATCTGACGCAACAACAAGAACAGTCATTTTTATCATTTTTTGTTCAAACAGGAACTTCTGTTGCTAAGTATGGAAGTTATATTTATTTTGCATGCCTTTGGTGCAGATAGTAAAAAAGGGAAATTAATCTGTAATTAATGCTGTGGGGCTTAATTTGCTTTAAACTTATCTTTCTCATCTTAAACATTGCATTTTGAAATTATACTCAATACATAAAAAGCTTGCGTGTTTTACTCTGTACAGGGCTTTCACTATGTTCATTCGCCTAAGTGGTCTTTTTCGGAAAATACTAAAATCAATACTACGAGTGGACTTTATAGATCTATTGGCTGAGCCCTAAAGGTCATGGCAAAAATCAGTTGCGTACACATACACATATTCAAAGCGCGTGCTCATATTCTTCGCGAACGCAAACAACGCCATTGTGTTTCAAGTTGTTGACCTGCCCATTCAATCCTATATTCAATCGACAATACATGATAACATGTGATGGAAAGTTGGAGAAGGAGACTGTTAAATATTAATTTTATCAAGAGAAAGATTTGTGAACGCCTCATCACTTACTGGATTATGCCCCAAACTGCCATAAAAATATCCACAGAATCAGTCGGAATTCACAGTTAAAAATAATAAACCATGAGAGTTAGTACCCTTGAATTGATGAAACATAAAAATTTGCAGCCTTGACTTTGCTCAAAATGAAGTCCTTTTCACTTCATACAATGTTGTTTTTTTTTACCCGAAGCTTTATAATAACAAATACAGAACACATTTTAACGATTCGATTTTTTTTTTTTTTTTTAGTGTATCACAAGTGAGACTTGAAGGCCTTGCCTCTCTTGTTTGTTGTTGGTTTTTTTTTTGCCTGGAGGGGAGATGACACTGGTTTGACTATCTTGGATATGTCAGGGTGCTACGTTCCCTTAATGTCACCTATTTTATCATACAGAGAAGCATTCCATTGTGTTCTTACTTCTAATGTTCAAGATATAATCAAAATTATTATCTTTTTCCTGTTCGTGGTCTTTTATCTTATTTTCCTATTTATGGACTTCAGTTTTACAAGAGAGGAAGAGAAGGAGGTGGTGTTGAGTGTTTATTTTTCTTTTGCTGTGTGCATTTTTCATTTTTGATGTTCTGGTTGTGTGTGTGTTTTACTTTCTTTTTAATATTTTACAAACATATCTGTTGGATTTGTAAGCATCAAAATGTGTTCAGGGAAGGCTTGAGTTGGTGCTTGTGTTTCCAAGAAATACCAAGCTCCTAGGCAGGTGTATGTCAGAGTGTATATGTGTATATGTATGCAAGAATGTGTGTGTGCAAGATTGAATATGGGGATGCAGAGTATGTGTGTGTACCAGAGTAAGAGAGAAACCGCTCGGGTGTTTTGTCATTTGAAGAAAGTTTTATTTCATTTTATGTACTTAACAAAAGTGTTCCAAGTTCAATATCTTTTGTTTCTAGATATGACATGCGTTTATGAAATACTGACATTGTATCACTGGTATCATTATTGGGAAACATTAAAATATTAAAACTATTCACAAGTTTGGGACAGTGAATATTGGTTATAGTTTGTATATGTGATTTTCTCTTGCTCTTGATTTTTCTCTCTTTCTCTCTCTCTCTCCATTTGAGGACAGATCCTGATTATCAACAAGTGTTCACCTCTCTTTGGTGGTCGGGTTTCCAGAACTTTTGACATCAAGTTCACTTTGTGCTTTTCAAAAACAGTATTTTGATCTACTGAAGCCCTCTCCTAAAACAAAATAGTTAAAAACTGCCTAAGTGGGAGTGATTATTGTGTCCCATTTCTTCAGCCATCAGATGCATTGGCGACATCAAGCAGAGCTATCTGAAGTGGATGGAGATTTGGCCTTTCAAGCTTTGAAACGACCCCTACTGTGTCACTGACAACGCGGCTCAAAACTGCATGATTTCTGCATGACTTTTATTGAGCATTCTGCAGCATCCTGACTGAAGTGCCATGGGCATGTGCCTGCTTCCATGACGTGCTGTATCTTACTGGTATTCCCCTGCTTGAAGAGAACTTTCCAAAATGTCTGTGGAAAATGAAATTTTGTTTTGTGAAATGCATGTTTCTCAAAAAGACAGCCAACTGTGATTCTGCATTAAAATCAATGGTTACTTACTAACACGTTTTAAAACATTTTTATTCATTTTTCAGTACCAACATAACACACACACACACACACACACACACACACACAATTAAATAAAACGCACATTTAAAAAATCCAAACAACACAACGAAAATCGGAAATACTTTGGAATAAGCCTTCAAGATTAGCAGAATATAAATGATATGAAGCAGCAGAACAATGCTGGGCAAAGGGACGATGTTGAGTGATACTCCAAAGTTTGACCAGGGGAATGTTAGCAGAGCGAATTAACAAGTGAAAAATGGTGAGAGTATTGCATGTTGAACTACTCTTATCAAGTGGAAAGCAGACGAAATAATTTAAAAGAATGATGATAAAAGAATTTTTCCCATTGGAAGCTATCCAAATTAGAAATGAGGTTCATTCTCCAACAGGGGTGACTTATTCATCGCATTTTCAGGCAAAAGACTAAAAAGGCCTATTTGATATAATGAACAGCTTCGTGCATGTGATGAAAACGAACGAAGCAGGCCTCCGTTTCATCAGAGAGCCAAACACATTGTGTAATAAGTGGTGTGCATCTAGGGAAAACAACTGTTGAGTGAATCCATGAAAAGCGCGTTCGAGTTTCTTGAACATGTTTGAACGGGACATATATCATCCATGACAAAGTTTTCCATTGGCTATCAGATTTTCTCAATCATTCAAACGGTAACTTATAGGGACCACGAAGTTTGGTTGCTGTTGTTGCGGACGGTAATTTGATTATGAACGAACAAACGCTTTTTTTATACCCCAGACAGAAATCTGGCCAAAGATTTCAACCCAACAACTCTTTCTTTGTATGTAAATGTCTTTGCAAAAGGAAGGTCCAATATTATATTATCAACTGAATTATTTCATCTTTTGGAGGAATGTTATTGTTTGCTACTTACTCTGACTTTCCTTCAATAGATGAAGCGTATCCACTTGTTTGTGGACATGCACAAATTGTCATTGGTGTATATTATATATATATATATATAGAGAGAGAGAGAGAGAGAGCTATTTTACAGTTGGACACGCGCAAACTCATCAATGCACAGCCAGTTTTAAGCCAGTCAGCTTGCACCGATGTGATTTATATTACACTGGTACGATTGACGAATAAAACAATATTTTCAAACCAATCATGGCGACGCCCACGCAGGGCTGACCTGACGATCGGAAATCACGCTTTTCACGTGCAGATGTATGACACTCCGCCTGGGCATGACACTGATTTGAGTTCATGGTCAAAAAACGCACAAAGGGAGATAAATTGCTGTCAACAACAAGTGACACCGACAAAACTTTCTGTAAACTTTTTTCTCACCAGGAGAAATCAAGCCGAAGCCACAATGTGCAGATGATAGTGTGCATATGATAATACACGTGAATGTATTGTGCACCAAACAGTCGATACAAGAGGAATACATTGCTTCTAAGGAGTGCCTTAACATTAACTTTAAACTTATTTTCTCTTCTCGACAGTGGTTACTTCTTCCCAGTTGTCTTCATTCATTTAAATTGTGAGCGGACATCAATGAAAGTTTCGACCTTTTGTATGGAAACCGTCATTCTGACAGCTTTCACTTCTGGAAATTTTCATGGGATCGTCAACTGTCCCTCCGAGAGACGACTAATACGGTGAGTACGCCTGTGATTATGTGGGCAGCATAGGGAAATATCTTGTATTTAAATCAAGCTGACAAGGCCATCAGGTTACGAAAATTCTGCGCTTGAATTTGAAATGTCGGGGTCCGTTTGTTGACAAGAAACAGCCAGACACAGCTCTTTGAGACTGTAGGTCCAGCCAAATTTTCAAATTCATAGCAGAAGCCTCATATTTGCAAGTATGAAAGATTGCATTAAAGTAAGAAGCCACACCAAATTTCAAAGCAATATATCAAATAGTTTTTTGAGAAATAGCGTTTTGATTTTTTTTTTTTTAATTCCGCGATTTTAGCCAATCTCACAAAATGGCATTTTAGAACCCGTGTAGAATTGCCACTAATGCATTCTCATATCCAAAACTCTTCATATATGATCTATACAGTACGCAGAAGACCTCAGGTGTTTTTTTTTAGTTGGCTGTTAATGTTATTGGCTGAATACCAGTGTCATAAATTCTGAGGTAAATGCTTATTTTCTGCATGTCCGATCCTGCAGTTTTGATGGTAGCGTTACTGAAATGACTGAAACTAAACTTTTGCATCTACATAAACATTTATATTTTCAGGTTCAGAAAAGACTGTAGACTTACAAGACAGCAAATGTTAATGATAAATCTTGATAAATGACAACTTTTGATAAGAATATATGAAAAAAATCAGCTTTATTCAAGACGATCGGGGTTAATGTGCTCCATTAATGCTAAAAATGATTCTTCTTTTAGATATTTTTCAGGATTTGTGTGTGTGTTTCAAAATCAGGTTGTATGCATCACTTTATATAATTGTTTTCTTGTTTATACATCATTATTAACTATTAATCAGCACAGCTGATCGTACCAGTTCTAAAGTACAGACATACAGCTGAACTAATGCATGCGTGTGTGCGTTCGCGCGTATGTGTGTGCGCATTTGAGAGAGAGACAGAGAGAGAGAGAGATTCTATTTCATAACATACCATAACATATCGAGCGGGGAGAAAGGGTGAGATTTTCCCCCATAATAACATTGATCCATCACATAAAAATTTACAGCTTGGGATGCACGTCAATGGTAGACCAAAGCTAAGTCCGAGAGATATAGTTAACCCAGTGGAGGGTAATATGTAGGATGAAAACCGACCTTTAACATCGGAGCTGACAATGTATACCCTGGTCGTTTGTAGTCGACACGGGGCCACTACGACGCATTCAAGATTTTATGAAGATGATACATCTCCTGCTTGCACAGAGTTGAGATCGGAATGATGGAAAGATTCCTCCTGTCTGTCTGTCTGTGTCTGTCTTCTTCCATACCCTCTTTGAATGATAAGTGGGGGGCGCTGGGAGGGAAGGGGGGAGTCTTTCCCTTCTTCCATGTCACAAAGGTTTGAAACCAGATACAGAAAATTACAATGGAAAATAAAGGGGGAAATTCTACCAACTTAGAAGACACTTCGAACATGATTTATTTTTAAACAGGGTGAAAGAAGACCAAATCTACCAGCCAAGTAAACACACATAAGGAAACACACACACACACACACACACACACACACACACACACACACACACACACACACAATTGGAATTGAAAGCATTGTACTTGGTATCATGATGTAACACTACAGGGAGGTGGTGGGGGGCAGGATTAACAGAAAATGATGGCAGTAGGGTTGCATTGGAAGTTGTTGACAAACTACTGTGTTTCACTGACCTCTTCAGTAAAAGAGAGCCTATATACGTCCACAGCTACCCTCTGCATGGACAGGCCTGCCTCACCACAGACCCGTGTTTGGATGAACAGTAGAGATACTCTGGGGGGTGGAAGGCCGTTTTCCATTTGTCTCCGTGTGAGACCAGTCTTTCAAAGTTTTCCTGACAATCAGTAATCAGTCAAGCTGTCTGTCTGTCTGTCTGTCTGTATGTATGTATGTATGTAATTTCGTTCGTTTAGAGGGGGGGGGGGATAGAGAAAGGGGGACGGGGGAGTTTCAAGAGAGAGAGAAGAGAGTGGGATGAAGGAAAGTCGGGGAGGGAGGGAGAGAGAGAGAGAAAGGGGGAACTGAAAGGCGGAACATACACACGTTTGCACTCTCTCTCTCTCTCTCTCTGAAAGCTGAACTGGATCCATTGCTGATTTTCATTTGTTTTTGATGCGGTTCAGCTATCTGTCTGATTCAGATTTTTGCATTAAAGTGATTTGATGTGTATTTTCGTATTTGTTTGAATGTGTATCAAGGTCTCAAATATCTGATGGAGCAAGGCAAATAGTTTTAATGCTTCTTCTTTTTCGTTCGCTTGGAAACCAGAGACATAGTATAGGCGCAGGATTTGATTGTTTTTCTAATCTCAGAACCCGATTCATCCAGTGAGCCGGTATTGCTTGCTCTACGGTCTGCAGTTGTTTAATCTTGGGTTTATGAGTAAAAGTACCTTTCAGTCCCCTGTGGAATATTATCACTTGTAACTGGCTCCCAGTTGTTGGTTCAGCGCTATAGTTATCTTAGAAGAGTCACTGGTGTAAACTAACCTCGAAACACACACACAGGCATATATCCTGCCTCTCTTTGGCAGAAGTTCAGCCTAACACCATCATCTTAGATGAACAGACTATAATAATAAAAAAAAATAATAATAATAAAAATAAATTTTAAAAAAACAACGAAACGAATCTTTGCCAGATGATGACGTCACCAAGGTCACGCAGCCTCCTCCACAGCCCCTGCCGCGTACTTTATGGCGTCGCGCACTGACAGCAGCGGCGGCGGTGACGAACTGGACAAGATGGCCGACAGCCTACGGGCGGAAGTGGCGCAGCAATACAACATGTCGGTGAGGGACTATTTCTCGCAGCTGGTGGAGGCGGTCTCCCCGGGCCCCGCGGACGGGAAGAAGGGGAACGGGACGGGGGAGGAGGCGGTGGAGATCAGCAAGGGGGTGGCCTGGACCCTGGTTGCCCCCCTTGTCATGCTGGCCGTGCTGGTGATGGTGGGCGTCACGGCGGCCTGTCTGTGGAGGATCAAGGACCGAAGGTGTGTGAGGTGTGGGGTGGTGGTGGGGTGTGTGTGTGTGTGTGAGTGTGTATGTGTGTGTGTGTGTGATGTAGTGGTGGTGAGTGTGTGTGAGTGTATGTATAATGTGTGTGTGTGTGTTTGAATGTGTGTATGTATGTATGTGTGCGCGCGTGATGTGTGTGTATTGTGTGTGTGCGCGCGTGCGTGTGTGCGTGCGCGCGCGCGCGCGTGTGTGTGTGTGTGTGTGTGTGGTACCTGTCTGTGGCGGATCAAGGACCACATGTGACTGGGTCTTTTGTGATATGGTGTGTGTGGGTGATGTGTGGTGTTTATAGGGTGTGGTGGTTTGGGTGTGGGGTGGGGAGGTGTGTCTGTGAGAGTTTGCGGAACTGCGGCGAATTATGGACCGCAAGTGACTGGAACTCTGTGTGGTGTGTATAGTGAAGTGTGGGGTGGGGTGGGCTACTGTAGTGGGTGAGGTGTGGTGTGTGTGTGTGTACGTACGTACGTACGTACTGACATAAGAACGTTGGTATGTATGTGTGGATGTTTCACATTTGGGGGGGGGGGGGGGGAATTGAGTGTCTTATTTGTATCCAAGTCGTCAACTCGCTCAATTTTCCGTGTACCTCACGTTTGCCCCTCCCATCACCATCCCATCTTCCACCACCACCACATCCCATCTTCCACCATCACCACCACGCCCCCCCCCCTCTCTCTCTCTCTCTCTCTCTCTCCCTCTCTTTCTCCCTCCTCTCCTCTCTCTCTCTCTCTCCTTTTTGGCCGTGCGTCCCTTTCTCTTCTCTCATTCTAACCACACAGACTCATCACTCTTTCCCTCACTCAGGTGCCCCGGTGGTACGGGCTCCCGGCAGAGAGAGGTGCCCAGAGCAGCAGACCATTCTCCTGGAGACATCGAGATGCAGGAGCTGCACCGTGAAGTCCACCAGGGTCCTCCTGGGCCGGCGGGTGGTCGTGTCCCAGGTGTTGGACATCCTCTTCACGAACCTTTTGAACGACATGACTCTGTCGGCAGGTCGGTCTCATGGCAACAAGAGGGTTAGATTACAGGAAGGTGGCAGAATGGTTATCTGCCACACAGTGTCCGTCAAGATATGCCTTCTCTAATTTGACTGGGAAATCGAACTGAGCGTATGGTTACTCGGATGCCTATCTGATGATAAACAGAGGTCCTGTGTATTTGTATTTGTATTTTTATTTCTTTTTATCACAGCAGATTTCTCTGTGTGAAATTCGGGCTGCTATACTACAGCGCCACCCATTTTTTTTGTATTTTTTCCTGCGTGCAGTTTTATTTGTTTTTCCTATCGAAGTGGATTTTTTTCTACAGAATTTTGCCAGGAACAACCCTTTTGTTGCCGTGGGTTCTTTTACTCGCGCAAAGTGCATGCTGCACACGGGACCGCGGTTTATCGTCTCATCCGAATGACTAGCGCCCAGACCGCCACTCAGTGTCTAGTGGAGGGGGAGAAAATATCGGCGGCTGAGCCGTGATTCGAACCTGGTTTATTAAATGTATGTGTGTGTGTGTGTGTGTGTGTGTGTGTGTAGTGTGTGTGTGTGTGTTGCACAAAGGAGTTATCTACTTCAGATCATTGATGCTGAAAGGACAACAAATGTTTACATGGTGGCTCATGTGACCTCATTTAAGTAAATGATGTATTACATGGTTATGACGTACAACTTGTAATTTAAAAAGATGTTAACACACACACACACACACACACACGCGCGCGCGCGCGTCAGCGAGAAAAGGGCCAACGATCGTTTAATTTTTCTTGTTGGAAGAGGCTTTTCTGTGTAATTTATTTCATGCAGCCAAGACAATTTGGTTTATCTTAAGTAATGTTGCAAAGACGATCAACGTAATCTGATCTATCCTGAGGTTTAATACCAGAAAAATACTATCATCATTTATGTTGTGTTTCATTTAGTTTGTATTCTGTTTCTGATAGTTATGTTATTTTAATTGTTTATGTTTAATCTTGGTGTAAAATACTGTTGCTGTTATATATCCTCCATGCCCCCGAAGGGGTGAAAGGATTAAATATTCTTGATTCTTGAATCTTGTGTGCGTGTGCGCACGTGTGTGTGTGTGTGTGTGTGTGTGTGTTGCACGTTTAACCTTTTGATCCATGACATGCATGCTCTATGCGGGCCATAAGCAGCATAACCGACATCGTTGTTTTCTTCCCAGGCCTCGCTATCCCGGAGAAGGAGAACATCACCATCACCATCACCATCGCCACACGGCTTTCTCAAGAGACAGAGGGATGCAGGACAAAAGGGGGATCCAGCTCCTGTCCCAGGACGCCCCCAGCCAAGAGATCCCGGGAACCAACGGTCCCGACATGGCCAAGTGTGCCCCGGGACCGGGAAGCGCCCACGACGTGCACCAAGCCGGGCCGGAGAAGGCGGTACATCTGGCAGGTGTTGGGGACGTGGGGAAAGAGCTGTACTGCGCCATGTGTCAGCACTACATGGCTCACCACCTTCAGAACAACATCTACTACCATAGCACCCAGCACCTCCCGTCGCAAGGCGTTGCCCAGCATCACCCCCACCTGCAGCACGGCCACAGTGACGGGGCGACGCACGTGCTGGGGATGCCGGATGGGTTCCACTGCCGGCAGTGCGCCGCGGGTCCGGGCGGCGGGCACCATCACCACCAGCTGCTCTGTCACGACCCCGGCGTCCGTCCCACTCCTCCCCACGAGAGGCAACGGCTGGCCTCCCACTCCCTCGACGACCACCTCCACCTCGCCCCCCGCTACCAGCCCCCCCACCCGGCCACCCTTCACCCGCGCGGCGACCTCCAGGACCCGGCTCACCAGCGTCTCCTTCAGCATTCTCACGACGAGGTGCACGACCTGACCCTGCCCGACCTCAGCCCCTCCTCCCACACGCGGGGGTCCTACCACGGGCTGGAGAACCCGCTCTTTTCGGCGGATGCTGACAACGTGGAGCCTGGGTCTTCGGCGTCCTGTGGGGAATCGTGCACTGTGAACGGTCAGCCCGGGGGAGGGACAGGAGAGAAGGGCTCAAGTCACCGGATCATCAACTCCACCAGCATGATGTCCACCCAGGGGGGGCACTCGGGTCAGTCGGGTGGAGGCTTGGGGGGTGTTCAGTGGGTGTCTGGGAAGGGCCAGTTTCCAACCGTTTTGTTTATTAGAATTAATGAATTCGTTCGTTTAGTCGGTCTTGATTACACGGCGGATTGTATATGTCTGTGGGGTGGTGACTTGGAGATGTTCAGCGAATGTCTGGGGAGGGTGAGTTTCCAACCGTTTTGTTTATTAGAATTAATGTATTTGTTCGTTCATCCATTCTTGATCACACGGCAGATTGTTTTTTAAATTATCTATGTGTCTGTGGGGTGGTGACTTGGGGATATTCAGTGGATGTCTGGGAAGGGCGAATTTCCCACCATTTTGTTCGTCAAAATTAATGAATTCGTTCGTTCACTCAGTCTCTGTTACACGGCAGATTGTTTTGGTTTAGTTTTTTTTGTTTTTTTTAATTATGTGTCTGCATTGTCTTCTCCTTCCCTGTTCCTGTCAGCCCAGACCTGAACCCCAGTTTGCGGTCAGTCGTGCTGTAAACACTCTCTCTGTTCTCTCTCAGACCCCACCCAGTCTGGCCAAGGCCGCCACCACACCAGACGTCGTCACTCCGTGGCTCACCGGAAGTCTGCTGTGGTGGGTCCGGACGTGTCGTCCATCAAGATGATGAGCAGCGTGTCCCTGGCCTGGCGCCGCGCCAGCTGCCACCTCCTGCCCTCCACCACCACCGCCTCGTCCTCGGACACCCCCAGCTACCACACCACCATCCACAGCGGGACTGACGACGATGACGAGGAGGAGGACAGCGAGGACGATGAACCGGAGACGTTGTCGTTGCCCAGCAGTATTTCGCGGTTCCACGCCAGCCGTGTGCAGTTCCCTCCCTTGATGCCGGACGCGCAGTACCCCCTGACGAGCACCAAGGCGTTCTACTCGCCCTCGTGGCCAGGTCAGCCCTGTGAAGATTGAATCCGTGTCAGATTTGTAGGGGGTTGTAGTCGCTGGGGTCAGTGTTATCGGTTAAAGATTAAGGGAACAACGAGTCTCCTTCCTACAATAGTTGGTTTGTTACAGAACCAATATATCATCGATTAAGAATGAAGAGAATTATAAGCCTCTTTCCTACAATAGTTGGTTTGTTACAGAACCAATATATTATCGATTAAGAATGAAGAGAATTATAGGCCTCCTTCCTACAATAGTTGGTTTGTTAAAGAACCAATTTGTTATCGATTCAGAATTAAGGGAATCATAAACCTCCTTCCTACAATAGTTGGTTTGTTACATAATCGACCACTTTAGAGTTTTATAAGACATTGACAACGTGGGTTGGCAATATTTGGGAAGAGTCTGGATAAAGGACAAGACTGGACGAGGTAGTCGAGTGGTCAAGGTATCGGAGTTCTCTGTCTCCTAGGTCTGTGATGTCTGGATCAGATCCTGGCAATGCCTGGTGGGTTAAGGGTGGAGATGTTTCCTGTTTTCCAGGTCAGCATCAGTGCTGACCACCTCGTTCTTTAACGTCCCAGTGCTTATGCAGAAATCAGTAAGCGCACGTTAACACACACACACACACACACATACACACACACACACCCACACACAGAGCGAGACAGAGAGACCGACAGAGAAAGAGCATGTACGTGGAATGCATTTGTGTGTAAATGAACTCTTGGGTCTTTAACACACACACGGATATGTTGTGCGTGCCCTGTCCACCAGGTGAAGGTCAGCCCAACTCTGCAGAGGCCAACATCCTGGAGGCCTTGGAGAACTTTTCAGACAACACCTCCATGCAGCCCAACGTGGGCAGCAGCGTCACCTCGGGTCACGTGAGCGACCTCAGGGGCAGTCAGACTGTATCCAGCTCCATCAGCGAATCCTGGGGGGCTCCCGTGGACTTCAGACCTCCTCAATCTTCTCCGGCTCAGCAGGCAGACAAACAGGGTCTCCCTGACGAAACGAAAGAAAGAACTGCGGAGACTGCGCACAGTGAACAAGCCTGCAAGGAAGCGGACAGGACAGCTGAAGACGCCAACAGAGGGAGAGGCAGTCACCAACAGGATCAGGTGTGTGGAGATGGCACGGGGAACCAAAACGATGCACAAAACGCGGACAAAGATAACGAAGAAAAAGTCATGGTTAACCCGGGTTCTCCTGGCCCCACGCCCAGAGCCAGGCACAGGAAGGAGCCCAGCAGTCCCCACATCCCCAAGTCCGCTTCTGAGTTGCACCGCGCCAGGATCCTGAAGGGCAAGAAGAGGAAGGAGAAGATAACTTCTGAGCACAAACAGGGCTTTTTCCTCATCCCCAGGCAAGACACGAGGAGTGGGGCAGACACTTGTGCACATCCTCAGACTGCTGTGAACGTGTCCAGTGTTGGGATGAGCAGTCCAGCAATGGCTTCTCCTCAGTATCTGGTGAGTCCTTCCGGGTGTCAGGTGACTAGTCGGCACCCAGCGCACAGAAAACACCAGGTCAGTGTGCATCAGGAAAACGTGGGACACCAAACGCACAGACATCGGCCCAGTACCCCAGGGGAATCACGCACTTCTAAAGCTGGGGATTTTCTTGTCAGTGCTGACTCCCAACCTTATCAGGGCAGCATGGACTTAAATGGTAAGAGAAAGACAATGAAATCAGAACCCCATCCAGCGAAACTGTTCAGTTGCAAGCCACCAGCAACACTGGCTGAGCAGAATCATCCACCCACATGCCAAGGAACGCCTGCCAGGCTGAAAGAGGCTTCCTCAGTGACTGGTGGAAATATCGGAAACTACGGTTATGGTTATGATCGCATTGTTCAGTCAAGTAAATACGGGTTCAGTACCACCTACCCCGTACCACACCTGATGGGGTTCAAAGCCTCTGCTATGTCCGCCTCTTTTCCTGCCGTCAACCATGAGGCGGGTGTCGACGCCAGCTTCTGTCCTCAGCGGATGGCTTCAACGCTGGACAACAGGTCTTCCAAAGTGTCCAGAACCAAGCTGAAGAGGGTGAGGAGTCAGGAAGACCATGCTTACATCAATATGGGTGGTTCCTTCTTTGATGAACTATTGCATGGTGGTCGGAACAGAAATGTTCCACCATCTTTGGTTCAGTCAGGTGACAGACACAACCCGCATGCCAACCTCCAGCCGAAACCTGAACCAAGCCAACAGATGACCCTGCCCCAAGCAAGTCAGCAAGTTCCCCATTCCCCAAAAGGGCAAGTGAATGACCATCGCAGCTTGCTCAGTACCAGGACAGACTCGCAAATCCTGGCCGAGGTTCTCAGCTCCTTCCCACGGAGTTCCGTGTCCACCGACACCACCACCACCACCACCACCAACCAGCAGGACCAGGACAGAGGCAGGCAGCAGCTGGGCACTGTGTATACTGACGTCACCATTCCCACCGCTTTCGCTGACGAACTGTTCGGCATCTGGAGCCTGACGCCGGAACTGGACGACAACCTTTCCCCCAGCCAGCCCCGCACCCCGCTCATGACCCCGCTGAAGGAGGAGGAGAGGCGGGCCAACCGGAAGTTCATCTGGGGCAACAGCGGATCTCCCTCAGCCAGCACGTCCACCTCGTCCTTCGCCGCGGGCTGGCCGCTTTTCGACGACTTTAGTGCCGACACCAGGAGACGGAACGTGTCGCGTCAGATCCCTGTGGACAACGAGTTTGACGATTATGTTCACATGGACAAAAACAGCAGTGACCAACGCCGGAGCGCTTTCGGTCGAATGAGCATTAGTGACTCTCCCTCGGGAGACACTATGCCGCCCACACCCACGGTCAGAGATGCCCCAGAAAAGGCTGACCTGGAGAACGCCAACGACCCGAGCACGATGGATGAGTACAAATCTCTGCCCCTGAACAACCTCAACGTGAGCCACCTGTACGTTATTTCTGGTTATCCTGACAAGGACAGTGTCAACAACAACGCACTGACAGATCTCGCCGACACGGGTCATTTTGTGACGAACGTCGCTTCCACGCCACAGTCAAACGCCATTGCTTCAGTCGTTAACGCTGACGTGCAGAATCGCAACTCGCCAACCGCTGCTTTTGCTATTGTCCTGGAAAAGCAGAAATACTGGCTTTGAGTTTCTGACAGGCATATTCTGCACGTGTTAAAAGGGGCATATTTGTTCTGAGTTCAGAGAACACACAAGTTGGAAATTCTTCTTGTTGGTTAGGCCAGTATCAAAGGAAACTGTCAGCTACAAAACTTTTCCTGTTTGCATTTCCCCATGGTGTGCCATTTTCTACACACACACACACACACACACACACACACACACACACACACACACACACACACACACACACACAAAACACAACACAACACAACACAAGGGAAAAAAGTGTGTGTGGAACAAAGTAAGTTTGCTTGATAACATGCATGAACTTTGCATTCATATCATTACTGACTATTCACAGTAAATCAAGAGACTATATAACCATTTGTGTTTTCTACGGAACTCTTCGTGGCCTGTTTGGTCATGGCGAAAGATGTCACAGACAGGACGGGTTTTGTTTCCATGATTGTGAGCGCTGGTTTAACGATACAGACATGTAGTGATGAGCAGCTGTTTCTTGTCATCGTCTCACAGTGGTGTGGAACGTGGTGTGACACAGGGAGACGGAAGAGGAAGTGTAGATCCGGATAAGCACAACGTGCGCACCACTGGTGCCCCACAAGGGAAAGTGTTTGGACACGTAGCAGAGACACCGCATGGTGTAGGCCCCATGTGAAAGTCACCAGTAAAAATGTTTTGTTTTCATCGATTTTTTTCCCAGGTTCGCTTGCTGTCTTTATTACTGCTTTACCCTTGACATTGTAGCGGTATTCTCTGTGTGTGTGTGTGTGAGCGTGTGTGTGTGTGAGCGTGTGTGTAAGCGTGTATCTTGTTAGCAAGCAAGCGCACTGGGGCGTGTGTGTGCCGTACATGAGGTTGTATGTATGTGTGTACGTGAACAATGCGAGAGACAAGTGGGGGTGTCTATCAGCCTCAGTGCATTTTGTGTTTTATGTGGATGATACTGCGAATTGTGTTGGCTATATTGTCAATATGTGAGTGCGGACAGGTGGTGACTTGTAGGCAGGGGATGGATGTGATGGTACTGTTGATTATTGTGGATTTTCAGCACAAGATCGAAACTTTGCAAATGTGACAACAACAAAAAATAATTAAACATCAGATTTTCAATGTTTGACAGTATGACTCGATCTGGGGGAGAAAATGGAAAAAGAAAAAAGAAGTTAATATCTCTATATTCTGAATGAAAAATAATATAAAAAGGGGAACTTTTCTTAATGATTTCAGTGAAAAAATCGCAGTTAGCCCAGCGTTATATTTTTGGTGACTGATCATTTTGGCTTCCCAACACAGACAAAACTGTGATAGATATATCGAAAATTGTAAAATTTGGTATAGTTTGACCATTTTCCTTGACCGTCTTTGTGTTCGTTTCGTGTATAAAGTCTCCGATGTATCCATTGGTCATCTGTTTGACAAATTTCATGGTTTTGAACTTAAAAGCGATGTCAACATCTTTGTTGTAGATATTATATATACATTATTTCATTCATGAATTCCGGAATTACCTGGATGTGTGCAGAGTGATTTCGGAGGTTATCTTGTTTTTGTGTGTGAATGTTATCACTGCTGTGTGTAAAAGAAATAGTGGAGCTCATACGCAAATTACTGTTTGTTGTGGTTTTTTCAGCTACACACACACACACACACACACACACACACACACACACACACACACTAACACCACCACCACCACACCACACCACACTACGCAGGCACGCACATTCAGTTCAGAGACACTAAAGCAGGTGTCCGCACTGAAAAGCAACCAATTGACAGGCGAAGGGGGAAAACTCTATACCCATGGCTATTTTACAAGCAGTTGTTTCCCTTAGCCCGTATCACTGTTGACCATGTTTCTCTCTCTCTCTCTCTCTCTCTCTCTCTCTCACACACACACACACACACACACACACACAGAAAATTTAACGTTTAAAAGTGGGAGTGACAACAATAACAACAAAATTTTGTTTTGTATTGAAGATAATCGCTGTTGGAACGTGTGCCACTGCCCATTGATTAACTTCTGGCATTCACTCCAGCCACAGCCCAACACTGGAAAGTTTCGATGTGAAATTTGTCAACGCACAAGGGTTTACAAAGGGGTAATGTTGTGGTGTCTATCATTCGGATGAGACGATAGACTAAAGTCTTCAGTGTGTGCAGCAGTGACCGTCGCGCACTTGGCGCACCCATGGCAATAAAAGTTGTTGTCTGATACTTGAAAATTATGCATGCCTTCAAAGTCTGACTAGCGCGTTGAGTTAAGCCACTGGTCAGGCATCTGCCCAGCAGATGTGATGTTTCACATGTGGATTTGTATGAATGCAGTGACGCTGCCTTGTGAAACTGAAACGGGGGGAAAACTCTATAATGGTGGTTGCTTGCCGTGCCACCTAATTTGCGAGCAGTTGTTTCCCTTAGACCGTGCTTCGTGTTTGTTGTTTATCTGGTTTATTTTTGTGAGCTGAGTAATCGTGTTACCTAAAAAAAAACGAAATTCATGAGTGTGTCTGTTTGTGGCAATTTTTCTGTTTGCTAATTATTTCCACCTACTAAGCATACTGTCTTTATGCTCAGTAGGAAAAGACAACAAAACTGTCTGTCACACACCAGACATGTTTCTGGGAAGAATTGTTTTTTGGACTCTCTTAGCTATCTTTTTGGGATCTTTCTTTTCCATTCGAAGAACAGTTAGAAGACAACAGACTACTTCATCGATTAATAGATTGTGAGTCTATCGGCGGGGTACAATTTGTTTTATTACAGGTTCTCAAAGAACCGGTATCTCCCAATTTCTCAAAAATTTCTCACATCCCGTTTAATATAAACGGGTTATTTATGATATGAAAAGGAAAAGAGAAAAAAGTCAAATGCAAGTGTTGTCTTTAGTCTTACATAAAAACCTGACGACGTAGTTATCGCATAGCGTCCGTTTGTGATATCGTCGTTCGTGATAAAAAGTGAAATAAAGTACTAAAATTATTATTAAACAAGTAAGTATAGAACATGTTGTTGTTTTTTTCCACAATATTTGTCGCAATTTTAAATTGCAGCTTGACGCATGCACCGCTCACTAGAATGTGTGGTGGGGGTGGTTTAGTGGTAAGGGCACCCGTGGAAGCGGCGAAAATGGCAGCAAGGTTTACGTGCGTGCGCACGCGACCGCCGCGTGTGTGTGCGCGCGCGCGCGTGACTGTGTGTGTGTGTGACGATAAATCAATAGACAAGGAGCGGTCGGAATCGCAGATAACAGAATTGATCCTAGTTAAATCCTGTGGAAAAAGTTGGGGTTTTTTTGTTTTGTTTTGTTTTTTAAGTCCAGCGTGGTGTGGTCGATACACGTAAATTGACAGAGGGCACGCACTCTGATGGGGTGGTGGTGGTGGTGATACTGTCCATAAGACCTTGAACTTTGAAGGGTGCTTTCTATTAATATGATCGTTTTTGTTTGTTCGTTTCTTGATAGAAAAAAAAAACTTTGAAAAAGATATATTGAGACATTGAAAGAAGAGAGAGAGGATGCGTTTGTGTATGTGTGTGTGTGTGTGTATGTGTGGTGTGTGTGTGTGTGTGTGATAAGTAAAAAGTGGAACAAGGACAAAAGTGATCAATCTCGGCTAAAAGCCGTGTTGAAAACGCACGGTGACTGAGTAAACATGAGGAAGCCAAAAGGAAGGGGAAAGAGATGTGGTAAGATATACACAGTGCACATGACATCCACGTTGCCACAGGCAACATAACGTACACAAACATATTTGAGATGGTGTGTTCTCGCATACATGCGGGTTCGGGCGGGCGCGCGCACACACACACACACACACACACACACACACACCATAACAGTAACCAGTGTCATGAACATTGCAATCTTTATTCCACGCATACTCCACGACCTGTCGGGTTTTCACCTGAACGTGTCGTACATCAGAATGTCTTTTTTAATTGTAACTGACACAATATTTTTTTTACATCACATCTAAATGAAAGGACAAACGATGCAAGGAACAACAATGTCGACCCCAGAAAATGGTATGACCCACGAACAATGATTTGACTCAATCTGTCGGGATGATATACTTTACAGGGGAAACGCGGTTGACCTTTCTATCGATTGATACACCTTTTGTTTACTGCGGCGCCATTTGAAATGCTTTTTAAATAAGATACTCTAACACGGTGGCGATGTTTTAACACCTTGACTGCTGCCGACAAGTATGCTCATCACTGAAGAAATGCCACTGACCTCACTGGGTTAAAACCTCAGCTAACAGGTCAGGATGTCGACCCCATTTCTTTGCCTACACTATTCCCTACGTAATGGGATTGCGTTGCCTTTGTTCATCAAAACTAGTTACACAATTGAAATGTGTACAGTAAGTAGTGATTTTTCTGCAGGTTCGTGCTACACTGATCTCATTTCACCAAGGGTCAGCAGACAAGGGGTTAAACCTTCCAGCCGTGAAATCTCCAGTCCACGACAGAGCTTGGTGAGGACAGTGGGGTGTGACTGCAGCCCACACTGCTAGGTTTGCAAAGCACTGCTGTCGTCACGAAGTCAAGCGCTTTCAATAGGACAACGAATCAGCGAAAGCGAGTTCTGATTTCACAAGTGTGGACAAAAATCGTCCAGCGTGACAGCGAACACAGCGCCTGCCACGATAGCGTCCCTTACCACCCTGTTGGTTTCAGTGGAACGCAACAGTGCATAGTTAAAATTAAAAAAAATAAATACAGAAGAAGAAAAGTGTTTTATCTACTTCCAGTCAGTTGACCTCCAATTCTCCACTTGACATCAAGACTATCGTGCGGTGTTCATGATCCCTGTCTGATACTATCCTGTCTTGTTAAAAAAAAAAAAAAAATGCTAATGAGGGTTCCCTGAAAACGGAACATTTACAACTTAAGAAGTTCTCACGAAAAGATCACAAAGTTGTTTTTCATTCATGGAATGACCGATAGTTTTGTTCGCGTGTGTGTCAGGTTTGATTTAGGCAATTCTATTCGTTTGGAAAGCAGCTTCAATTTTAAAAAATGATTTCCGATAAAAACAAAAGAAAAAGCAAGAAATGATTCACACTAGCCAGCAAGGCTGAGTGTGTATATATGGATGGATAGATGGATGGATAGATAGATACACGGTGTGTGTGTGTGTGTGCAAGAGAGGGGAAAAAACGTCGCTTCACAAAATCTTAATTAAGATAACTACACTATATTACACTTAACCCTTATCACTTAGTTTCATGAGATATGCTGTGCGAACGGACGCTGTGGGAACGAAAAGAATAATCAAAACAGCAAAACAAAAAAACAAACAAAAACCACACGTAAATTTAGAAAAGATATCCCGTCATGATGATATCCAAACTCCACACCATGAAGGTGTGCACAGGCTGTGTTGTCCTTGATGAACAAGTGTAGACTGGCTCACATAAAAGTGTCTCGAACTACCTTTAGTGTGAACATTGTTTTAAGCTGCAGCAATACTAAATGAACAGTAACAACTAACACAGCCACCGTCACCGCTGCTTCATCACTTACAACGCCCCCAGTAGATGCTGGGACCTGCTACTACTGCTGCTACATTGCTATTACTACGATCACTACTTCTACACTACTGCTACCACTACTGATACTGCGGATGGAAGTATATTTTATTACCCCTGGTTTGAATTACGTAAAAAAAAAATCACACATATTGCTCTCTCTCTCTCTCTCTCTCTCTCTCTCTCTCTCTTAGATTCTGTCTTTATCAATGTGCATGTTAAATTTCCTCTGTAAACTGAAATAGTGTTGCATTAAATACCTCGTAATGATATTTTGAAAATATAATGTGGAAAAGGTACATGATTAGTAACTACAAAAATGGAGAAGCACACTCGCCATAATAAGGAAGTAATTTCGGTTATTACAAATTTAAATGAAAATCATGTTTAATCACTTTTTTAAAGGGATTTATAAACAAACACACGTATTGAGCTAATACGTGTGTTTGTTTATAAATCCCTCTCAAAAAGCAAAAAAAAAAGGACGAGAAAATGTAACTTTCATCGTAATTCAAAGATTTCCAAACTCCCTTATGAATATAATATTACCCTTGATCCCGATTCTGTGGTTTATGTTCAATGAAAATGTACAGATTACTGATCATATACAACAATATAAAAAAATTTGTCAATGAGATTTCTGTACACAGTGACCAGAAAGTACAATGAGCTTATGCTAACTGACATACAGTCTAAAGAAGTTGATATATTGCGAGCAACATTTTTTTTTTCCTCCAAAGATACAAAGTAAAGGAATAAATCATCCTACGTACATGACAAATGTTCAGTAATTTCATTCCTTTCAGGTGTTTCTATTTCGTTTGACAATCAACAAATCAATAGAACAACTACACAACACGAATGTCAACACCTTTTCCCTGTGAAGTTATATTCGTGTGCGAATAAATCAACTCAACAACGAATACCTACTCACAACAACGTTCTTCTTGAGGAAATAATGTCAAACCTGTGCGTCGAATCGTTCCACAAACAGTTTCGTCAAACAATTACCAATATCTTGTGTTCTAAAACCAGCAGTTCTGATCCACGAACACTTTGTTTTCTTGCGTAAATCTCGTATTGTAGGCCTACGGGGAAAACCTGGAATATCTGATACAAAATCACGATGTGAACAAGTTCTGCACGGACAGGTAAGGGGGAATAGGGAACCGCAGACATTACAACAGCAGTATTGTAGGTTCAGTGTTTTCCCCCAAAACTGACATAATAACAGCATGACGCACACACCTGTCGTCACAAAGGGCTGAAGTGGCAGCATGACGTCAAACCATGACGCCTCAGTATATCTCCAGGTCCTCGATGACGGGTATGTCGTTGGCGGCAGCTGAGGAGGGGGGCCGGTTGTTGCCGCGTCTCTTCTTGAGGTCCTGCAGTTTGTCCTGTAGCATCTTGCCCTGACGCTCCTTGTTCTGGGCCAGCCTGCACGTGCAACACGACAAACTCTCCGTTCACTGACCGGCTGTCAGGTGTCTTTCTGTGTTGTTGTGAATATTACATTGGAAGGAAGAAGAAACGAAGACAAGAGAGGCAAGGCCTTCAAGACTCACTTGTGATACACTTTAAAAAAAAAACATCCAAGCTTTTTATGTATTGAGTATAATTTCAAAATGTAATGTTTAAGATGAGAAAGATCAGTTTAAAGCAAATTAAGACCCCTAGCATTAATTACAGAGTAATTTCCCTTTTTTACTATCTGCACCAAAATGTTTGCAAAATAAATAAAAATTCCATGCTTAGCAAAAGAAGTTCCTGGTTGAACAAAAAATGATAATAATGACTCCTCTTGTTGTTGTGTCAGAATAAGAGGTCAAAGTGCCAAGTTTAGAGAATACAAAAAATATAAATATAACAGTAAATGCAGTTTGCATATCATTAGGCTTCTTTTTTTATTTTTTTGTGCCCATCCCAGAGGTGCAATATTGTTTTAAACAAGATGACTGGAAAGAACTGAATTTTTCCTATTTTTATGCCAAATTTGGTGTCAATTGACAAAGTATTTGCAGAGAAAATGTCAATGTTAAAGTTTACCACGGCCACACACACACACACACACACACACACACACACAGACAACCGAACACCGGGTTAAAACATAGTCACTTTTTTTACACAAGTGAGTCAAAAATCGTGGAAAGAAATGAAATTGACCACAACAGCAACAAGAAGAAGAAAAGACGACGACCCAAAACACACATTCGCACACACGCACGGACGCGCGCGAGCACACACACACACACACACACACACACATACACGTCGTAAAATAATACAGGAAACACAGAACAGGATTCTGCAACAAAGAACATTTTGAGCTACGAGTTTTACTCGGAGGGTGTTGGGGCACCTAGAATTGATGAAGACGAAATTTACAACGAGTGACACTGTGCACGTGAAACCCGAAGTTTTTGGCAAAGACATCGCACGCCGCACGTGTTCAACAACCCGTTCCAGTTGTTGACCAGGATGGTGCTGTCAATTCATCAGTCGTGTTTGTGCCGGCGAACCGTCATGTCTGCTGGAGTTTCAGTAAAAGACGAGTGGCTCAGAATGTTTTTTGGATTTTCTTTTGCTGGAAATCTGTGACAGTGGAGAAAGCTGGTTCTTGACGTCAAGTGATACTGCGGGACTTTTGGGGGTGGGGTAGGGTGGGGTGGGGGTTATTGCCAGTTGTCCGGCTGAAGTGTTTGCCTTACAAGGTCTTGAAGAATGTGACGAAGAAATCACCAATGCGCTGGACTGGTGGATAAAAAACATGGAGGCAGTGGTGGCGGAAGGGGGGGGGGGGGCAGGGAGGGGAGGGGAGGGAGGGGCGAACGTCCGTGGACGTCCTGTTTCCAAGTCACCGAAAGGTCAGTGAACAGCATTGCGTTGCTTTTCGTGTTGTGGAAAGTCTTTGTGTGTGTGAGGGGAGGGGGTGGGGTGGGGGTGCATGTGTGTGTGCATGTGTGTGTGTGTGTGTGTGTGTGTGT
The DNA here is from genome assembly GCF_041734735.1 of Babylonia areolata. Taxonomy (NCBI): domain Eukaryota; kingdom Metazoa; phylum Mollusca; class Gastropoda; order Neogastropoda; family Buccinidae; genus Babylonia; species Babylonia areolata. The sequence goes on along the minus strand of NC_134878.1, from coordinate 17,285,148 downwards.
GTGTGTTGCCTGCATGTTTATTTGTCTTGTGCACGTGTTTCTTTGTGTTTGTTGTAGTTGTTTGCTTCCTCTAAGCAGATGTGATGTTGCATATGTGCATGGATCAGACCACTGTGACACGCCTTGCTTTGCCTTGCCTTGCCTTGAACTGCCTTGCTTTGCCCTGCCTTGCCTTGCCTTGCCTTGCTTTGCCCTGCCTTGCCTTGCCCTGCCCTGCCTTGCCCTGCCTTGCTTTGCCCTGCCTTGCCTTGCCTCGCCTTGCTTTGCCCTGCCCTGCCTTGCCTTGCCTTGCCTTGCCTTGCCTTGCCTTGCCTTGCTTTGCCCTGCCTTGCTTTGCCTTGCTTTAACACCTCCGCGAAACTGAAAAGCTGTGTTTGTGATGTGTGTGCGTGTGTTTATGCCGTTGTGATGGTGAGTGTTGTGTATGCGAGTGTGTGTGCGTTGAGCAGTGTGGTGTGCGTGCGTGTGTGATTTGAAACATTCGGAAGAAGTTCCCGAAGAGTGTTGTCCCCCTTTGTACATGCCAGTAGCTTTTGTCTTTAAAAAAAAAAATTATGTTAACGCCTAGTGCTTACTTTAAGATTGGGTGTAAAGAATGCTGAAAATAATAATGATCATTATCATCATCATTAGATTTGCCTCTGTCTGTATGTCTGTATGTCTGACCACGTGTGATCGCTTGCGATGCGTACCCATTATGCTTTATATCGACCGAGCTCCAGTTGGCAAACTGATCGTGACATGTCTGGGGGGATGGGGGGGGTGGGGGGGTGGGCGGAACGTCCCTTAATACCGAAAACTTCAGGAAAGCAGGGGCACTCACAGCCATCATCATCAACAGCATGCATGCCTCAAAGAACAGATCGCAACGGTGTCCATGTCTCACGCAAAATATGACTGCAAAAATATGGACACGATTTGAACATGGAGATTCTTACCACGATTAAGTTCGAGTTACTAAAGATTCCGAGCAGAAACGTCATATCTCCGAACAGCTGAGTACCTAGCTTAACCCTGATGATGACGATGATGTGTGTGTGTGTGTTTGTATGCGCGCGCGCGCGCGCGCGCGTGTGTGTGTGTGTGTGTGTGTGTGTGTAGGTAGGTAGGTAGGTAAGTAGGTAGGTTGGTTTGTATGTATGAAAGTGTGTGAATGTATGTATGTATGTAGGGCCTTCTTCCAGCAGCACCAGGTTTGGGGACAGTTATTGACTGGGTCCGTGTTGTCATTTCGTTAAGGAATTAGAGCTATGGGTAATTAGCACGCGATGCCGAGGGCACTGGGGCATCAAGTGAATAGCGTGTCAAGCAAGGAAAGGACGTGGTATAAAAATAAAATAAAATAAAATAACAATTGAATGGATTACAAAAGAACAGCGGTGGGGAGAGAAAAGAAATCTGGACTGTTTAGCTCGGGTAATAGGTTCCAGCATGGACGTATGCAAGTTTGTTGTTCTCTCTCTCTCTCTCTCTCTCTCACACACACACACACACACACACACACACACACACACACACACACACACACACACACACACACACATTATGATGGTACTGTTCTCTTCGACGTCTCTTTGATTTCCCCAATTTTCTCCTTTTGAGGGCTGGATGAAAAAAAAGCATTGTTGTTTATTCTATTATCCTCTTAAATAAAATACATTCACTCTCTCTCTCTCTCTCTCTCTCTCTCTCTCTCTCTCTCTCTCTCTCTCTCTCTGTGACGAGAAAGCTTCTTATTTTCTTTTCCCCAAGCGAAGCCCAGGTGTATTGATAATTTCAAGAAACACAAAGCTTTCAAATAACTTTGATATATTATTCAGCAGTGGTTGTAGTGGAAGCAAGTTATGATAGTAGTAGCATAGTGGTAGTAGCACGAGAAGCAACAACAACAATGACAAACTATGGTGATAATGATAATTATGAAAATGATTATGATTAAAATGATTATGGTAATATACTAAGAGTGGTACATGACAGGTCTGCTCAAAGCTCTTCTGGACACACAAGCGCGCACGCACATACAAAAGCAGCACGCATATGCGGACGAGAGAAGAGGTGAGCGAGAGAGGAGAAAGGGCTGGGGGGAGAGAGGGATGGTGGAGGGAGGGAGAGAGCAGACAGGGAGGAGAGAGGGGGGCAGAGAGAGGGAGGGAGGAAGAGAGGAGACAGGGGGGAGAGAGTGGGGGGCAGAGAGAGAGAGGGAGTGAGAGAGGAGACAGGGGGAGAGAGAGGGGGGCAGAGAGAGGGAGGGAGGGAGAGATGAGACAGGGGGGGGGAGAGGGGGGCAGAGAGAGAGAGGGAGTGAGAGAGGAGACAGGGGGGAGAGAGAGGGGGGCAGAGAGAGAGAGGGAGGGAGAGATGAGACAGTGGGGGAGAGGGGGGCAGAGAGAGAGAGGGAGTGAGAGAGGAGACAGGGGGGGAGAGAGAGGGGGACAGAGAAAGAGGAAGGGGGAGAGAGAGGGGGGCAGAGAGAGGGAGGGAGGGAGAGATGAGACAGGGGGGGAGAGAGGGGGGGGCAGAGAGAGAGAGGGGGAGTGAGAGATGAGACAGGGGGGAGAGAGAAGGGGGCAGAGAGAGAGAGGGGGAGTGAGAGATGAGACAGGGGGAGAGAGGGGGGCAGAGAGAGAGAGGGAGGGAGAGATGAGACAGGGGGGAGAGAGGGGGGCAGAGAGAGAGAGGGAGGGAGAGAGGAGACAGGGGGGAGAGAGGGGGGCAGAGAGAGAGAGGGAGGGAGAGAGGAGACAGGGGGGAGAGAGGGGGGGCAGAGAGAGAGAGGGAGGGAGAGAGGAGACAGGGGGAGATAAAGGAGTGAGTTGAGAGAGTTGGGTGTGAGAGGGAGGTGTAGAGGGGGGAAAGACAAGGGAGGGAGAGAGAGAGAGAGATAGAGAGCATGGTGCAAATTACACCGTAAATCATTTATGACGATGATGATGATGATGTAAGTGTATGCAACACTTTTGTTCACCATCTGTTGTGCAAGTTAACAACCGGTCGACGGTTAACAATGGAATTGTTAACGTGATCCCTGAGCTATTAATGATAAGCTGTTATTGCAACCCCCCATCTGCCATGGTTCCTGTTCGTTTGTTTGTCGTCGCTGCTGCAGTTATGATCATGCTGTTGTCATCTTTGTTGAGGTCGTTAAGGCGGAAAGGGGTGGGCAAGGGGGGGGGGTCTTGGTCTGGGTCGTGAGGGAGGGGGTGGGGGAGGGGGGTGGGGGGGGGGGTGGGGGGGGGGGGGCAGGGATGAGGTAAACAAAATAATTCCAAAGTATAATCGCAAAAATCCAACATATGAACTGATATGAACTGCACAGACTGTTGGATATTGTCAGTTGATGGTGTTGTTTTTTTCTGTATCTGTTTCGAATTATGCTGTGTTTTGTATATTCAAAAATGAATTTCAATATTGCCAATATTTCTCTAGTGGCATGTTTCGAATTATCAGTGGATATAAAATTTCGTCTATGCCTGAAAGCTGTGAAATACATTTCTTCAATGAAAAAATCAACCGAAAAAAACCTCTTCACTGATTTTGGTCATGTATCTTAACAATCTAGGAAGGATAGGCGTTGTAGTATTTGATACCTATTGACTTCACGGTGTGAGAGATCTTCGTTAGTTGGACTGACGGGTAAACTTTTCTTTGGGACCAATATTTCACGGCTGAGATAAACTTGAAAACTCGTGTGTGTGTGTGTGTGTGTGTGTGTGTGTGTGTGTGTGTGTGTGTGTGTGTGTGCTGCACGCGCGCGCGTCTTCTATGTGATTTTTTGCTGTTGTTTTTTTCACTTCCTTCTTGAACCAGTCAAACTGTTTTTGTTTTTGTTTTTTGTTTGTTTGTTTGTTTGTTTTTCCAAGATCGAGTTTCAAACAGGGTAATTTTGCAACCTAGCAGAATAAAGCAATGCCAGAAACAGGAAGGAGAAGAGAAGAACGGAAAACAGTGAGGAAACATGGTTCAAGAGAAGAAAAACCCCTTTCAAAAACAAACCCATAAAAAAACGAATGCCATGCCAATAAAAATAAGGGGGCTGGGGGGGGAGGGGGGGCACTGGGATGGCCTGGCAGCCCTCCTCCCCTTCATCCTCCCCCCCCTCCCCACCAGCCCCCACCCCAGCCCTCATCACAGGATCGGATGGAGATGGGAGTCAGCACTTCGTCCAGTTAGTTGCCTTACGTATTTGTGGCCATCCCATTACCGACAGAAGATACCTCTGAATTATGAATCAGCTGAGCTTAGCTGAGCACACTGATGGCACAGGAGAGGCAGAGGAAGAGGGGGGGGGGCGGGGGGGGGCAGAATCAATCATTGAAACCCCGCACACAGACAGTAAATGGCTTGTTTAAAAAAGACAAAGGCTTTGGTGTGTGGGTAGGAGCGTGGTCGGGTGGGCGGGGCAGTGGGGATGGCGTGGGGAGGGGAGGGGATGTGAATCTTGCCTCGATCCCAAGCAATTGTTTTTATTTGTTTCGATGTATTTTACATAAGCAAGCAACAGAAGAACAAAGTGGGTACCACTAGAAACGATCCTTTCTAGCAAAACTGGTTCGTGATCCATAAGGTACAGCCACTCTTGTGGATCCTGAATTCCCGGGGTGGATTCCTGTACGTTGAGAAACGTATCATCAAGACAGATGAACAACATTGGTTGCGACACAGGAACGCTAAAACCGAGGTTAACTGTGTGCGGCTGACGAGTTGACAAATAACGGAGTCGTTCTGAAGGCGGAACTCTCGAGTCATATTCGTCCATTGTTCGGTTTCCTCACAACACGACTAAACTCCTGATGAATCTGTTGTAGTTGGTAGTGTATGCCAGGAGGGGTGTGGTGGGGGTTGTAGGGTCAGTGTACAAAAACGACTCGTAGTGTTTCTTTGTTTACTTTTCATTGTTTCACTTTTGCATCTTTCCTTGTATTTCATCCTTTCTTTCTTTCTGTCTGTTTATCTGCCTGTTTTTGCTACATTTCATTCACCCCCTCCCCCCTCCTCTCTTCATGTCATTTTCCCCACCGTCCTTCCATCTTGTCTTTCTTTCCTGCCCTTACCTCCCTACTCACCTCTCCATCTCTCCCCCTCCCCTCTCCATCTCTCCCCCTTCCCTCTCCATCTCTCCCCTCTCTCCATCTCCCCCTCCCCTCTCCATCTCTTCCCCCTCTCTTCCACGCTATACTTTGTCCTGGATTTGCTTGCCTGTATGCAGCCAATACCTGTAGGTCGATATGGGTATGTCGCAGTCACCATGAGTACAGTATCGATCTGCTTGCAAACTGCTGTGAAAATAAGTTGGTCTGTATCTGACTGACTTTGGGACCACAGTTGTGAAAGCTGTATCGATAAATGGAAGGGAGGCATACACAGAGAGAGAGGGGGGGAGTTACTTGGGAGGGACGGACGAAGAGAGAGGGAGAGAAAGGGGTACGTGGGGAGAGTAAGGGGGTGTGAAAGAGAATCGGAATAGTTTGTTTCCATCTAGGCCTCAGTCCTCGGTGAATGGGGTGCATGTAAACACAACACAGCCCATTGAAACGACATAAACAAATAAAAGCATAGACAACTGACATAACAATATACAGTTGTACTTTTTTTTTTTACGAAATAGCTGTTTCTTGTGAGTAAAAGATGCCATAATAACAAGAGGGGGATTTTGTACGACGTTATGGCTACGGGACGACATTTGTAAACTTGATTTTTTTCAGTTTATATGAGAGACAGAGAGAGATAGACAGCGAGCAGGATGAGGATAATTTGACGTGTCTAACACTTAAGACAACACATAATAACACGTTCTCTCTCTCTCTCTCTCTCTCTCTCTCTCTCTCTCTCTCTCTCATACACTTCAGTAGAACGAAAGAGAGAGAGAGAGAGAGAGAGACACTGTACACCAACTGCCTAGGCTGGTGTACTCTAACGACAGAAAGAAAACCAGTTGAACTAACTGTAGGTCTCCAGAACCAACAGACATCGATTTTCTGTCCGGCACTGTCCACGTAAAGGGGTGCATTTCAAACGGACAGTTCAAAGCGGGTGGACTGCTGGAAATAGCTGGGAGGGGAAATGGGATGGATTCCAGCGTGTAAACTGTACACAACAAATGGTCCCTGTCCTCCTGTCTGTCTCTCTGTTCCTGTTCTGACGTGCCCGTTGACATGTATGTGTAACATTTTGCTGTGGCTGTGATGTGGTGCCTGTCTGTCTCTCTGTTCCTGTTCTGACGTGCCCGTTGACATGTATGTACATTTTGCTGTGGCTGTGATGTGGTTGTATGTCCATGTACACCACTTCATGAGGTATGGCCTTATGACAGATAAATGATTCGCATTCGCATTATCTGTGTGTGTGTGTGTGTGTGTGTGTGTGTGTGTGTGTGTGTGTGTGTGTTATTTTTACCATGCTTATGCCTTTATGTAGTATAGTATTCGCTTTCTATGACTTTACGTAGCATTGTGTAGTGCATGCAATGACATATATAATGTAGTTTTGTGTAGTGTAGACCCTGTTTCAGGGCGGGGACTGGATGAAAAAAAAGTGCACCAGTGCTTATCTATTATCCTCGATAATAAAGAATTTGTCTTGTCTTGTCTTGTCTTGTCTCTCTCTCTCTCTATATATATATATATATCTTTCTGTATGTATGAGTAAACCTTTTAAACAAATTTCTCACACAAAGCAACCATGAACTCTCTGAGGTATGTGCCGTTCTAAACACCAACAACACTGAAGATTAACGCTGTGTGTTGACAGCACGGGCAAAACGCACAATGCACTGGTGTTAGCAATATCAAAAAGTTCTATATACGGACATCAAAGCAGGCTTGTGAATTGAAACCCACCAGGGCAAATGGAAATAGCAACAGCAATAAAGGAAATCAGGCCAGCAGTGTAAAATTATACCCGAGTTATTTTTGGTTGTCTGATGTATGGGTTGAGGAAAGGCGATAGGCGAGAACCACATTTTACATCAGCTAAAAAAGTAAAGTATATTTTTTTCATTCAAACATTGCATTACAAAATAACAACTGGAAATGCCCTAATACCACACCATTCAAGTGCAGGAATGATCAAAAATGTCTGTGTGTGTATTTACTAGGCTTTTCGCATCAGAGAAAAATAATAAATCCTTGATCATTTTAATTTCCGCTGTGACGAACGAAAATGAGTCAAATACCTGTTCTGTTTTTTTTATCCAACGCAGAGTTTATCTTCTCTTTTTTTTCTTCTTTTTTTGTGTTGCTGTTGTTGTTGTTGTTGTTGTTGCTGTTGTTGTTCTGTTCTTTCTGTCTTTCCTGGTCGTCTTCCTCACCCCCACCCCCACCTTTCCCCCTTTCCTCCCTCACTCTCCCGAGCCCTGGTCTTCATTTCTGTTCTGCCCATGGTTGTTCGTTTACACGTCTCCATCTTTCGTGACCCAGAAACACCTCGCCGTGCAGTGTTCGTGGGGAGTCGTCCCATTTCGCCACTTCCCGTTTCGCCTGTTCCCGTTTCGCCTATAACTGACTTGGTGGTCCTGATTCGCCTATTCCCAGTTCGCGTGGTGTCGTCCCGTTTCGCCTGTCACTATCTTGGTGATCCTGATTCGTCTATTCCCAGTTCGCCTAAGTACTCAGTTGCTTTGTGCGCGCGCGCGTGTGTCTGCGTGTGAGCGCGCACGCATGTGTGTGTGTTTCTGTCTGTCTGTCTGTCTGTGTATCTGTGTGCGATCCAGTACAGTACAGTGTACATGCGGCATGGCACAAAAAGTTCAAAACCCTGCAGCACGACTCACTCTCAAAGCTAAGAAACGTCAACACATCACTCCCCTACTCGCTTCCCTTCACTGGCTCCCCATTCAAGCACGAATACAATACAAACTCTCAGTCTTTTGTCACAATTTCTTCACTGATTCTTGTTCTGTCTGTCTTTCAGATCTACGTTCTATCTATTCACCATCCAGACAACTCCGTTCTTCAAATGACAAGCGCACACTGTCCATTCCAAAGATTCGTACTAAAACTTATGGTGAACGTTCCATTTCTTTTGTTGCACCTAAACAGTGGAATTCACTGCCCTCACACCTCGGTTACACCCCAACACCCGCATTCAAGAGAGCACTCAAAACATATCTTTTAAAACTTTACTTTTCTCGCTGAAAAATTTTCCATCTGCATATGCTTGCTGTGATTTTTGTTGCTGGGTGTGCTCTTTGTGTTGATCTGTATGCATCTGTGATGGTTTTGGTGTGTTTTTCGTCATACCTGGTTCCCTGGTGTTTATTTTTGACAATGGTGAATGTGATGTGCTTCCCCCCCCCCCCCTTTTTTTCTGTGATTTGCACCTGTGTGATTTCAGACTGATGGCACCTGTGTCGATTTACTTATTTTATTTTTTATGTCACCTAGTCTTACATATGTATATTTTAGCCAATGTCATGTGAAACTGTGTTGACTTTGTACATATTTTACGATATTTAGTCTAAAATTTGTATATTTTATTGTAAAGCGCAGTGAGCCCCATCTGAGATATATATAACTGCGCTATATATAAGCCTGCAATTTATTTTTATTTTTACAAACCAGAATATTTTAGTACGATACAGTACAATGTACCCTGACGGCACACAGTGCAACGAATTGCAATACGCTTTAGTACAGTGCAGTGGAGCGCAAAACAGTATTATTCAAAGCCGCTCAACGCAACACAGCACTTTCTCTCGTCGCCCCAATTGTCTGTTTTCCCGTCCCAGGAGTTTGGTTTCTGACGTCATCACACAGGTGGATTTTGACTACGTGGGGGTCAAACACACAGGTTATTGAGAAAGAACGACATATGATAGAGAGAATAGAAGTCTTGATTGGCTTTAGTCACGATTAACTCCAGACATTAACAAAATTACTTATCAACGTCAACAGTAGAAACAAACGAACGAAACAGATTCAAAGAAAAGCAAAGCAAATCAGAAACCAGCGAGCGCGTGCACTCTCTAGCCAAACCGAAAACCTCCCAACACTGACATGGGCAGATGGCCTGACTCAGTAAAAACGTCTTGTCTTGTCTTGTCTTGTGAAGCAAACCGGAAACCCCACAAAACCGAAACCCACAAACCAAAAGTAAGACAGTCCCACCCGCCCCTCTGTCTGTCTGTCTGTCTGTCTGTCTGTCTCTCGCTCTCTCTCTCCACCAGAATCCACACGTAAAAGACAGACCGACAGGCATGACATGAAATTACATGACAGACAGACCGACATGACATGACAGACAGACAGGCAAACCAAACATTACAAAGATAGACAGACAGACCAACATGACATAATATATGACATGACAGACAGACGTGCAGGCAGGCAGATAGACAGACCAACATGACATGACATATGACATGACGGACAGACGGGCAGGCAGACCGATAGACAGACCAACATGACATGACAGACAGACAGACTGGCAGGCAGACCGATAGACAGACAGACCAAAATGACATGACATATGATATGACAGATGAAAGGCAGACCAATAGACAGACAGACCAACATGACATGACATGTGACATGACAGACAGACGGGCAGGCAGATGGAGAGCAAACACACCGACAGAAAACGGGGGACTGACAACAGACACCAGGGACATGGGACAATACCCCCCCACCCCACCCCCCCGAACATGTCATGACAGGAAGTCAGTCAGAATGACAGACAGACAGAGGACTGACAACAGACACAAGGGACAGGGACACAGACATTGACACTCTATCTGACACGTCATGACAGACAGAAGCCTGACAACAGACACAAGGGACAGGGACACAGACATTGACACTCTGTCTGACACGTCATGACAGACAGACGGAGGACAGACAACAGACACAAGGGACAGGGACACAGACATTGACACTCTGTCTGACACGTCATGACAGACAGACGGAGGACAGACAACAGACACAAGGGACAGGGACACAGACATTGACACTGTGTCTGACACGTCATGACAGACAGACGGAGGACAGACAACAGACAAAAGGAACAGGGACACAGACATTGACACTCTGTCTGACACGTCATGACAGACAGACGGAGGACAGACAACAGACACAAGGGACAGGGACACAGACATTGACACTCTGTCTGACACGTCATGACAGACAGACAGACGGAGGACACACAACAGACACAAGGGACAGGGACACAGACATTGACACTCTATCTGACACGTCATGACGGACAGAGGACTGACAACAGACACAAGGGACAGGGACACAGACATTGACACTCTGTCTGACACGTCATGACAGACAGACAGACGGAGGACACACAACAGACACAAGGGACAGGGACACAGATATTGACACTCTATCTGACACGTCATGACGGACAGAGGACTGACAACAGACACAAGGGACAGGGAAACAGACATTGACACGCTGTCTGACACGTCATGACAGACAGACAGATGACTGACAACAGACACAAGGGACAGGGACACAGACATTGACACGCTGTCTGACACGTCATGACAGACAGACAGATGACTGACAACAGACACAAGGGACAGGGACACAGACATTGACACGCTGTCTGACACGTCATGACAGACAGACAGAGGACTGACAACAGACACAAGGGACAGGGACACAGACATTGACACGCTGTCTGACACGTCATGACAGACAGACAGACAGAGGACAGACAACAGACACAAGGCACAGGGGACACAGACATTGACACTCTGACACGTCATGACAGACAGACAGAGGACTGACAACAGACACAAGGGACAGGGGACACAGACATTGACACTCTGTCTGACACGTCATGACAGACAGACAGAGGACTGACATCAGACAGACAACAGACACAAGGGACAGGGACACAGACATTGACACTCTGTCTGACACGTCATGACAGACAGACAGAGGACTGACAACAGACACAAGGGACAGGGACACAGACATTGACACTGTGTCTGACACGTCAGGACAGACAGACAGACAGACGGAGGACAGACAACAGACACTAGGGACAGGGAACGCAGCCCTCCCAGGACACCCACACTCTGTCCATCTCCAGCGCCTTCTCCAGCAGCTTCATGGCCTGCGCCGTGCGGTCCTGGGCCAGGAACTTCTTCTGGCGCCGGATGCGTTCCAGCCTCTCCTGCTGCCTCTCCCGCTCGCGCTCCGCGTGCGCGTCGGCGTCCGTCATGGTCTGAAGGATGGCCTTGGTTTCCTGGGGAGAGGGGAGGAACTCGGTGCGGGAAAATGGTAAGACTTTTGGTGGTGGTGGTCGTGGTGGTGGTGTGGTGTTGCTGTTGTTGTTGTTGTTGGTTGTTGTGGTTGTTGTTGGTGGTGGTGGTGGTTGTTGATGTGGTTGTTGTTGGTTGTGGTGGTTGTTGTTGTTGTGGTTGTTGTTGGTTGTGGTGGTTGTTGTTGTGGTTGTTGTTGTGGTGGTGGTGGTTGTGGTGGTTGTTGATGTTGTCGTTGTTGGTTGTTGTGTTTAGGTTTAAGGTGCTGTAGAATTTTGAACTTGACATGTTCTGACATTGTCTATGTCGCTGGTTGTAGTCTGAACTAAGCTGCGTGTTGCTCACGTGTACATACTATATTATATTGACATACTTTTCCTCACTGCAGTTTAGCTTGAACTGAACAACTAGACTTGGTTCTCTACAAGTAAGGGATAGCCTTTTACGATTTCCGCTCTGAAAGACCTATAAATGATATCACCATTCCACGAAACTTCTGCGTTTTACGAAAGGGACAAATCGACAGTCTGATTTTTACCTGACAGTGCAGGAACTGCCTTCAGCATGGAATCTATCTTAAGTTGTCACCCCTGAAATGAACCCTTTGCGATCAGCTTAGTTGTCATCAGCAAGATTGATTTGGCCTTGAACTTGACCCTGCTAATACTGATTCACTCTTTCTGTGTCTAAGCCAGCCAGGGTCAAGGGTCAAACAGTCTTCAGCACAGAACCTGTCTTTTAAGTTGATGCCTAGAAATAAACAAATTTCGCTGCCGAACAGATGGAGCTAGGACGGAACATCAAAACTCGTCGCTTCTCTCATTCTCGCTTGCTTCGACGACTAACTCTGTCTTGTCGGTTTGGACTGCTTCATCCATCCACTCCCTTCAGCGCATACAAAAGTGTGCTGCCCGACTTGTCCCCAGAAAGAAAAGACCTGAGCACATCACTCCTCTTTTGTAACATCCCACTGGCTCCCTGTCTCACACGGAATAAAGTACAAGATCAGCACTCTGTATTATAAATGTATTCACAAATCTGCCCCTTCCTGTCTGTGTGGCTGCCTTCACCTCTACACCCCATCTCGCTCTCTGCTATCAGCTTTGGATCCGCTCGTTTTCGCATACTCAATTTACTCAACTGTCGACCGCCGCACATTCTGTGTCTGGAAGGAACTTCCTCTTTCGCTTCGTAGGGTCTCTTCACTCCGCTCTTTCAGGTCTGGCCTTAAAACCCACCTCTTCCCAAAATAGCCCCCCCCCCCTCCCTCCTTTCCCACCCTGCCCTGTCTCTTCCCTGTCTTCAGTTTCTCCAGTTTTCTTTTTGTATGTATTTATATATATTTTGTTTTTCGTCTTTGTGAATTAGAGTCATGCATGCGTATGAATGAGTCACTAGCGTGTAAGCGCTTTGATTTGTCTCAGCACAAGATTCAGCGTGAAAAGAAATAAATAAAGGAATGATAAAGGAGAAGAAGAAGAAGATTTATCAGAATTAGCATTATCATTGTTCTTGTTTGCAGAAGTATTAGCATTATCATCACCAGCATCATTAGAATATGCGAAGAATATCTAATTCATGCTCTTTCCAAACATAACTACACGCTCTCCTACCTCCTCTATAGCCTTGGCGCTTGGCGGGGGTTGCGGGGACACGGGTAGACTTCGCGTTGAACGTGCGCTGGCGGGGGACGGGGTGCGGGGGGCCACAGGGTAGGACGGCACGGACAGCGAGCTGGGACTGCGGCCGTCGTCGTCAGAGATGCACATGCGCCGTCGGCTCCTCTCGCGCCTTCGGGTCTGTCCGGTGCTTTCGTCGACCAATGAGAGGCGAGAAGGAGCGTCACGTGAGGCCCGAGAGACGCTTCGGTCACTTCCTTCCCGCCGTTCCTCTGGGGAATGCGAAGAAAGAGTGAAGAAAAATTAATAAGCTAAAAAAGAAAAGAAAAAAAGATTGTAAACACACACACACACACACACACACACACACACACACACACACACACAAGATCACAGTCAAACATGATAATTGTTTTATTTTTTGTCTTCGTACCCACTCCTTGTGTCTCTATGAGAGGTTTTTCGTGACAATGATATTCATTTTGTCTGCGTGCTGTATTTGAAATGAATATCAGAACTTTGTTTCCTCTGTCCAAGATGATGGTTTGTTGCTGGTAAGTACTTTTACAGCAGTATGACAGTATACCCAGTGTTTCGTATTCACTGTGTTGAAATCTGGCTGCTCCCCCCCTCCCCCCCTCCCCCCCCCCCCCCTCCACACACACACACACACACACACACACACACACACACACACACACACACACTGAATCGCAACTTTTTTTCTGTCAACACGTTCATTTGTTTTATTGGATTATTCCAAATACTTTTTGCCAGAGACGGTCCTTTGCTGCCACGGGTTCTGTTATGTGCGCTTGGGGCCCGCTGTACACGAGATTTCGGTTTGTCGCTTCATCTGACTGATTAGCAACCCGGACCACCACTGAAGGTATAGTGGAGGAGGGGATGGGGTGGAGGAGAGGGGGTAGAGAAAAAATACCCAAGTCCGCACAAGGGACCGGAACCCTTGGACACTCATTTCCGAGCCAGGGCCACAGGGCCACCCTGACTCACCCAGCATGCTGGAGGCAGAACTAGTCGAGGTGTGAGGGGGGAAAGGTGATAGTATATAAAAAAAAATCCATGGTCCACGCATGGGACTGGAATCCTCTGGATACACGCTTCGGAGCCTGGGGGACGCAATACCACGAGGCCACAGGCCACCCTAACTCACCCAGCGTAAGGGAGGAAGATCTAGTCCAGGGGTGAGGGGGAGAGGTGATAGTAGAAAAAAAACCCCAAAAATTCCGAGTCCGCACATGGGACTGGAACCTTCTGGAGCCCGGGGGTCGCAATACCATGAGGCCGTCATGCCACCCTGACTCGCCCACCATGATGGAGGCAGGTCTAGTCGATGGGTGAGGGGAAAGAGGCGATGGTTTAAAAATTTTTTTTTTTTTAAAAAAGTCCGCACATGGGACACAAACCCTTGGACACTCGCATCCGAGCTGGGGGTCGCATGACCACGAGGCTCACCGGGCCACCCTGACTCACCCAGCATGCGGGAGGCAGCCCTCAGCTGCTCGGCCTCGTCGATGTACGAGTCCACGGTCCGGCCCAGCTCGTAGCGACAGTCCTCCAGGACGTCGATGACGTACTCGGACTCCTGCTCGAAGAGGTCCACCAGGGCGTTGATGAACCATTGCTGCAAGGACAGGGAAGAGGTTTTAGTTTCGTTGTTTTTTTTTGTTTTTTTTTCTTTCTTTCTTTCTTTTTTCATGTTCAAAATATTTTCATTCGTTCAATTTTTGTTTACAATGCACAAAACTTGATATTACTAAACAGTACGTATACAATACATCACATTAATTTAATTAATGCGTAACAGGAAAAAGAGGTGTAACAAGACATAAGACTTAACGCAGAAGAAAAGCACAGGGCACACGTGGTGCATGTTCTGCACACAGACTTCGTTTATGTCTCTAAAAATATTGACTTTGAAGGACGCTGTGAAAGAAAACACTATGATTCATGACAATCACCACCGTCGAAAGGTTTCAGTTTCAGAATCAGGGTGGTGTCACAGCCTGCAGACGGATGTACATTTGCTTCACAGCATTTGACATTGGTGAAATAAACTAAACTGCAGGCAGGAAAAATACAAAACAAAGCAAAACAAAACAAAAAGAAAAAATGGGTGGCGCTCTCAGTGTAGCGACGCGCTCTCCCCGTGGAGAGCAGTCCGACTTTCACACAGAGAAATCTGTTTGTTTTTAACTACACTGCAGGCAGGAAAAAAAGAAGAAAGGTGGCGCTCTCAGTGTAGCGACGTGCCCTTCCCATGGAGATCCACCTGAATTTTACACAGAGAAATCTTTTGTGACAAGAAAGAGTATTACAATACAATACAATACAACTACAATTAACAATTTCATTATCAGTGTTGTGTCAAAGCGTGCGGGGTGATCCATATACGCTACGCCACATCTGCTGTTGGTGAAATGAACAGTTTCAGTTTCAGTATCAAGGTGGCGTCACAGCGTGCGCGGACTGATCCATATACGCTCCACCACATGTGCTGTTGGGGAGGGAGAAAAAGAGGATCAGGTGCCTGACCTTGGCACACACCCAACACGCTCATCAGGACTTGAGAGAGGAAAAAAGGTGGGGGAGGGGTGGTTTGGAGGATGTTTGGTGCGCTCAAAAGAAGAAAAGAAAGGGGAAAAAGATGAAGATTGATTGACTGATTGACCGAATCTTTAATGGATATAGAATTAGGCACAGTAAAGGCCTTTTTTTTACAATTCAAGAAGGAGAAGAAATCAGTTTGGGATGGAGTTCTGTTGGTGAGGTTTACAGGTTGAAGCGTGCCTCTGTCAGTCTGTCTGTCAGTCTGTGGTCAAGTAGGGAGTTAATGAAACATTACTGTGGAGAAAGGAGACAGACAGAGAGAGAGAAAGGAGGGTAGGGGATTTTGGTACGTTGAGAAAAGGGAAAAAAAGAGAGAGAGAAGACACTGATTTGGGGCAAAATTCGGTTGGTGAGGTGACAAGTTGCAGTGTGGTGTTTGTTTGTATTGTACAAATACAAATACATCTGTCTGTCTGCCTGTCTCTCTGTCTGTCTGTCTGCCTGTCTACCCCCCATCCCCCTTTTTTTCCGATTCTTGCAATTTGTAATTAATTTTTTGTAAGTTTTGTTAGCTTGTCAGCATTTCACTTAACCCAGATCGCTGGATCTGTGTGTTTAGCGCGCGAGCGTGCATGTGGGTGTGTATATGCGTGCGTGCATGTGTTTGAGGGAAGGGAGAGGAGAGAGAGAGAGATAATGAGAGAGAGAGAGAGAGAGAGAGAGAGCTTGCAAGTCACATGCGCATTGATATATTATTCACACTATTTGATTCATTATGTAATATTTTTGTAAGTGGCCCACTCCTTTGTTATCGGCCGGAGGCCTAACAAATAAACCATTGTCTTGTCTTGTCTTGTCTTGTCTTGTCTGCCTGTCTCTCTGTCTGTCTCTCTGTCTGTCGCCGTATCTGTCAGTCTGTTGACACACATGGTGTCGGTGACCTGGGGCTGCAAGGACAGACGAGGAAGAGATGGAGAGAAAGAGTGTGAAGAGGTTTGTTGTGTTCACGAAGGGGGGGGGAAAATGTTTGGCTGTCTGTCTGTGTATGACCGCAAATCTGTGGTCCTCTGTCGGGTTGATGATGACGCATCACTGCAATCGCTGTGGAGCAGCCACCGTTACGTCTTCACCTCCTCCTCCCTCCCTCCACCCCCTGCCCACCCAGCCCCCTCACCCAGCCCCTCACCTCCTCCTCCATCCACCCCCTGCCCATCCACCCCCTCACCTCCTCCTCCTCCTCCTTAACCGAGTAAATTACTTTGGATCGAAGCGGTTGATGGTTTGATTTTCTTTCAACTTGTGTGGTGGTTACCTTTGCAGGGACTGTAAATAATCATTTCTTTCTTTCTTTATTCTCCGAGTGTCTGGGGTTTGCTTTAAGGGAGTCAGGTGATGACTGTGGATGTTGCTGTTGTTGCGTTCAGAGAAGGGGGAATCGAAGAAAGAATTGATGATGTCGGATAAAGCTCTGTTGGTGAAGTGGCACTGTGAAATGTGGTGTTGCTTTGGTCTCGTCTGTCTGAGGCGTTGAGGAACCATGGCTGGGTTGACAGGATAGAGAGAGAGGGTGGGGAGAGAGGGAAGGAATGGAGAGAGAGACACACAGAGAGAGAAGAGAGAGAGGGGGGAGAGAGACAGACAGAGAAAGAGAGTCCAAGAACAAGAAAAAGGTCATTGCCCTGTGTGAAGGGGTGCGTACAAAAAGCCTCAATCTCATCACCATCAATTCTTCCGAGTAATGCTATTATTTCCTGATCGTGACAGCACGATTAGAAAGAGAGACAGACACAAGGACAGTCTGCCACGGACAGAGAGGGGAGAGGTGGATGGGGGACCGAGAATGAGAGGAAGAGAGAGAGAGTTAGGGGGTGTTTGTTGTAGCGTTAAAGGAAAATAGATATTACAACGAAAGGGGTAAAATTGTGTAATGTAATAGTATCTTACCCACGTAATTTTCTTTTTACATAATAATTGATGTGTGCATGGTGATAAGTGAAGGGTGTGTCAGTTGTTTGCCTTTTCTCTTTGATTTTTGCTGACGGGTATTTTATTTTAAGTGAGCCTAAAGAGAATTTTCTGTTTTGGTTGAAGCAGACAATAAAGTATTTTGAATTGAATTGAATAAGTTGTAACTTTCGTAAAGAGGAGTGCTCTGTATGCCTCTCTGTCTCCCCCTTCATCCCTCCCTCTGTCTCTGTCTGTGTGTCTGTCTGTCTCCTGCAGACTGCAGTGTGTAGCACAGAGCACCACAGTCAGGCTGCAGGGTACCCTGCCAAAACAGTTCGTGACTCGGGTGCAGACCCGGGGCCGACCCAATCAACGAGCGATCGATGAATCGATCTTGCAATCACTCAGTCCGAGAGCCGAACATGTTGTTTTTGGTGGTGTTGAAACACCACAGTGGATTGGCCAGCATTGCCTTTTCACCCCCCCCGCCCCCCCAGCCACCGACACCCCCCCCCCTTCCCTTCCCCCTCCCCCTTCTCCTCCTGTCGAGAAAATGACTGCGGGTCGAAGCGGTTGATGGTTGGACTTGCTTTGAAGTTGTTACCTTAGTGGTTTATTGGTCGTAAATATTTTAGTCCCTGTTTCTGTGTGCTTCTGGGTTTGGGCTTTTTCTTTTTTCTTTTCATTTTTGTTGTTGTTGTTGTTGTTGTTGTTAATGTTCTGTTGTTGTTTGTTTGTTTGTTTTATTGTTGTTATTGTTGTTTTTGTCCTTTTCTTTTTAAACCACTCCCTTGCCATCTCTCTCTCTCTCTCTCTCTCTCTCTCTCTCTCTCTCTCTCTCTCTCTCTCTCTCTCTCTCTTCAGAATAGCGACAGATTTGATTTGTATCGAATGTTTTTGTCACATATCTTATGATATGCCAGCTTATATGTCAATGAGACTTGATAGACATCTGAAATATACTCTGACAAGGTTTAGATTGGGTGTTACTAAAATATTTACCCATTATCATCGGTATCGAAAATATGTGTCCAGAATTTGATTTGTTCAATGTGTCAACAATCTAAAGAAGATGAAGTTCACTTTATGATCTGTTGCCCTGTAATAAGAGATCTTAGAGCACGATTGATTCCAGTTAAATACCGTCAATGCCCTTACCTGTTTAGACGTACCATGTTAATGTCATCAACAAATGAAAAGACTATCAAGGAGTTTGTTTTATATCTATATACAGCACTCAAAAGGAGAAGTGTATATGTTACATAATGAAGACTTTTGAATATATGACTTCCGCATTTTACTGTATCCCCCTTCAAAGGGGGCTGTGGCATGTGTGAATAACCCCCCCCCCCCTCTCTCTCTCTCTCTCTCTCTCTCTCTGTCATATCTTGGAATTCTTTTTTTCTACTCGTTTGAGTTTTGCAGCTGCATGCAGGAATCTTTCAAGCAGATCAAAGATCGTATTGTTACATATTATGAATAGACTGTTTTTATTGAACAGTAATTCTTTGGATATTTTCATTCAAATTTTCATTTGGATATTTTCATTCAAATTTTCGATACCTAGATAAACCCATCGTACAGTATGGTCCAGAAAAATGGTGTTTAGATCAAATGTACTACCGCTCAATGTGAATCCGTTCATTTATTTGGACTGAAAATGTTTTTAGTGGTTGAAAACGTCTAACGATTTAGTATACGGTGAGACGAATAGATATCCAATATTTATGAATTCTGCAATGAGATGTATTCGATACTGGTTGAAATCACTGAAAATAAATGAAGATAAACTGTAACGTAAATCCTATGACGTGTTGTATGATTTAGATTTTAGAGGTAAGAAAAGAAAGGGGCGTCAAATGTATGAACTTGTCTTTGTGAATTGGGATTTGGCTATATGTTGGAATATCAAGGAGTAGTCATGAGAATATGTTTTTGAAAACGTTCGCCAATGTTTAGTAAACTGTAGATGGCAAAACTGTGAAAATGACATCCAGTCAAGTGATAGATACTGTATCTACAGATCTTATACTTCTACACATTTAACCAAGAATTTTCTTGTGCTTAATATTGAGAGACATCTACGATTTACATCAACAAGATTAAGATTTGGCATTTCTGAAATCAATATGCACAGGTACCGTTATGAAAACTTCAATCATTCACAAGA
The DNA here is from genome assembly GCF_041734735.1 of Babylonia areolata. Taxonomy (NCBI): domain Eukaryota; kingdom Metazoa; phylum Mollusca; class Gastropoda; order Neogastropoda; family Buccinidae; genus Babylonia; species Babylonia areolata. The sequence goes on along the minus strand of NC_134878.1, from coordinate 17,265,626 downwards.
GCTGTACAATGGGTTAAATGAAGATGAAGTTCACTCAGTTTTGAGGTGTCCTGTGTTGCAGGATTTTCGCGCTAATGTTTATTCCAAAGAAATATTATGAACGTTCAATTTTGTTTAAATTATGTTTATTGATGGCATCATATGATAATGATGCCATGCGCAATCTTGCATTGCATTTATACAGAGCTGATAAGTCAAGAGAAACAGAATTGTCGTAATTTCTGCAGTTTGATTGTGGTGACATCTGCATATTTTGTTCGTCCTTCATTCATAAAGGCTGCAACTTTAAAATAAATCCCTTTCACCGCCGGTCACTTTAGAGTGCGAAATTCCCTTGTGCTATAAACACAGAAAAGATGGTGTCATAAGAACAGCTGGAGATTCCCTCTGTGATGTGTAAAAAAAAATACGGCCTATCCTACCACCGAATATAAAGAGCAGTAGGTTCACGGATAACATACCCGTGATATGGTCACCCTTCAGTGACATGGGTCCTCTACCAAGCTGCTGCATAAATGCGAGTTTGGCAGTGAAAGTGTTGGGGGAAGGGGAGGGGGGGGGGAATAAATCAGTCTCAGTCTGACTCCGCCCCCACCCCCACCCCTCTCTCTTATGCGTCCTCCCTTCTTCCTCCACTCCTCCCTCAGTCTCACGTCATTCTTTCCTCCCTCTCTCTCTCTCCCTCTCTCTCTCTCTCTGTCCCTGTCTCTGTCTCTCTCTCTTCCCCTCTCTCTGTCCCTGTCTTTGTTTTTCTCTCTCTCTTTCTCCCCCCTCTCTCTCTCTCTATCTCTCTCTCTGTCCCTGTTTCTGTCTCTATCTCTCTCTTCACCACCCCTTCTCTGTCTCCCACCCCCGACCCACCCCACCCCACCCCACCCCACTCTCTCTCCCTCACTGACCAAGCTTTCAAACTGAAGACAGGAAGAAGGGCAGGCAGGTAACACTGAAGCCCGGGCCGGCACAGAGCGGTGGCTGTAGGGTATTGATTTTGTGCTGATCGCTCAGTCACATCGGGGACCTTGGGGGCCCGGGGGATTGTCCCGACACACAAAACGGCAGATAACGGTGAAGCTTTCTCAACCGCGTTTAAGTGACACAGCTTTGGTGTAATGAACCGTTTTTGTATCGATTGTGCGTTTGGTATGCGGGGCGGGCGGCGGTGGGGGTGGGGGTGGGTGGGGAGGCGATAAGTTAAGAGAGGGTAGGTCGCGGTGGAGGGGTGTGGGGGGGGGGGGAGAAAGGGAAGACAAGACAAGACAAGACAAATTCTTTATTTTCGAGGATCATAGATAAGCACTGGCGCGCTTTTTTTCATCCAGTCCCCGCCTTGAAACAGGGTCTACACTACACATTATATATGGTCATTGCATGCAGTGATATGATGTTCAAGTGTGTATCGGCTCCTTTGACTCATGTAAAGAACAGTGCACAAGAACTGTTGACAGGCACAGAAAGGTGTAACGCCCTACATCCCATACTGACGCACACAGACATGTGCACATTTACACGTGACTACAAAAAGCATGCTCGCCATCCCCCCCCCTCCCCCCTCCCGCCTCCTCTTCTAAACGATAGCACTCAAATGTAAAAATCAGTTCTCTAACAACATGTCTACAATCACCAGCGTGTGTGACGGGACATTAAACAAAATTCATCCTCCTTTCAAAAAGCAAAGTTTAAGTCGACCACGTATAAACGCACACTCTCTCCATACACGCGCGTACACGTACAAGCGCACACACATCATACACTCGCACACACGTAAACAACATATGACCATGATGGCACACACACACACGTACACGCACACATGGACGCATAAACTCCAACGCACACCGAACAAACATACAAACGCGCACACACACGAATATTCACGTCCAGATACGTAACACACACAAACACACACACGCACGCACGCAGTAATGATTACAACATCAACGGCGACAAAGACCACTTACTTTAACTCCAGGAGACAGGCTGGACATCTTTTCCTTGAATTCCTTGTTCTTCAGTAATTGATCCATCTTGGAGGTGTTTCTGTGTCAGCGTTTGTCTCGAAAACAACGTAGAAAATGCACAAGGTTTACAGGATGAAGGGGCTCTCCCCCCCCCCTCCCCCTCTCCCGAAAAAAAGCGAAAATGTAATCTGAGTTCGACACAAGAACAGGACTGTTCCGTTGTCCCGAAAACGAAGCAACCTTCGAAAGAAGGAGGTAAATGAACTTATGTCTGCTTCAGATACAAAGATCACTCTCCTACCACTTTAGACCAAAAGAAAGAAAAAAAGAAAAAAATCCCGACACACACACACACAAAGTGTCCACTACCCTCTTTTAATAGAGGATAAGGACTCCAGAAGAACTACTCTGCGTTCTTCTGGAATCTTTGGAGGGGGGAGAGAGACTGTGACCTGAGGTGAAGTGAACTTGGTCAGATGACTGTCGGGTTATCAGTCTGGGTCCGTGTCAATTCCATCTTGAAACCGAAATGTGCAGAGAACCAATGCATCCGTACGTCGTCAGTGATTACCTGAAAAAAAAAGAAAGAAAAAGAGATAAAGAAATAACATTGAATAAGCGAGAGAATGAATGAGTATGCGAGTGAATGACTGAAACATGAATGAACGAATGGGTGGATAATGAATGAATGAATGAATGAACTAAAAGGAAGCATAAGGATTTCTTTATTCGATTAAGCAGAGGGTGGAAAACAGGTTTGGGGGATAAAAAGTGTGTGTGTGTGTGGGGGGGGGGGGGGGAGCACACCCTCCCCACCCGTTACCTCCTCCTTAGAAGTTCACATGGGTAGAGTTTCGAAAAATATTTATGAAGAAAAAGATGCTTTGAGTAGAATCTTGCGGAATTTGAAACGGATACTATAGGGATGATGTTTGGACGTAACTACTAAATTCGGACACTTGGCTCTATGCCAAATGAGATATAAAATACTGATGGGTGCATAGCACATTAGTTCTTAAACTATAGACTTTAATGTGAAGAAAATGTGAAGAATGGCTGCTGATTCTAGAAAAACACCAAATGGAGAAAGTTTATGAAATCTGTGGGTTGTAAAATGAGACTAAATTTTAATACAAGGTGTCCCTTTTTTCCAACAAACACATTCCCTGACCTATGGTTTGAAACGTTGTACACCTTTTATCAAAAGTGAGTCTCATTGTTCAACGCACAGTTTCTATAAACTTTCTCCATTTGGTATAGACTGTAATGCATAAGTCTTGTAAACACCATTTAGGTTTGTCGGCGTTGGATTTTCGATCGATAATCTGTTCTCTGTGTGTGTGTGTGTGTCTCTGATCCTGTCTGTCTGTCTGTCTGTCTGTCTGTCTGTCTGTCTGTCTGTCTGTCTCTCTCTCTCTCTCTCTCTCTCTCTCTCTCTCTCTCTCTCTCCCACCTCATTCCTCTCGTTGAGTCTTTCTCCGTCGTGTGTGTGTGTGTGTGTGTGTGTGTGTGTGTCTGTCTGTCTGTCTGTATCTGTGTGCGGGCAGAAATTGATAGACGGTTTTGACTCAGTTTTCTGGTTGCTGAGTTGGATATATACAATACAACCAAACATATATAACACAGCCTACATTATAGAAAAAAAATCACCCATTTGTAATATATAAATGAATGCAACGAAGTCGTGGAAGAGAATGAGACACAAAACCATACACACAACAGCGCAATCAGTCCAGGTGAAAAGTATAAAAACAGCTAAAGATCCGGTCGATAATGAACGTGTGACATAACCCCCCTCCCAAATTTAACACGGGGTCTTCTTCTTCTTCTGCGTTCGTGGGCTGCAACTCCCACGTTCACTCGTATGCACACGAGTGGGCTTTTACGTGTATGACCGTTTTTACCCCGCCATGTAGGCAGCCATACTCCGTTTTTCGGGGGTGTGCATGCTGGGTATGTTCTTCTTTCCATAACCCACCGAAAGCTGACATGGATTACAGGATCTTTAACGTGCGTATTTGATCTTCTGCTTGCATATACACACGAAGGGGGTTCAGGCACTAGCAGGTCTGCACATATGTTGACCTGGGAGATCGGAAAAATCTCCACCCTTCACCCACCAGGCGCCGTCACCGTGATTCGAACCCGGGACCCTCAGATTGACAGTCCAACGCTTTAACCACTCGGCTATTGCGCCCGTTTAACACGGGGTCGATGGTCAGTCAGCTCCAAGCGACAATGCTCTCCTCACAGCTGCGAGTGAGCGAGATCGATGAATTGAGTCATCGGGGAAAAAAGAGAAAGAAAGAAAGAAGAAGAAGGGAAAAAAAAGAAAAAAGAAAACCGTCGATCGACACAAACTGCTGTTTGATAAAAGTTGGCTCCCTGGCGAGCTTAGTGGCATGAGGGAGGGGGACTGGTGTGTCCCTGGGTATGCACACACCGTTGATGTGTCCGAGCGTGAGCGTGCATGCAAAATATACTCTTATTATGGGATGCTCACCTTTTTTTCTTTTTCTTTTTTTTTTGTCGTTTCCCTCGCACCCACCCTACCTACATAAGACATGGACGGGGGGGTTGGGGGGGAGGGAGGAGAGGGGGTGAAATTAAGAATTATAGAAAGTTTAACAAGGGCGCGCACGCTTGTACATACGTATGCACACACACACATGCAGACTCGGACAGACACGGATACACACACAGACAGACGCACGCATGCACGCGCGCGCACACACACATACACACACAGAGACGTATGTGCGTGCGCGCGCGCGCGCGCACACACACACACACACACACACACACACACACACACACACACACACCCGCGCGCGCGCGCGCGTATACATGTAAACTAATGCACACGCGCACATACACGGTGGGGTTGGGTGTTTTTTTTCAACCCTACCGTCATCCGCACATTAACCTATTTCCATTTCACGATCGAATGCCACTGCACGCAGACAGCGTCCTTGAGGCGTGCACAACAAATCCGAATGAGCCCTGTTCATTGTCCGTCCAGTGTCTGTGCTCTAGTCTCTGCTGACATCCAGGCGAACCGAAGTGTGAACCTTACAGTTTCGGGCTCAGCCAAGCGATCGATGTTTTCTGAATGTGAACGTGTGTTACCTGAAAGTTCCTCAGTGGTCTGAAGTCAGTCTCTGTGACCTTTTGTTTCCTGTCTGCCCGTGTCTCTGCTTCATCCCCATACTTGTCTCCGTCCCTTTGGTTACTGTTTGCTGTTTTCTGTGCTTCTGTCTGTCTTCGTCTGTCCTCTTCTGTTTCTCCGTCTTTCACTGTCTCTCTGTCTCTCTATCTATCTATCTATCTATCTGTATATCTATCTATCTATCTATATCACTCTCTCTCTCTCTCTCCTTTTGATTGTATCTGTCCTTTCATCCTCTTCTATTTCTCTATGCCTATCTGTCCTTGTCTCTTTCTGTGTCTCTCTCTCTCTCTATCTATCTGTCTGTATATCTATCTATCTGTATCACTTTCTCTCTCTCCTTTTGATTTTATCTGTCCTTTCATCCTCTTCTATTTCTCTATGCCTCTCTGTCCTTGTCTCTTTCTGTCTCTCTCTCTGTCTCTCTGTCTATCTATCTATCTATTTATATCACACACTCTCTCTCTCGATCCTTTTGATTGTATCTCTCCTTTCATTCTCTTTCAGCAATGTCGTGTTGTATAATATGTCAGTTATTATTCGTGTGTTGATGCTGGATACCTGTGACACACAGAACATGGCACCTTGATTGGAAACACGTCGCACACAGCGAATAGCATCCAGCATTCCCTGGACCACGGGGAGCATCACAACTACAGTTTAAGCCAATTGACCCAAGGGTCATGCATGTTTTCACATTAATTTTGGTGGAACCACGTCTGGTTTTCTATTATCATAAATTATGTACAGTGGAAGGGAGGTGGAGGAAGGCAGCAACATGGTTCAGACGCTCGGCAACATGGTTCAGACGCTCGGCAACATGGTTCAGACGCTCAGCAACATGGTTCAGACACTCGGCAACATGGTTCAGACGCTCGGCAACATGGTTCAGACACTCGGCAACATGGTTCAGACACTCGGCCACCTTTCTCCGCCTTCCTCCACGTCTTCCTTCTCCCCTCCACCCTCTATCTATGTATCCATATATCTATCTCTATTTCCCCCTTACCCCTCACCCCTCTGTCCATTTCTCGCTCTGTCTCTGTCTGTCTGTCTGTCTCTCTCTAATGATTAGTGCATTAGCTTCGATTACTGGTAGTAATGAACGTGTTAATACTTACAAGCTACCCCGGGGACTATTTGTTGCATGTAACTAGATGCTATGATAAGATTATTGTTACTCATATTGGAGTGTACAATGAAGATATTGTTACCACTGCCTCGTCCTCATCCCCACCAAAACCCAAATGCAATTGTAATTATGCCTGTGGCGAATATGCAATTAAATAATTCGCGTTCGCATTCTCTCTCCCTCCCTCTCTCTCTCCCTCTCTCTCTCTCACCCTTTCCATCCCTTCCTCACTTGCCTGTCTCTCGCTGTGCCTGCATTCTATTTTCAGGACCAGTTAGTCCCCACTAATCCAGCCCCTTTAGGAGTGAGACAGTGTGGCCTGTCAGTAACGTCATTCCAAACACAGTGTCCTTCCTCAAGTTACAGCGCCGTTGCACGATCAATGCAAGAACGGTGACACTGACTGGGAACCAACGTTGGTAGTTTACATCAACACAAGAATACTGAACAGGCACAAGTATTTTTCATCATTACAGGAATTTTGAACCGGCACAAGTATTTCGTATCAATACAAGAATACTGAGTAGGCGACAGTATTTTGCATCAATACAAGAATGTTGAACCGGCAGAAGTATTTTGCATCATTACAAGAATTTTGAACCGGCACAAGTGGTATATTTTGTCGCATCAATACAAGAAATTTGAGTCAACACTAAATATTTTGCATCAACACAAGAATTTTGAATCGACAAAAGTATTTTGCATCAACACAAGAATGTTGAACCAGCACAAGTATTTTGCATCAATACAAGAATGTTGAACCAGTACAAGTATTTTGCATCAATACAACAAGTTTGAACCAGCACAAGTATTTTGCATCAACACAAGAATTTTGAATCGACAAAAGTATTTTGCATCAACACAAGAATTTTGAATCGACAAAAGTATTTTGCATCAACACAAGAATGTTGAACCAACACAAGTATTTTGCATCAACACAAGAAGTTTGAACCGTCAAGCAAAAGATCAAACACGCACGTTAAAGATCCTGTAATCCATGTCAGCATTCGGTGGGTTATGGAAACAAGAACATACCCAGCATGCACACCCCCGAAAACGGAGTATGGCTGCCTACATGGCGGGGTAAAATCGGTCATACACGTTAAGGTCCACTTGTGTACATACGAGTGAATGTGGGAGTTGCAGCCCACGAAGAAGAAAAAGAAGAACCGGCACAATTATCTTGCATCAATATAAGAATGTTGAACAAGCACAAGTATCTATTTTTTATGAACAGCTCCCTGAACAGCAACGGAAATGGCAGGCGAACGATGCAAAGCCTTGAAAATGCGAACAGGTTCCATGTCCGAAGTCGGACATCATCACTAGTGGTAGTAGTAGTAGTGGTATTGGCGTTATCATTATTATCGTCACTTTGAAAGTCTCTCTGAAAGCGTTTGACATCAACCCTAACTCCTGGGAGGAATCTGCAATGGACCGTGACAAATGGCGCGCTGCTGTGCACAAAGGCGCCAAGTTGTGCGAGGCCAACAGGACTGCTGCAGCTGTTTAAGAAGAGGCAGGCCAGAAAGTCACGGGCAAACAAGCTCCCTGACAATGATATGCCTGTCTTTGTCTGCCCCAACTGTCAGCGAACATTTCGTGCGCAGATTGGACTATTCAGCCATCTGCGCACTCACAGATAGACTTATGAGCATCCCCCCCCACCCCTCCCCCACCACTACACTCCCCCCATCCCCCAGCTGGATGACAACGATGGTCATCAACAATCTCGATGGACACACGCCACCACCATTATCGTCACTATCGTTATCACTATCATCATTATCGTTATTGTGATTTATTTATTCATTAATGTTATTTTATTACTATTCTTATCAATATTATTATTATCACTATCATTCCCCTCAAGGCCTGACTAAGTGCGTCGGGTTACGTTGCTGGCCAGGCAGACATCTGCTTGGTAGATGTGTTGTTGTCAGCGCATATGGATTTGTCCGAAAGCAGTGACGAAGCCTTGAGTAACTGAACTGAACTGGTAGGGAGTTCAGGGCAGGTTTACAACCCCCACTTGGGAAACTTCGGTGTTTGTATTTTGTTGTTGTTTGTGGTGGTGGTGGTGGTGGTGGTGGTTCAGTACCGGTGACATGTGTGTCGCCGTTCGATGCCTGGGGCTTTATCGATCGATGGAATTACATCTCCGGGTGGATTGTCATTCTTTCCCATCACCCCCCCCCCCCCTCACCTCCATCCCTCTCTGCCACACTCGCTTCCCCTCCCGCCCACCCCCATTCACGTGCTCTCTCTCTCCCTCTCCCTCTCTCTCTCTCTCGTCTGTCTGTCTTTCTCCCCTCTCTCTCTCTCTCTCTCTCTCTCTCTCTCTCTCTCAGTCGTTAACATGTATAAGTACTTAGGAATTATCATGTCCACCAGACTTTCCTTCACGCACAGTTTGAATGACATGGCAAGTCGAGCGAAGAAAGGAGTCATTACTATATTTAGATTGCTGTGGTCATTAGGAGAAAAATCACCTACTATATTCTTCAAACTTTTTGATGCTCAGATCCAGCCAATACTTAGTTATGGGGCTGAGGTTTGGGGAATCATTGCAAATGTTGACACTGTGGAAAAGGTACACCTTTTTGCTTTGAAAAGATTCTTGAATATTAGTTTAAGAACACCTAACATAATGGTATACGGAGAACTTGGACGGTTCCCACTGTATGTAAATATATACCTAAAGAGCATTAAGTATTGGTTGAAAATTTTGAAAATGTCGCCCCATCGCTTACCACACAAAGCGTATAAAATGCTATTATACTACCATTACAGTAATAAGAACACTTGGGCATCATCAGTCTGCTTTTTCTTATACAAATTTGGCTTAGGGGAGGTCTGGGAAAACCAAGGGGTTGGTAACGAAAAAGAATTTTTAAAAGTCTTGAGAAATAAGCTAATTGATGAATACAAAACACAGTGGTCTTCTGATATGCTGCACAGTGAACGTTTTCAATTCTATAGAACATTTAAAAGTGATCTTATTTTATCTCCATACTTACAATTAGTAAATCATTTGCGAGCCAGAGTCAGTCTGATCAGAATGCGACTGGGTGTGTCTGAATTGTATGTCCATAAGTTGCGTTTCAGAAGGAACTTGTCAGTAAATCAGCTGCTTTGCCCATTCTGTGAATTTCAAATAGAAACTGAAACTCATTTTGTCCTACAATGTCCAAAGTACCTGGGTTTAAGAGAACAGTATATCCCTCTCTCTCGTCTATCTGTCCGTCTCCCTCCCCCACCCCTCTCTCTCTTTCTCGTCTGTCTGTCTGTCTCTCCCCTCTCTCTCTCCCTCCCTCTCTCTCTTTCTCTCTCTCTCTCTCTTTCTCGTCTGTCTGTCTGCCCCCCCCTCTCTGTCTCTCTCTCTCTCTCTCTCGTCTCTGTGTATATGTGTGTCTGTCAGTCTGTCTGTCTGTCAGTCTGCCTGTCTCTTGTCTCTGTGTGTCTGTGTGTCTGAGTGTGTATCTGATTCTCTCCCTCTCTCTCTCTCTCCCTCTGTCTCATTGTATCATATACTGTATGTCATAATGTTTTCGAAATACGTTTACACACCACCCCTTCATAAGGGGCTAAGGCCTTTTTTGGATAAACCATCCGAATCCGAATCTCCCTCTGTCTCTCTCCCTCTCTCTCTCTCCCTCTCTCTCTCTCTCTCTCTCTCTCTCTCTCCCTCTCTCTCTCTCTCCCTCTCTCTCTCTGTCTCTCTCACCAGGATTGTCCGCGCGTGCCACTGACACAGACCAGAACGTTTTAGGTATGACTCACAGCTGTTAGGAAAGAAAGACTGCAGGTCGACAGTTGGTCAGACGACTGGAGAGTGAAGGGGTGGGTGGGACGAGTGCCAGGAGAAAGACAGAGGGAAGAGAGGAGAACATAAAAAAATGAGATAAGAAAAGAAATGTATGTGTGTGTCAACAATGTCATGCCCGATAACTGAAATTAAATATATATATATATAACGTATAGGCCCAACACTCGACTTATATCACAGATTGACATAAGTTTACATTTGGGCCAACAGCAAAGTGAAAGCTGTATTATCAATGGTTTCTCCAGTCAATGGGAAACCATTTACAGCTTAGTCTTTTGTGAAGGACTATGACTCTCGAACTAGAAGGCAAAATTGCACTGGCTCTTAGTGCTGCAGCCTTGTGGGCTAGTTGGCCTTTGGGAACCATCCCAACGCCGACTGTCCTAAAACCCTCTTGGCCGAGAGAGTTGGGATGTACTTGGGCAAGACACTCTCCACTATAATCAAATTCTCGCCCAAATAGTCGGAACAGCAGTTGCCTCCTCTGCTGTTCTGATGGTCATAGTCGGACACGACGTAAAGCAGGCAATGAAAGGAAGAAAAGAGATTGATAAATTGTCGAAAAGAAGTGAGAGGGATTGGCCTGTAGGAAGGAAGAAGAAAAGAAATTTGAGAAAACGGAGAAAGAAAGGAAGGAAGGAAGAAACGGAAGGACAAAACAATGGACGAAGGAAAGATCATGAAGGAAAATCAACAACAAAGCATGAAGAAGGGGGGGGGGAAGAAAAAGAATAATTCCTCCAACCCCTTGCCACATCGGCGAAATGGAAACCCAGTCAATAAAATCTCTCTCAATCTCTGTCTCTGTCTGTCTGTCTGTCTGTCTGTCTGTCTCTCTGAACACTGAAGACTGAAATGTTTAATGTCATTGCCTGTAAAGCTCTACTCTCTCTCTCTCTCTCTCTCTGAACACTGAACACTGAAATGTTTAATGTCATTAGCTGTAAAGCTCGTCTCTCTCTCTCTCTCTCTGAACACTGAAATGTTTAATGTCATTAGCTGTAAAGCTCCTCTCTCTCTCTCTCTCTCTCTCTCTCTCTGAACACTGAAATGTTTAATGTCATTAGCTGTAAAGCTCCTCTCTCTCTCTCTCTCTCTGAACACTGAAATGTATAATGTCATCAGCTGTAAATCTCTTCTCTCTCTCTCTCTCTGCCTCCCCCCCCCCCCCCACGACACACTACCACCCACACCAAACACATCGCACGGCACAGAGTGGCAGGACCGACACAAAGTCGACAGCTACAAAAACACTTCCTGGGAAGAAAAACACTCACGAAAAGTGCGGCCAGATATTCAACTCTCTCTCTCTCTCTCTCTCTCTCTCTCTCCACGTTGGTTTTTTTCCCCCTTATCTTTAACACTAGTGCAGACAGAGAATGGGGTGGCAAAAGGGGGCTCTGTGTGTGTGTGTGTGTGTGTGTGTGTGTGTCATAATGCCGTGTTTTGTCTTTCTTTGTATAATGCGTCATTTACTGTTGAGTCTTCCCCTTCCCACTCCCACCCTCCCATTTATTTTTAAACATTACGTGCTCCGTCATCCGTACAACGAAGGAACAGAAGGTTCAAAATGCTGGTGGGCTGCAAACCGATCGACTTCCTAAGTTCTCTCTTGTGATTTTACACACACACACACACACACACACACACACATATATATATATATATAGAGAGAGAGAGAGAGAGAGAGAGAGAGAGAGAGAGACAGAGAGAGAGAGAGATCGTGGGTTGTAACACCTGATGGTAACACTCTTTTTGTCATAAAAAGATGCATTGAAAAGTATATTTTAAAAAACACACACACAAACAACAACAAATAAACGATCAGAATCACAAACGACTCCAATTGGTTGGCAAACAATCCACTTTATACAGGCTGCGCCACAGCAAGTTACTAGTGGGGGAAAAAGTGCTGCCGACGACAAACTACTCTTCTGTCACTGAAAAAAGATACTTATAAATACGCTTTAAAACAAACTGTTTAAAGTGGAGGGGGAAAGGGGAGGGGGGTGTAGACATGAGGATTTGACCTATTTTTACATGTCTATTTGTTCAATTTTAAGATATTTTATTTTCAGTTTGGTTTTGGTTTGTTTGTTGTTGGTTTTAGTTTTGATTTTTTGTTGTTGTTGTTGTTATTGATCTTTTCTCCCTGTGTTGTTGTTCTTGTTGTTTAGCTTTCCTGTTCTCTGGATTTCGCTCCTCAGTTTTGGGTTAAATAATAGATTTACCTTTGCAAGGTGATTGTCTTTGGAGTGCACGTTGATTACTCTGTGTGTCATAACTATGGTGTAATTCTTCCTCCGAGTGAGATTGAGCGAAACATGAAAAATGGAATTGTTGATAATGGTCCTAATTCAAGAAAATAAAAATTCTACCTTCAACACAACGGACAACAACAATATAAAGGATTTGATCCCTTTGAACACAGCAAAAGGGGGTTCATTAAATTAGTTTTATCCCTTTGAACACAGCAAAAGGGGGTTCATTAAATTAGTTTTATCCCTTTGAACACAGCAAAAGGGGGTTCATATCCCTTTGAACACAGCAAAAGGGGGTTCATTAAATTAGTTTTATCCCTTTGAACACAGCAAAAGGGGGTTAATTAAATTAGTTTTATCCCTTTGAACACAGCAAAAGGGGGTTAATTAAATTAGTTCTTTGGAGCTACTTGTTGTGTCGGATGTTACTGAACGTTCGTCACTTTTGGACTCATCAGATGTTTTCGGCAATGGAAGTGACCTAGGCATATATATATATATATATATATATATATATATATATATATATATATATTGTAATTGTGACACGTATCACGTTGAATCGAGGATAAAGATCAAGTTCTATTCTTTCACTTAGCTAATAATCATTATTTATCATACCAAAATTGTATTGATGGAAGGACTATAGCTGTCTGTTCTCCAAGCTGCTTACCTAAATCGTCTGCCCACCAACCTAAAAAGAACCTGGGAAACAGGATGTGAGACCAAAGAAACATAATTACTGCTATTGTTATTCACCTGGCTGCCTATGCAGCCACGCTAAGTATATAGATGAATATACATGCCCTCCCGCCTTCCCCCATTCACACACACGTACACTGAAAGAGGGTGGGAGTGGGAGAAAGAGGGCGGGGGTGTATGAGATTGTGTTACGAACCAAATAAACAGTTGAACGATAGATTGTGTTACTAAACAAATAAACAGTTGAATGATAGATTGTGTTACTAAACAAATAAACAGTTGAATGATAGATTGTGTTACGAACCAAATAAACAGTTGAATGATAGATTGTGTTACTAAACAAATAAACAGTTGAATGATAGATTGTGTTACTAAACAAATAAACAGTTGAATGATAGATTGTGTTACGAACCAAATAACCAGTTGAGTGATAGATTGTGTTACGAACCAAATAAACAGTTGAGTGATAGATTGTGTTACGAACCAAATAAACAGTTGAATGATAGATTGTGTTACGAACCAAATCAACAGTTGAATGATAGATTGTGTTACTAAACAAATAAACAGTTGAATGATAGATTGTGTTACGAACCAAATCAACAGTTGAGTGATAGATTGTGTTTAACACAAACAGTCGAATGATAGATTGCGTTACTAAACAAATAAACAGTTGAATGATAGAAATGATAGATTGTGTTACTACACAAATAAACAATTGAATGATAGATTGTGTTACTACACAAATAAACAGTTGAATGATAGATTGTGTTACTAAACAAATAAACAGTTGAATGATAGATTGTGTTACGAACCAAATAAACAGTTGAATGATAGATTGTGTTACTAAACAAATAAACAGTTGAATGATAGATTGTGTCACTAAACAAATAAACAGTTGAATGATAGATTGTCTTACTAAACAAATAAACAGTTGAATGATAGATTGTGTTACGAACCAAATAAACAGTTGAATGATAGATTGTGTTACGAACCAAATAAACAGTTGAATGATAGATTGTGTTACTAAACAAATAAACAGTTGAATGATAGACTGTGTTACTAAACAAATAAACAGTTGAATGATAGATTGTGTTACTAAACAAATAAACAGTTGAATGATAGATTTTGTTACTAAACAAATAAACAGTTGAATGATAGATTGTGTTACTAAACAAATAAACATTTGAATGATAGATTGTGTTACTAAACAAATAAACAGTTGAATGATAGATTGTGTTACGAACCAAATAAACAGTTGAATGATAGATTTTGTTACTAAACAAATAAACAATTGACTGACAGGGGAAAGCACGAGCAGAAGACCAGTTCTTCAGGCTATGAGAACATGACAAAGTTAGAGGGAAACGCCGAGTTAAAGAAAACAAGCAGATATTAAAGAACGAACATGGAAATAACAAAAGAATAATAGTCTGCATCATGTGGACATGAACAAGCTCCCAGGAATATCAAATTTCCTCCGAATCCGATTGTTGGAGCTCTGATAACCATGAAGGCACAAGTAACTGTAACGGAAAACACGTTGTTGTCAAAAACAAAGTGTTGCCAATGAAAACAACTGTGGGAGTGAGGGAGGGGGAAAGAAGAGAAAGATAAATCACCTGAAATGTCAGCACCGCATCCACCATGTAGTAGGAGCCGTGTATATTAATCAAACACCATCCTCCACACACACACACACACACACACACACACACACACACACACACACACCACAGAGAGAGAAAAAAACAACACAACAACAACTGTGTATCCTGCCGAGTACTTTGGGACGAGGAAACTGTCACTCCATCA
>NC_134878.1:17153263-17245763 GCF_041734735.1 Babylonia areolata | reverse complement strand
GAAGGCAAAATTGCACTGGCTCTTAGTGCTGCAGCCTTGTGGGCTAGTTGGCCTTTGGGAACCATCCCAACGCCGACTGTCCTAAAACCCTCTTGGCCGAGAGAGTTGGGATGTACTTGGGCAAGACACTCTCCACTATAATCAAATTCTCGCCCAAATAGTCGGAACAGCAGTTGCCTCCTCTGCTGTTCTGATGGTCATAGTCGTACACGACTGACTATCATATATATATATATATATATATATGCAGAAGATGCTCGTAACACACTTATCATGACTCAACCTGCAATTTTGTCATAAAATCATTATTTTGTTTTATTATGATTATTGGTTATATGGCTCTTGGCATAGACTCGTTGGCATAAAGTTAAATTAGAATCAAAATTACCTATCGTGGCTTCAGAATCAGTAATTGTGACACGTGCTTGCACACATAGTTAGGGTAACTCTGCATTCTTGACGTGAACTTGCGAACGAGAATATTTTTTCCATATAAAGAAAAAAACACTAAAATTGTCACTGCAGCTGGTATACTGGTAGCGAAAGTCATGTGGTATTAAAACGTTTCTGTTCCACTGAATGAAATCAAGGTAGACGCTTTCCGTTTCCCCCAAAACAAAACGCCGTCAACAGATATAATATATGCAGCAAAGTGCTCCATTGTCTCTTTGTCTCATGCCTCCAGGACTTGACCTCGGCTTTTGGAGAACGGAGTTAAAACAAGAGACCATCAGTTCTGTAGTTAACCTACTAATACAAGTAGGCCTACCACCACTGCTGCCACAGTATCTCTGATAGCCACCATCGTCGTCATCGTCGATATCTGCCGTTCACAGAATACTATGAATGATGATGATATGGATTCTTATATAGAGCCTATCCTCGGCCAGAGACCAAGCTCTGGGCGCTTTACAAACATATGGTCATTTGCACAACAGGTTGCCTACCTACTGACGGCTGCCATTGGGCGCTCATCATTCGTTTCCTGTGTCATTCAATCATATTTCAGGCACGCACACATAGACGCTCGGAAAGACATGTAACATTTTACGTGTTTTACCGTTTTGTTTTTTTTTTACCCCGCCATGAAGGCAATCATACTCCGTCTTCGGGGGGTGGGGGGTGTATGCTGGATATGTTCTCGTTTCCATAACCCGCCGAACGCTGAGGTGGATTTCAGGGTCTTTAACGTGCGTTTTTGATCTTCTGCTGGCGTATTAACACGAAGGGGGTTAAGGCACTAGCACGTCTGCACATACGTTGACCTGGGAGTTCGGAGAAGATCTCCACCACCGAAATTCGAACTCGTGATCCTCGTCTATAACCCAGTCTATAACATTTTCAGTGTATTTTCTGCGAACACAACGATGGAAACACTCGAATTCTCCTCCCAAATCCGCCGAGGTATACAGCACCAGGTCCACTTTTTTTCTTCTTTTTTTTTTTCCAAAATGAGTCCAGCGCACGCGCAGACGACTGTCACCATGGTGTCACGTATGATCAATGCCAGTCCGCGCGCGCTCGGGGGCCCGGACCCTGTTGAACCAGTTGAAGCTGATCGAACAGGTCCACTCCTCCTCGCACGCGCATTGGTGTGGACACACACACAGAGAAAGAGAGAGAGAGAGAGAGGGGGGGGTGATTTATCTACTACAAAACCACATATAAACAAGAACCATTAGTAGTATATCGCCGATGTCCCCCCCCCCTACTCCCCACCCCCACCCCCTAATCTGTGCATGTATCAGTAACCCCCCTTACCCCACTCTCGTCACTCAGCTCCTTCCATGTCATCGCTACAAAAAATAAGCAATAGCTCTCTTCTCTCAAAAATGTATAAAGAAATCCGTTGTTGGATAATTCAACCGTATAAGGCTGATATCGTCCGAAAATCGATATCAACGTATGTGTGTCTTGCAATCCGTAGGGCATATAATGTTCTGCAAAGAATATATCGAGAACGGGACACTTGAACATGCCATAGACTTGTTGTTGTTGCTTATACATTTTCAATCTGTGTACCTTTCAGCAATAAATAATGATTTAACTCACGTGGCACGCTCATGAACGAAATGAATAGATGGCCTATCCTCCGTTGATTTTTTTTTTCAGTTTACATATAGACCATACAATGGCGTACGTGTTTTGAAAAGACACATGAGAAAGAATGAGAGAGAGAGACAGACAGACAGAGAGAGAGAGTGTGTGTGTGTGTTTGCGGGGGGCGGGGCGGGGCGGGGGGGGGGGGTGGGGGGGGGGGGGGCAGAGGGTCAATACAGCCAAAGCGATATCCACTCGGCGCTACCGTTGCCATGTCAGCTGGAGCCATACAGACGATCACTCCTTCCGGTCTGTCCGTGATTCCGCCTTCTGTATTCCGGGTGGAACCCGGTGTCATACAACAAGAGAACTCCCCCCCCCCACACACACACACACACACCCACACACACCCCTGAATAAAAAAATGTTCCTCCCCGGACAAGGTGTACTTGCGCACATGTGTGAAAACCCGTGGAACGGCGGAGGAGAGGGGTGGAAGGGGTTGGGGAGAAAATGTGGATACACTGACAGGGAAAGAGCGAGCGTTCAATTCCATTTCATGTCTATCTACATAAAGTGATATTAGACATAATAGCGAACGTGTGACTCTGTGTGTGTGTGTGTGTGTGTGTGTGTGTGTGTGTGTGTGTGTGTGTGTGTGTGGACATGATTGGAATTGGAATGCGAATGCGATTGGAATGAACTTCCTTTTTCGCTTCGTCAAGTCTCCACACTCAGCTCTTCCAAGTCTGGCCTTAAAACCCACCTCTTCCCAAAATAGCCTCCCTTGCCTGCCCTTCCTTGTCTTTAGTTTCTACAGTTTTAGAGTTATGCATGCGTGTGAATGACTGGTGCGAAAGCGCTTTGATTTGTCTCTGCACAAGATCCAGCGCTATATAAATACCATTATTATTATTATTAAAGGCGGGTGGTGGTGGTAAGGACTATAATCGTTATGGGGAGAGGGGTGGGATGGATATTGCAAGAAAGAAACATCGTCTGCAGGAGAGATAAAGAGTCCAAACGAAGACACGATTCTAAGAAACACTGAGCCCCCCCAGAACCGCGATTTGTTGTGTATGTTCTTTCCCAGAAAATTTCAGACCAGCTAACCCTAGCGGATACTGAAAATATTCCAGTCTCTCCCCGCCTGGCCAGCTATCCCCAAACTTCCCACCTAGCCAGCTATCCCCAAACTCCCCACCTAGCCAGCTATCCCCAAACTCCCCACCTAGCCAGCTATCCCCAAACTCCCCACCTAGCCAGCTATCCCCAAACTCCCCACCTAGCCAGCTATCCCCAAACTGCCCGCCTGGCCAGCTATCCCCAAACTCCCCGCCTGGCCAGCTATCCCCAAACTCCCCGCCTGGCCAGCTATCCCCAAACTGCCCACCTAGCCAGCTATCCCCAAACTTCCCACCTAGCCAGCTATCCCCAAACTCCCCACCTAGCCAGCTATCCCCAAACTTCCCACCTAGCCAGCTATCCCCAAACTGCCCACCTGGCCAGCTATCCCCAAACTCCCCACCTAGCCAGCTATCCCCAAACTCCCCACCTAGCCAGCTATCCCCAAACTCCCCACCTAGCCAGCTATCCCCAAACTGCCCACCTAGCCAGCTATCCCCAAACTGCCCGCCTGGCCAGCTATCCCCAAACTCCCCACCTAGCCAGCTATCCCCAAACTTCCCACCTAGCCAGCTATCCCCAAACTGCCCACCTAGCCAGCTATCCCCAAACTGCCCGCCTGGCCAGCTATCCCCAAACTCCCCACCTAGCCAGCTATCCCCAAACTCCCCACCTAGCCAGCTATCCCCAAACTCCCCACCTGGCCAGCTATCCCCAAACCCCCTGTCTGTCCGGGTCTGGTGTTCTGTGTGGGTCCTGGCTGTCTGTCCGGGTCTGGTGTTCTGTGGGGGTCCTGGCTGTCTGTCCGGGTTGTGGGATCTGGTGTTCTGTGCGGGTCCTGGCTGTCTGTCCGGGTTGTGGGATCTGGTGTTCTGTGTGGGTCCTGGCTGTCTGTCCGGGTTGTGGGATCTGGTGTTCTGTGTGGGTCCTGGCTGTCTGTCCGGGTTACAGGGTCTGGTGTTCTGTGTGGGTCCTGGCTGTCTGTCCGGGTTACAGGGTCTGGTGTTCTGTGGGGGTCTTGGCTGTCTGGGTTGCACGGTCTTCTTTTCTGTGGGGGTCCTTGCTGTCTGTCCGGGTTGCAGGGTCTGGTGTTCTGTGTGGGTCCTGGCTGTCTGTCCGGGTTACAGGGTCTGGTGTTCTGTGTGGGTCCTGGCTGTCTGTCCGGGTTACAGGGTCTGGTGTTCTGTGCGGGTCCTGGCTGTCTGTCTGGGTTACAGGGTCTGGTGTTCTGTGCGGGTCCTGGCTGTCTGTCCGGGTTACAGGGTCTGGTGTTCTGTGCGGGTCCTGGCTGTCTGTCCGGGTTACAGGGTCTGGTGTTCTGTGTGGGTCCTGGCTGTCTGTCCGGGTTACAGGGTCTGGTGTTCTGTGTGGGTCCTGGCTGTCTGTCCGGGTTACAGGGTCTGGTGTTCTGTGCGGGTCCTGGCTGTCTGTCCGGGTTACAGGGTCTGGTGTTCTGTGGGGGTCCTGGCTGTCTGTCCGGGTTACAGGGTCTGGTGTTCTGTGGGGGTCCTGGCTGTTTGTCCGGGTCTGGTGTTCTGTGGGGGTCCTGGCTGTCTGTCCGGGTTACAGGGTCTGGTGTTCTGTGGGGGTCCTGGCTGTCTGTCCGGGTTGCGGGGTCTCGTGTTCCGTGGGGGTCTTGGCAGTCTGGGTTACGCGGTCTTGTTTTCTGTGGGGGTCCTTGCTGTCTGTCCGGTTTGTGGGGTCTGGTGTTCTGGGGGCGGGGGGGTCCTGGCTGTCCGGTTTGTGGGGTCTGGTGTTCTGTGGGGGTCCTGGCTGTCTGTCCGGGTTGTGGGGTCTGTCCGGGTTACAGGGTCTGGTGTTCTGTGGGGGTCCTGGCTGTCTGTCTGGGTTGTGGTGTCTGGTGTTCTGTGGGGGGGTCCTGGCTGTCTGGGTTGTGGGGTCTGGTGTTCTGTGGGGGTCCTGGCTGTCTGTCCGGGTTGTGGGGTCTGGTGTTCTGTGGGGGTCCTGGCTGTCTGTCCGTGTTGTGGGGTCTGTCCGGGTTACAGGGTCTGGTGTTCTGTGGGGGTCCTGGCTGTCTGTCCGGGTTGCAGGGTCTGGTATTCTGTGTGGGTCCTGGCTGGCTGAGGCGAGTTGCATTATTATGAAGCCTCTATTGAGTCTGCATAGAAGAGCTATAAAATTGATTCTTTTAAAACATTCATCATTGACTACATCTGATTAAAAAGCTCTCGATATCTTTCCACTTAAAACAAAATTTCTGTATAACAAAGGTCTGTTTATGTTCAAAATCATGCCTGGATTTGCCCCCCCCCCCCCCCCCCCCACCCCCACCCCACCCCCTTCACTAAAGAATGAAGTTGTAACCAACACTCACCGTCATGTTCATAAAGTTATGGTACCACTTCCAAGGATCGATGTTTTTAAATGTAGTCTGTCTTATTCAGAGGGCTGTTTGTGGAATGAATATTGTCCTGTCTCAATGTTAACATTGTAAAAAGCATCACCATATTTAAAAACATATATCGTGCACATTTATTGAAAAAACATGTGATTATGTGACACATGTCAATTACAAACAACAAACATGTATAGACTGTCAATATATACATGCCTCTCTCCTTCCCCTGTCAGTCTCTCTATGTCTGTCTCCACTGTCACTCTCACTATATCTGTCTGTTCAGTCAGCCTCCCCTACCTTCACAACTCTTCCCCTTGTCCATTCTTCCTTCTGCTGTCCACCACGCCCCGTCCCTATTGCCCTTGTTGTTATTTGTTTATAGCGTTATTGTATTGTACATACATATCTATACTTATGTTTGTACATACTTATGTGGTTTTGATGTTGCTGTTGTGAATTTGACTCTCGCGTTTGGAAAAAAAAAAATCTTCTCTCAATTATTGTCATTATTCTTGCCCAGAGGGCTGGATGTAAACAAGTACTGTGTGCTTACTCCTTTACCCTCGTCAGATAAAATTTTGTTCGTTCCTTCGTTCTCTTTCCCTGCTCTCTGTCTCTGTCTCTGTCTCTGTCTCTCTCTCTCTCTCTGTCCGGATTTAATTATTTGGCACTTTCATGATACTGCATTTTCCGGCGCCCAGTAATAGCGTTACCTGCTTCCATTTGTTCACTATGTACACACGTTATATGTTGTTTGGTTGTTGGGTTTGTTTTCTTCTTCTTCTTCTTCTTCTTCTTCTTCTTTCCTTTTTGTTTTGCTCTACTGTGTGTAATCAATCACCAATTTCTTTTCAGGCTTGTTTTTGATTTTTCTGTCCACTTCTGGTGAGGAGTATGGTCGCTTGGCCCATGGCACAGGCATGTTCTGGTTTACGTTGCTGTGATATAATTGATTTTGTTCAAGTGGTTAATTTGCAGTGTAATTGAAACTTTTTCCTCTTTTTTTCTTCTTCTCGCGTTAAACAGAAGTTTTCTTATATTTTGTTTCATTCATTTATTTTTGTGTGTCTGGGTTTTTTTTACAAGCATGTATTTTTTGTTGTTTGGGGCTTTGATTCTTTTTTGTGGTTCTGTGTGGTCAATAGAACTCTGAACTTTAGTGTGTGTGTATGTGTATGTCTGTCTGTACCTCTATGTGTGTGTGTGTGTGTGTGTGTGTGTGTGAGCTTAAACACACGCATACACACACACACACCGCGCGTGCGCGCGCGCACACACACACACACACACACACACACACACACACACACACACAGAGGTACAGACAGACACACACATACACACACACTAAAGTTCTTTCTTGTGTGTGTGTATGTGTGTGTGTTGCGCGCGCGCGCGCGCGCACACACACACACACACACAAAGAAAGAAAGAAAGAAAGGAAAGAGAGAGAGCTGTGCATTTCTCCTGTGTGTGTATGTGTATGTCTGTCTGTACCTGTGTGTGTGTGTGTGTGTGTTTAAACACACGCATACACACACACACCGCGCGTGCGCGCGCTCACACACACACACACACACACACACACACACACACACACACACACACACACACACACACACAAGAGAGAAAGAAAGAAAGAAAAGAAAGAGAGAGAGAGAGATGTGCATTTCTCCTGTAATTTTAGCTAATCTTCCCAAATACACGGACATACGAGCATACATGCATTTCCTTTCTTATTCTGTCTGCATGTCTCTGCACCCCCCCCCCCCTCCCCCCTCCTTCTCTCTCTCTCTCTGTCTCTCTGTCTCTCTTTCTCTGTCTGTCTCTGTCTGCCTGCCTCTCTGTGTCTCTCTCCATCTGGAAGTCATTTACCTGTTTGATTTTTCGATTCATGTGTTTGCATGCCCGGTTTTACAAAATCGAGTGTGCGCGCGCGCGCACGTGTGTGTGTGTGTGTGTGTGTGTGTGTGTGTGCGTGTGTGTGTGTGTGAGTGTGCTCAACATTGTAATGGGTCAGAAGGCCTTCTACAATAAAACATTTCTGAGTTCTGAGTTCTCTCTCCATCTCTGTCTCTCTCTCCTGTCTTTGTCTCTCTCGCTCTCACTGTCTCTGTCGTTGATGCAGTGTTTATATTTGGGACTGAACTTTTCAGCAATGCAAAGCATTAATACTGCAACCGATGAATTTGTGACACAGGTAATGAAAGGTATAGTTGAAAATCGTTAGAGCCCTTATCAAAGACTATGGCTGTTTGTTTGTCGTTCTTTTTTTTCTGATCGATTCACACCTTCACTGTTGTATGCTTCAGAGCTGGGGGCCAGAAAAGAAAAAGGAAAACCCTAAAATAGCCATGTTCATGGTCAGTCTAGTTGGACCTTACCTCCAGTTTCCTGGTTGTACTTCTGAACGTGAACGGTAATGATTCAGCCTGGATTTGCACGAGAGAGGTCGTGAGTGAAAACAGGGTGACCTTTGTAAAGTCTTTTGTTGTGTGGATTTGGTTTTGGCCTTGGCTTGGAATTTCTCGTGGTGTAACGAATGAAACACATTATTTGTTGAGTGACTTGTGGCCTGGGGGTTAATTTTGGTCACCGGTGGGTTGTTCGTTTACATGGAAGCCCTTGTTTTGAGACAACGGGATTCAAACAGTACATGGCAGGCTCGAGCGCTGTTTTGATGGAGAAGTAAACTTGGATGCTGTTGGGGTTTCCACCCACAGAACAGCATCAGCAAGCTTCAAAATGGGTGTGCTTCCACTCAGTGTGCAAAGGCACTGCATATGGTCAGTGAGACCACAGTGGGTATTGCCCCTGTTGTGCCGTGAAAGTTGAAAACAGGGAGCGACGGGCGCAATAGCCAAGTGGTTAAAGCGTTGGACTGTCAATCTGAGGGTCCCGGGTTCGAATCACGGTGGCGGCGCCTGGTGGGTAAAGGGTGGAGATTTTTACGATCTCCCAGGTCAACATATGTGCAGACCTGCTAGTGCCTGAACCCCCTTCGTGGATATATGCAAGCAGAAGATCAAATACGCACGTTAAAGATCCTGTAATCCATGTCAGCGTTCGGTGGGTTATGGAAACAAGAACATACACAGCATGCACACCCACGAAAACGGAGTATGGCTGCCTACATGGCGGGTAAAAACGGTCATACACGTAAAAGCCCACTCGTGTGCATACGAGTGAACGCAGAAGAAGAAGAAGAAAACAGGGAGCTTGTCATTTTCGAGTGATCCGTCATTGTGACTGTCAGGGGAGCGCTATTTGCAGCTGGACGAACGAAATAACAAATTTATGCTGATTTTTATGATGTTGAAGCGCAAGTGCAAAGAAGAAGCTAAAATTGTTCCTTTGGCTGGATTTCTTTTCTGTTGTAGTATGGAAGACTAGTGAGAGCAGTCTTGGCGTAGTTAATACATTATTGAAGGTGTTAAATTTGACCACGTGGTGAGTTTCAGTTTCAGTAGCTCAAGGAGGCGTCACTGCGTTCGGACAAATGCATATACGCTACACCACATCTGCCAAGCAGATGCCTGACCAGCAGCGTAACCCAACACGTGGTGAATTAACCCTGAGTTAGCGCGTGCACAAAGCTATGACATTCTCATCTGACATCAAAGTTCTGATTTGAAAAGGCTGACAGGCATACTTAAGATTTTGTGTTACTGTCAAAAAGTTCGGTTATTTGCACTGTGAAAAGCAGTTTCGTCCGTTACTGCACGCATTTTGTGAAATTACGGAACGTATTTGTATTCTTAATTCCGGTGATCGCTCCAGAGTGATGTGTGCATTAACTCACTCAGTACGGCCAGTCCTCTCTTCTCCTCTACACAGACCCCTCGGATGTCCAGTGGGTGTCTCATACTGAAGAGGTGAATGTTGACGAAGAATACCACAGTTCTTACGACGGAAGCTAAAGGTTGGGTCATTCAGACACCCACTGGACATCCGAGGGGTCTGTGTATAGGAGAAGAGAGGACTGGCCGTACTGATGATGGTAATTGGGGTGAAACGCTGTTTACGTCGTCTCTTTCGCCGTTCGTATGGAAAGAGTTAAAAGTATCAGCATCAGCGTCTCTGTGACGCCCTGACTATCGTGCGTGGTTACGGATACGGATACGGGTGATTTATTCATTACAGACTATTGCCCGTAATGAACGGGTGAGTGAACAGTTAATAATATATACAACATAAAGAGCGGAGAAGACCATATAATTATCAAACCGAAAACCCAAAGCGCTCATCGATTAAAAGTCATTGTACGGGAGATAAATGGTGTGAATGCATTTCAGTTTCCTTCGTGGAAGAGGGGTTGGGGGAGGGAGGGGAGGTGTTTCAAAACCGTGCCCCAGGAGAATGTTCTCGTGTGGCAGCCATTCTTGGGTGCGGCGCTGGGGCATCGGTTGTTCCAAATGGGTCAACGGTTCTGCGGTGCGGAGTATTGAACTGGTGACACCGAGAGTTAATCAAGGACTGTGTGTGTGTGGCGGGCCGCGAAGACTTTTTCCAGGTGATGGATGGTCTTGTTGTTATGACGTCCGTGACGTCAGACGCCGCGCCAATGGTTACTGTGGATTAGTGTTGACTGAGTCTTCTTGTTCATACCCTGTAGTTGTTGGTTGTTGTTGGGGTTTTTGGGTTGTTGTTTTTTTCCATCCATTGTTTTTCCTTCACATCCTCCTTCTTTCTTTTTCTCCTCATCTTCTTATTCTTCTTCAGCGTCATGTTCTCCCCTCTCCTTCTCCTTCTTTCTCATCTTCTTCCTCTTCTTTTTTCTCTTCTTCTCCCTTCCCCTCCCCCCGATTCCTCCTCCTTCGTCTCCTTCTTCTCCTTCGTCTCCTTCTTCTCCCTTCCCCTCCCCCCGATTCCGCCTCCTTCGTCTCCTTCTTCTCCTTCGTCTCCTTCTTCTCCCTTCCCCTCCCCCCGATTCCTCCTCCTACTTCTCCTCCTCTTCCTCCTTCTCCTCTTCTTCCTCCTTCTCCTCTTCCTCCTTCTCCTTCTTCTCCTTCTTCTCCCTTCCCCTCCCCCCGATTCCCCCTCCTCCTTCTTCTCCTCTTCCTCCTTCTCCTCTTCCTCCTCCTTCTCCTTCTTCTCCCTTCCCCTCCCCCCGATTCCCCCTCCTCCTTCTCCTCCTTCTTTTCCTCCTCCTTCTTCTCCTTCTTCTCCCTTCCCCTCCCCCCGATTCCTCCTCCTCCTTCTCCTCCTCTCCCTCCTTCTCCTCTTCCTCCTCCTCCTTCTCCTTCTTCTCCCTTCCCCTCCCCCCGATTCCCCCTCCTACTTCTCCTCCTCTTCCTCCTTCTCCTCTTCCTCCTCCTTCTTCTCCTTCTTATCCCTCCCCCCCCCCCCGATTCCTCCTCCTCCTTCTTCTCCTCTTTCTTCTTCTCCCTTCCCCTCCTCCTCTTCCTCCACCACCTTCTTCTTCTTTTTCCTCTTCTTCCTGTATCCTCTTCATTCATTTCCTCCACACCTTCTGTCTTCTCTTTGATCTTGTTCGCTTTTCTCGGTTCGATAGGTTGTCAGTGTGATGTGACATCAGACCCGCAGTTGATTCCCTCTCTTCTTCTTCCTCCGTTTTCCGTCCTCTCTTTTGTTTTCTCATATGTGTGTGGGTGGGTGGGTGGGTGTGAGTGTGTGACAGTGTTCCCTTCATTATATTTTTATGATGATGATGGTCCGTTGATTAGTACTATAATTATCATTAGTAGTAGTAGTAGTAGTAGTGGTAGTGGTAGTATTTACTATTGTTATTATTGTTGTGTCTTATCGTTACTGTTTTTGTTGTTGTCACAAGGACAGATTGGAAGACTAGGCAATGCCTAAAATCTTTATCCTTGAGTAATAAAGTTTTTGAATCTTGAATCTTGAATCTTCTTTCACCCTTTATTTCTTTTCTTCTTTTTTTTTATCTTTCCTTTTTCGTTCATTATCGTCTTTTCTTCTTATCCTTCTTCATATTATTTTAACTTGTACTGTATTCGTTGGTTTTCAATATGAAGTATGCTGTATACAGTTTTATTCTGTCTTTTATCCTCTTTGCTTCACCATCATCTTCTTCTACATAAGTTACACTGTAGTTGCCTCTCCTCTCATTGGTACTCATGCATATTTTATTTTCCATTGCTTATGCATGTATGTATGTTTGTGTGTGTGTGTGTGTGTGTGTGTCTGTGAGAGAGAGAGGGGGGGATTTTTGTTGTTTTTTGGTTATTGTTTTTTTTTTTTTTTTTTTGTATATTCATTTGAGTTGTTTCTCCCCTGTATTGGAGACTGTCTTTGAAGTTAATCCTTATGGGCGTATGTCTCCGCAGAATGAAATTGAATACTATTTGACAAGTCCTGATTCTTTTCAATATAAACTTCAATCAACCTATTTTATGAAGACGCATAAAAGAGCCAGAATGAAAGCTAAAAGACAACGTTTAAGTCCACGGTATGCCACACTCGTTCATTTTGTTTCCATCTTCTTCAGTTCCTTGTTCGCTCGCACACACCACAGCACCACCACCACCACCACCCCCTCCATCCCCAGAGCCTTTCCGCTATTGACATTCCATGGTCCTCATCCTCCTCGTCCCCAAGACAAGACAAGACGAGACAAGACAAGACGTGTTTATTTCAGGAAACCCTCGTGGGGGGGCACATGGAAAGGTGCAATGGTCAAAAGTCTGGCGGTATTTTTCTATCGCAATTTCCCCCAACATTAATTCCCCCCTCCCACACCCCCCAACCCTCCAACCCCCATGCTGTAGATATCTTACAGCCACAATCTTCCCGAAAGACATTATACCGCCTCCTTTGTCAGCTTCAGAAGGGGATGGACTGGTCAGCAGCGGTCAAGGATATTATTTTCTGCTTTCTGGTCAGCTTTCAGCGCCTGTTGGTGACTGGACAAGGACCACCACTGGGGGATTAGGCATCAACCTCTCTCTCTTCCTCTCTCTCCCTCTCTCTCTCTCTCTCTCTCTCTCCCTCTCTCTCTCTCTCTCTCTCTCTCTCTCTCTCTCTCAGTCGGTGCCTTGATAGCTCCTTGGTCAGACTTTGACGATGGCCTTCGCGAGGCTTTTACGAGGGCCATGGACTGCCGGAATGCCCACGAGGACGATAAAGAGGACGACGACAAGTAAAAGTGAGGATGATAAAATGGACCCGACCATTTCCGATACTGACGAAGTATCAATCTTTATATCAATGATGATGGTGACATTAATGATGATGATAAGACAGACACTACCTGGCTACTGCGAAAAAGATTAATAATCGATCTTTTTGTTAATGCTGTTGTGTCCAATGACATGATGGGATACTGATATACACGGAGTAAGCTATTCTAAACCTTGCGGGTGTAACGTGTGTATGATTATTTAATGTGAAAACATTGTGTTCATTGTTTGTTTGTTTTTTTTTTAGACATTACATATCCCTTAAAACTGCGCGCAAAATTCATTTAACTTTCAGTTTAATTCGCTTTGCGTGATAAAATTTACGTTATTGTTCAGAAAGTGCGCGTCATGCACTAAATGCCACAATTTATCCAGTCTTTGCTCTTTATTTTGTCGCTTCCAATTTCCAGCTTTTCACTATGAAATTTTAAAAATATATATTGGTTCTGAAAATACCTCGGTAAGTTACTCGTGTCCAAAAGTGATTGTAAGCCATAAATACATGCTTTAAAAAAACAAAGACTGTGAACAACTTAATGCATGTACAGCGTAGCTGGGACTGCGTTTTTTCTGTATTCGTAATATTTTTGAAGATTTATCTCAACGGTGGAGGGGTATGGGAGGGGGGGGGGATACAATTCCGTTGTGACAATCTTCCTTTGTATTTTGTTGTTGTAAAGTTTCTTATCACGAGAGCGGATGTAAGCAAGCGCGCGTGCGTATGTATGTGTATGTGTAGGTTCATGCGCATGTACGCGTGTGTGCACATTTGTATGTGTGTGTGCTCGTGCATTAATTTGTGTGTTTCTCGTGTTTGTCGGAAATCATTTTCTTCTTTCTCTCTCTCTCTCTCCCCCGCTTCCCCCTCCTCTCTCTCTCTCTCTCTCTCTCTCTCTCTCTCTTGGCGTTCCTCATTTTTTTGTCACTTATGAATGGATTTCGTGTAGGCAGGCAGGCACTCCCCCAAGGCGAACAGATGAATCGATATACGTTCAGTTTGCAATAGAACTAGGCAGACTGGGAGGGAATAATGCAGTCATCATGCGTTATTTTCCTAGGGAAGCTGGGTGAGGGAAGTTGCGTGGGGGGCCTGGGTGGAGGAGGGGGGGGGGCAGCTGACTTCAGTTCTCTATTGATTCCGTTATGCCGCCCTGAAGCTTGCACACCTGAATGGAATTCAATTGCATTTCGTGGGAAACCTTACTTGTGGAACATAGCATGGGGAGGGGGGGGGGAGGGGATTGCGAAGGGGGTTGGGGTGGGTACGGGGAGGGGGATGGCAACCTTCTTTCTTCATACTATGGTCTGTTTCCTCTGTGTGTGTGTGTGTGTGTGTGTGTTTTCTCGTTTCTTCCCAGCAAACCTGACCCAGATCTCACCACCACCCCCCCCCTCCACCCCAACCCCACCACTCCTCCCATGCCACACACTCTCTTCGCTGTCATCCTACTTTCCAGTGACTTCAACACCCGCCTTCTGTTACACCATGTCTCTCCCTCCCATTCACTGTTGATGTTTGGCAGTATTCACAGTGATACAGACAGTGAAGACCTTGGGTGGGTGTGTTTTGTTGTTTGTTTGTTTTTTGCTTTGTTGTTGTTGTTTTTTGTTTTTGTTTTTGTTTGTTTGTTTGGGTTTGTTTTTTTTGTTTGTTTGTTGTTGTTTTTTTGTTTTTTGTTTCTTTGTTTTTGTTTGGTTTCTTTTTTTTCTTTTTTCTTTTTTTTTGTTTTGTTTTGTTTTTTGTTTTTTTACTTTGTTTTCATTAAACATTTTCCCTCTTTTCGTCCCTAAAGAAGTCTCCCTTTAGAACTGTTCCTGCTTCTGAATCATCGTTTTTATGTGTCGTTTACCGAGCAACCACATCACTTATAAATTTACAGTAAGCTTTACTTGTGGAAAATTGGCGTTCAAGTGTGTGTGTGTGTGTGTGTGTGTGTGTGTGTGTGTGTCTACGTTGATGACTCCACTGTCTCTACCCTGTCCCGCTCTCCCTGCTTCAGGAATGCAGCGTCTTTGATGACAGCATGTTTCTCCCAGGGGAGACTACAACAAGCCATTGAATGAAAAGCCAGTGAATTCCCTCCCACGACGTCCCGCTTCCACATCACGACTTGCTACCCGCAGGACTGCACCCCCACGAAGAATTAAACCTTTCATGAAGTCTCTGTGGAGCAATTGGTCGGCTTGTTCGGCTGTTAACCGAAAGGTTGGTGGTTCGAGCCCACCCAGGGACGAGACCAACAACCCCCACTCCCCCGCCCCCCCCCCCCCCCCCCCCCCCCAGGACTACACCCCCACGATGAAACGTGA
Source organism: Babylonia areolata (assembly GCF_041734735.1). Lineage (NCBI taxonomy): Eukaryota > Metazoa > Mollusca > Gastropoda > Neogastropoda > Buccinidae > Babylonia > Babylonia areolata. Next base: position 17,230,766 of record NC_134878.1, on the reverse strand, counting down.
CAGCACCAAGCTCCCAGTAGTGAACAGCTTGACCACTGGGGCGACGCAAGTCAATGGATCGTTAAACTCAGCTCTTTCCACTCGCTACCCCTCTCGCCCTGTAGCGTACCCTCCACCCTCCCACCCGATTTTCGTTCAGCACATTACAGTCCAGATGAGAGCATCGTGTGCCACCCCCATCTGGGAGAAATTTGCGCGAAGAATAACGATGTGCTGGTTTTTCTTACAGACGTGTGTGTGTGTGTGTGTGTGTGTGGCAGGGGAGGGGGGAGCGGAGGGAAGGGGTTGTAGGGGGCGGGGCGGGGGCAGGTCGAGGGGCAGTGTTTGTATGTAAGGGAGTGGGACTGGAGGGGGGGGGGGATGGTGGTGTTCTGCCCGTGTTTTGGTGCATTGCGTGCGTGCCATTTGCGTGCGATGTTATTACTTCGAATCCAGGTCAGTTTCCACTTGGCGCTTTTACAAAAGCCAGCCTTACCATTAATGACAAGGTGTGTGTGTATGTGTGTGTGTGTGTGTGTGTGTGAAGAGGTGGAGGTTGTGATGGACGGCTCAGGGAAGAATGGGAGGTGTGAGTTGGTGGGAAAGAAAAGTAATTGAGTTTTATGTTTTCTCTGATGATTTTTTTTTCTTTTTAATCCTGCGCCCCATTTTTCCCCTCGGAGGTTTTATTTTCTTTCTTTCTTTCTTTCTTTTTCTTTGATCCAACCATGATTTTTTTTCTTTTTCAGCTGAATGTCGGTCAGCTGTGACCAGCCATCAAAAAGCATAGTTCAGATTCCATCTGGAGGCAGAAGCGGTGAGGTGCAGTGGTGCATATCCAGGCGTGCGGTGATAACAAATGTGTGTGTGTGTGTATGTGTGTGTGTGTCATTGAAGAAAATTGCAGGGTGGTTGTGAGGTCCAGGCAAATGTATTGTTTGGTCTTGATCGGTTTAATCCCAAGACCCAAGCACAGAAAAAACATGACTTTGGGGCTGAAACCCAGCAACAACAAACACCTGTCCGTCTAATATCACTCTGTCAGTGTAAGGACGCTAAATCAATGAACGACCTGATCGTTTGATTACACTGTCTTTTTATCATCAGCGTGCGTGTGTGTGTGTGTGTGTGTGTGTGTGTGTGCATGCATGTGTGTGTGCGCATACTCATGCTGTGTTTAATAAGAAATTTTTTTTTTGTTAATGTCCTTAAGATTCCCTGTAATCTCCAAAAGCTTGAATGTTACTTTTTTATAGGTCCAGTGCATCAAACAATCAGATGTCTTTACAGTACAGTGCCTGTGGACCAGTGGGCCTTTAGCCAGCAACAAGACATTTGACATTCAACGCAGCTTTAGGATTTCTCCTGTCGTCGTTTCAATCTGCAGGTACGTGTAAAAAAAACAACAACAAAAAACAACATTTTATGCTGTAACGCCCGGTATCAATCAAGATGCTGTACAATTTTTTTTTTTTTCTGCGGGTATAGTTATTTCTTGGTGGTCAGAAAAGGTAAATAATGGCTTGTTATGGACAGTCACTTTTATTTTCTCATGAAAACCATGTTCTTTTCCTCTCTTCTCGTAAGTGGTGCTCTCGCCATACTTTCTTTTGCTGGACAGTATACATTTTTATTTCCTAATAAAAACATGTTCTTTCTCCATGTCTTTTCTCAGAAGAGATGCTTTCGCCACAGCTTCTGTGCAGGACAGTACATGTTTTTATTCCATCTTCAAAACATGTTCTTTCTCCAGATCTTTTCTAGTAAGAGATGCATTTCGCCACGCCTTCTTTCCATCTTTCTTTTTTCTTCAATCTTCCTACCCTTCTGATATTTCTTTTCTCCTGAAATTATGAACAGTTCCCTGAACTTTTTATGTGTCTGCCTCTTAAATAAACTGACCTCTGAACAGAAGGGTAAATTAGGTCTGGTAGGAAAACAAGAACTGCCGGTTATACTGAAGATTTGACAATGCTGTATTATTTGTTTTTAAACTAAAAAGGCTTGAATTCTATCAGCTGGAAAGCTGAGAGAGAAGAGCGAGGGTGTGTATGTCATAGACAGCCCATTGGGAACATCAGTTTTTGCTTCCATTTCGAATGGTCGTTTTTATCGGAATACTTGTTTCAAAACTGTTTTTGCTCTTCAAGAGAAGGAACTCAAATGACTGAAAGGAAAACTCCCTTAAGAAATGAGGCAGTAAAAGTTAAACGACAATCAAATCTTCGCTTTAAAGTTAATGGGTTTTTCTTCGTCTAGCTGATATTCTTTAAGTGGGTCGTCAAAAGCGGAAGTCAGGTTGTACCGTGGCAGATGGTAGTTTGTGAACATCCTTACGTCTATTCTGTGGGTGTGTGATACCTTAAAACTGAATCAGCGCGTGTAGTGAATTTCATCCGTGGGTGGGCAAGGCAAGTCCTTGTCCCTTTGCGGGGTTGAAGTTCTGATGAAATACTGTGTGGTTATTCATCCACTCCGGGTGAGGTCTAACCCAAGGGAGTTGTAATGTTAAACGTCCATGTATTCCAAACGTAGTCAGCAGATTTGAGCTTGTGGACTTGCGCCCTTGAGGTCAAGTTGTTCCAGGCTTTGGTGATGGTTGAGTGTTTTGTTTTTGTTTTTTAATAAGGGATGAGTCTTACTGTCTGAAGTCTTGTCTGTTCTTGGATTCCAAGGGGGGAAGTGTGGTTTGTTCTTCTGGTCTTCTAGCATTCCAGGGGAGAGGGGGTGGGGGGAAGTGCTGGCTCAGGCTGTCTGAAGAGGGGCTGTTCTTCTGGAACTCCAGGGCAAAATTCCTGGGTGAAGTCATGTGAACGGTTTGGCTATTCAGACATTTCAGAGGAAAGTCCTGACTGTTTTTGCAGCGTTTCTAGGGGGAAGTATTGGTTGTCAACAGGTGGGCTAGGTACTGAGTAGTCATATTTCAATTTCTTGTAATGCTGGGGTATGATCAAAGCATTTGTGAGGCAAGTCAATCGTCCACTTCAATGAACCTATCAAGCCCCTTGGGCTTGAAGGGAACTGGACAGCATGCCACTTTCAGGGATTGGTAGTTTGAAAGTGTGCAGTGACCATAAAGACACTTTCCCTAGCACTGGAGAGATCCAACACATATAAATGTCCTAACGAATAAGTTGCTAACTTGGAAGTCATCTCTGTTTCATGTTTCCTTAAAACAATACGTAAAAATAAATACTGGATACAATATATGACTTATTGCTTGTGATAATTTTCTTCAGTTTTGAAGGTCAAAATTAAATTCAAACTTAACCATAATTATTTAAAAGAAATGGATTTTAGTATGTCACTATTGGCAACAAATATGTTGGGGGGGGGGGGATTAAAAGAAATCTTTTATTTGGATTTACTTGAGTAGATGTCATGTGATCAAATGTTTTGTTTTTGTTTTTTAACCTTTCATGTAAAACACTTTCCCTTGTACCCAAAAAGGAGTTTTCCTAAAAACTTTCTTTACATAATCATTATAATGTAAATCTTTTTTTCGTTTTAGGGGTAAAATTTTCAACTTGTTTTTCCTTCTGTATTGTTCAAGTTTTCCATCTTGACATGTCAAGTTTCTTTTGACTATTCTTTAGGCTTTTATTAAAGATAATTTTCTTGGAGTTGGACCAAGGAATCAACTATAATTCTTTACAAATTTCTGATTTTGTCAGATCTATTTTCATGTATGAATTGTATCCAGAGACTAGTTTTTCCCCCATGATGTTTCCTTGTTTGTTTCCAACCATGAATCTACCAGTGTCTGGAAAATTTCTTCTGAAGGATTTATTTCCTGTTTAGTTCCTGATTTTCCCTTGGGAGAGAAATGTTTTATCTGATATTTTGAAGTTCACCTGAACCATTTACATTTAACACACTTGCCCCTTCTTTTTCTATGAAATCCTATGAAATCACTGACTGTTATTCAGAAGTGATTGTTTTTCCCTCCGGTTGGCTTCAGACTCAAAAATGGAACCATGACCACATCTTCTTAACACATACACATGCAAATTATAAAAACACATCAGTTTTATTAACGTTTTAAAATGAACAAAATCTGACATGAACCATCAGTTATCATACATTCAAAACAAACTCAAAAATCTGACACTAGATCAGGTCACAACACCAGACGGAACAATTATGGTAGATAAGCACCTGCTGTCCAATGGTAACATTTTGTTCCTCTGGTAGGTAGACAAACACTTTCCATTCAGCAACAAACACTGGTGGCCTATCTCACAGTTTCTCATCCTACTTCACTTGGAAAAGGTACATTGTCACCTGTCCACAATTGAGGACTGAAATAAAAACACATCTTGGATGTATTCCGGAAAAGTACTCATTTCTTCATAAACATCATTCAAAGGATGAAAATGATGCAACCTTCCACTCTCAGCATCAAGCGTATTTCATGAACCAAAAATTATGTACACACAAATACAAAACACTGTCACTGGTAACCCCCTAGAACTTATTAAAAGCTGTGAGAAGATGGGAGATAACCCCAAAAACATGTGAATGTCAAGTACACACAGGATGTTGAAGACTTTAGAGTGAATCCACCCTAAAGCAAACTTGAATCCTCTCACCTTCTCTTATAAAAGTATTGTACATATTCATTCTTTATAGTGTGAAGCACATATTGTGTAGAAATTCTCACCATAACAAAGCATAGTGAAAAGAAAATACAATGAAGCATAGACAAGAAAATGAAGCAAGCTATCAGACAGACAGTAAAGAAAAGACAATGAAGCAGATGAGAAAAACAAGCAATGCAAGCTTCATCAGACAGATAGTAGACTGTCAGGGTAAAGTGTAAGGTGACTAGGATACCAGAGTAGAAGAGCCTGTGTACTGAAAGTACTGTCTGCACATAGAATTAGTCTGCATGTCTGTGTGTATGGGAGCACAATATTGTCTGAGAAATGTACAGAGTAATAGGGTGGTGGCCTAGTGGTCATCAGTTCTCCTAGGAAGTGAGAAAATCTGAGCAAACAGGATCAAATCCCACACTCACCAGTATTTTATCCCCCTCAACTAGACCTTGAGTGTTGGTCTGGATGCTAGTCATTCAGAAACTTTGGCATGCACTTAGCGCATATGAAATAACCAACAGCAAGAAAAGGGTTGTCCCTTTGCAAAGTTGTGTAGAAAAAAAACAACACTGACATGAAAATGATAGGGAACCCGAATTTCACACAGAAAAAATCTACTGCAACAAAAAGGTACTACAATGTTTACAGCTGCTTTTAGTTCAGCTGTCCATGGAGGCCATACATGTCCCGATACAAATGGATTAAAAAAAAAAAAAGAAAAAAAATGGCTGTGTACTTGTGTCTCCATGCCAATTTTTCTGTCATTGTGTGTGTGTCTGTCAATGTCCACTTGTGTCTGTGATCAGGATTCTGCATCTTTCCATTTTTCTGTCCCACTATGTGTTTTTGCATGTCTCTACTATTTCTTTCTCCCTCCTAAAAGAACAATTAGCAAGTGTGCCTTGCTTGTAACTGATCCGATGAGTTTTCAGTTTTTTCATTTTCTCTTCCCCCAGACTTAAGGCAAACCAGCTTTGTGTGCAAGAACTTAAGGCAAACCAGCTTTGTGTGCAAGAAAATGTGTAAATCAACTTAAGGCAAACCAGCTTTGTGTGCAAGAAAATGTGTAAATCAACTTAAGGCAAACCAGCTTTGTGTGCAAGAAAATGTGTAAATCAACTTGTCTCCCCAGGGAGAGCGTGTCGCTACACTACAGCGTCACCCATTTTTTGGGGTTTTTTTCCTGCGTGCAGTTTTATTTGTTTCCTATCAAAGTGGATTTTTCTACAGAATTTTGCCAGGAACAACCCTTCGTGCGCTAAGTACATGCTGCACACGTGACCTCAGTTTATCGTCTCATCTGAATGACTAGTGTCCAGACCAATACTCAAGGTCTAGTGGAGGGGGAGAAAATATCGGCGGCTGAGCCGTGATTCGAACTAGCGCGCTCAAATTCTCTCGTTTCCTAGGCGGATGCGTTACCTCTAGGCCATCGCTCCACAAATTGGTTGTACAAAACCACCTACCATAATTTTTGGCCTACATGGCGCCACAGTGCAAAAGGCGCACCCCTTGAATTTTAAGTAAAAAGTCATTTTGAACTCTGTAAGGTGCACACATCTGGTAAGGCGCATCTGCTCTACAGTGAAAGTCCTCCATTTTGTCTCTGCTGACAGCAGATGTTATTTACAGTCGTGACATAATCTTCGAAAAACGATCAGAATCCGACTTGTTTTCATCTGCTCGTTGACTGGGCTCTGTAACTCCATTTGTCTGCTGTTTTCTGCTGGGTTGTTGTTTTTTTAATACAACTTTACCGCCTTCAGCTGAATGTACACTGTTGTAAAGCCCCACTTCATTAACTTGTTCAATCAGAATCCAGTCTGCCAGCCCAGCTTTTCAGTCCTGTTCGCCATTTTGCTTTGCCTTCGGCTTTTGAAAAACAATCGGTTCACTTCAATTTCTCTACTTTTGCACAACAGATTTATCCTGAACTCAGAAACTGCTCTTTTTCCATGGCCTATGGGCAACTGCGATCAAATTGAACCATGTCGAATTGAACAGTGTAAGACTGAAGTGTTGATGTTCAGCGCAATCGTGAGCATTGTTGTGATCAACGATGTTGTCATTATTGAGTTTGTTGTGTCAGGTGGCCCCACATGGCAGTCAGAATTTATTTTTCAGACATTGATGGGCGCATACAACCCGTAAGCCACAGGGGTCAGATTTGAGTAAAATTATGGAAGTTCTGACCGAATATAAAATGGAATTGACTAAAAATGATATTGTCCCAAATAATATAAATGTGTACACTTCTGTTTTATTTCACTAACCCCACATTACACCAGATCATTAAACTCCATGACATCAAAACTGAACAAAGAGGTTCACTTCACAACCTCTTCTATTGCTGAGGAAGATGGATGACAGAAAAAAAAACGAGAAACAAACACCTTCACTCATGCTTTTCATCACTGCATTTCAGTCACAAAGAAAACAATGCTTATCACTGATATCAGTGACCACTGAAGACTGTCACACACCACAGCACAAAATGAATCAGCTGCATGAAATCACCGCTGTTGTTGTGGCTGCTGCTGCTGCTGCTGCTGTTGCTGTTGTTGCTGCTGCTGCTGTTGTTGTTGTTGCTGCTGCTGCTGCTGCTGTTGCTGCTGCTGCTGCTGCTGCTGTTGCTGCTGCTGCTGCTGCTGTTGTTGTTGCTGCTGTTCTGGCATCTCATCCACATTGATGTGGGAGATGAAGCGAAGCCTCAGTTTGAGCGATGGCCGGAGATTGCAGATGAGTTTCTCCGCTTCATTCTTGACGCCATCCCCAACAAACATGTACTTGATGTGGTAGCTAAGAGGTGGTCAAGGATCAAATGTTAAAAGTTGTCAAAATTGTCTGCGTGTATGTTATAAAAATGCTTGAGGTAAAGGCTTTCGCATAAGCCCTTCACTGTTACTGTACAGCTGTTCCACAGCTGGCTGGAATACCGAATTGTCGTTATGTTCTTAAAAATCTAAGCTCAGTATTTTTGCTAGTTAATTGAGCGTCCTCTATTAGGACACAGCAGCAGTTCACACTGACAGATGTGAAATATTCAGCCTGGACTTCTGAAGTCTACCTCCACCCCCCCTTTTCAGACTGCAATGGTCCTCCTGTCAGGCTACAGTATTAGGGTAGGATACTGCTGTCTGATTGAAGGGGGAACCTGGATGGGGAGGAAGAAGTCTTTCCACATCCCCTTTTATTGCTGTCCCTCCCACATCAGGTAACAGTAATCACCCCACCCAACCCACATCAGGTAACAGTTGTCACCCCACCCCTCCCACATCAGGTAACAAGTCTCCCCCCCTCCCAGATCAGGTAACAAGTCTCCCCCCCAACCCCCTCCAACATAAGGTAACATCTTCCCTCCCCCCCCCCCACATCAGGTAACGTCTTCCCTCCCCCCTCCCACATCAGGTAACAAGTCTTCCCCCCTCCCACATCAGGTAACTTCTTCCCTCCCCCCTCCCACATCAGGTAACATCTTCCCTCCCCCCCTCCCACATCAGGTAACAAGTCTTCCCTCCCCCTTCCCACATCAGGTAACTTCTTCCCTCCCTTCCCCCTCCCACATCAGGTAACAAGTCTTCCGCCCCACCCCACCCCCCACATCAGGTAACGTCTTCCCTCCCCCCTCCCACATCAGGTAACAAGTCTTCCCTCCCCCTCCCACATCAGGTAACAAGTCTTCCCCCCTCCCACATCAGGTAACAAGTCTTCTCTCCCACATCAGGTAACAAGTCTCCTCCCCCTCCCCATCCCACATCAGGTAACAAGTTTCCTCCCCCTCCCACATCAGGTAACAAGTTTCCTCCCCCTCCCACATCAGGTAACAAGTCTTCCCTCCCTTCCCCCTCCCATATCAGGTAACAAGTCTTCCCCACCCCACTTCCACATCAGGTAAGAAGTCTCCTCCCCCTCCAACATCAGATAACAAGTCTCCTCCCCCTCCAACATCGGGTAACAAGTCCCAGGTAACAAGTCTCCTCCCCTTCCCACATCAGGTAACAAGTCCCCCCTCCTCCCACATCAGGTGACGTCTCCTCCCCCTCCCCCCAGATCAGGTTACAAGTCTCCTCCCCCTCCTCCCATATCAGGTAACAAGTCTCCTCCCCCTCCCCCCACATCAGGTAACTTCTTCCCTCCCTTCCCCCTCCCACATCAGGTAACTTCTTCCCTCCCTTCCCCCTCCCACATCAAGTAACAAGTCTTCCCCACCCCCCCTTCCACATCAGGTAACAAGTCTCCTCCCCCTCCAACATCAGATAACAAGTCTCCTCCCCCTCCAACATCAGGTAACAAGTCCCAGGTAACAAGTCTCCTCCCCTTCCCACATCAGGTAACAAGTCCCCCCTCCTCCCACATCAGGTGACGTCTCCTCCCCCTCCCCCCAGATCAGGTTACAAGTCTCCTCCCCCTCCTCCCATATCAGGTAACAAGTCTCCTCCCACTCCCCCCACATCAGGTAACTTCTTCCCTCCCTTCCCCCTCCCACCTCCCACATCAAGTAACAAGTCTTCCCCACCCCCCCTTCCACATCAGGTAACAAGTCTCCTCCCCCTCCAACATTAGGTAACAAGTCTCCTCCCCTTCCCACATCAGGTAACAAGTCTCCTCCCCCTCCAACATCAGGTAACAAGTCCCAGGTAACAAGTCTCCTCCCCTTCACACATCAGGTAACAAGTCTCCTCCCCCTCCAACATCAGGTAACAAGTCCCAGGTAACAAGTCTCCTCCCCCTCCCACATCAGGTAACAAGTCTCCTCCCCTTCCCACATCAGGTAACAAGTCTCCTCCCCCTCCCACATCAGGTAACAAGTCTCCTCCCCCTCCCACATCAGATAAGTCCCAGGTAACAAGTCCCCCCCTCCTCCCACATCAGGTAACAAGTCTTCCCCACTCCCACATCAGGTGACAAGTCTCCTCCCCCTCCCACATCAGGTAACAAGTCCCAGGTAACAAGTCTCCTCCCCCTCCCACATCAGATAACAAGTCCCAGGTAACAAGTCTCCTCCCCCTCCCACATCAGGTGACAAGTCTCCTCTCACTCCCACATCAGGTAACAAGTCCCAGGTAACAAGTCTCCTCCCCCTCCCACATCAGATAACAAGTCCCAGGTAACAAGTCTCCTCCCCCTCCCACATCAGGTAACAAGTCTCCTCCCCCTCCCACATCAGGTAACAAGTCTTCCCCACTCCCACATCAGGAAATGTCTCCTCCCCCTCCCATATCAGGTAACAAGTCCTAGGTAAAAAGTCTCCTCCCCTTCCCACATCAGGTAACAAGTCCCCCCTCCTCCCAAATCAGGTAACAGTAGAGTCTCCCTACCCACTCCCACATCAGGTAAAAAGTCCCCCCCTCCTCCCACATCAGGTGACAAGTCTCCTCCCCCTCCCCCCACATCAGGTGACAAGTCTCCTCCCCCTCCCATATCAGGTGACAAGTCTCCTCCCCCTCCCCCCAAATCAGATGACAAGTCTCCTCCCCCTCCCACATCAGGTGACAAGTCTCCTCCCCCTCCCCCCACATCAGATGACAAGTCTCATCCCCCTCCCCCCACATCAGATGACAAGTCTCCTCCCCCTCCCCCATCAGGTGACAAGTCTCCTCCCCCTCCCCCCACATCAGGTGACAAGTCTCCTCCCCCTCCCACATCAGGTGACAAGTCTCCTCCCCCTCCCCCCACATCAGGTGACAAGTCTCCTCCCCCTCCCACATCAGATGACAAATCTCTTCCCCCTCCCACATCAGGTAACAAATCTCCTCCCCCTCCCACATCAAGTAACAAGTCTTCCCCCCCTCCCACATCAGGTAACAAGTCTCCTACCCCTCCCACATCAGGTAACAAGTCCCCCCTCCTCCCACATCAGGTAACATCTTCCCTCCCAGTTGAGTCTCCTTCCCCCCCTTCCCACATCAGGTAACAAGTCTTCCCTTCCCCCCTCCCACATAGGTAACAAGTCTTCCCTCCCCACACCAGGTAACAGTAGTCTTGCTCCCTATCACTATAAGGCTGCAGTAAACCCTTTACCACCTCCCATACCACCCCTATCATACTGCAGTAGTCTATTCCCAGCAGACTACAGAGGTTCATTTCCAACACTGTATTTCAACTCTCAACCTTCCAGCAGTTCATCTCCCAAACAGTGCTCCTATAAATGCCAGTCTTCACTCATACTTTCTTTCTCATCCACTCTCTCTCTCTCTCTCTCCATCATATTGCCAATACAAAAACTGTGCATTTTGCCAAAGGATACAGGTAGTCACAGATGGGGTCGATGTACTTCATGTGTTCACAGTGTTTGTCCACCTTCACAAGGATCTCATACAGCTCCACCGTCAGCTGCAACACACAAGTCATTCCAAACTTTGTGTCTTTTTTTTTTTTTAACAAGACTTTTGACAAAGAAAAAAGGCACTACTACAGAGGTCTACTTCAGCCTGATGGGTGGTGGGTGGTGGCTGCTATGGTCTGATGGCGTGTCATTTCTATAAATCTTTTTATTTTTTTTTTTTTTAACACTGGACGTGACCATAAATCAGCTCTAAACAAGAAGTAAACATCTGTGTGGAATATAGGTGCAGCGATTCATTTGAAAACATCGACTCCGAGAGCATGAATAGGCTTATTGTCTGCATAGAAAACCCACTAAAAACATCAATTAATCTGACTGAGTGAGCACAGATTTTCGTCCAACACCTGAGAGGTATTATCTCTTCTTCTTGTCAGAAATCATTGGACCTTACAGAAGCAACATCCAGCATTCTAAAAGAAAAAAAAAAGAGCCAAAGTCCTTGACCTTCAAAGAGAACATTCCATCCCTCTTGTGCCCAACAAACTGAGGACTTGATGTGAATGCAAGAAAAACATGCAACTAAAAGGAAATTTTCTATCTAAAATTATGTTGTAACATATTCACTGTTAGCCGTATGAAGCGCACAGAAACAGGAGTCATGATGGCTACCAGAAAAAGAGGGCGCTAGTCAGGGGGGCAAAGAGGAGGTTACCTACTCGATCCCAAATTAAAAACAGAATCAACTACAATCAATTATTTTTCTTCACAAGACCATCTCAAACACACGCACACACACACACACACACTCTCTCTCTCTCTCTTTCTCTCTCACTACAAACATTACTTTCAACAGCATCAATTCATACCTCCATGAGGCACCGTGTGCGCTCCAGGTGGAAGCGTTGAAGGAATGGACCAATCAGATGGCACAGAAACAGTAACTGCTCTTCCGTTTTCATCACAGGCCGCAACTGCTCCCTGACGAACCTGGAGGGGAAAGACAACAAACAAAAAATGATGATGAACTTGTGTGAACTGAATACCAATTCCAGTCCACAGAGCACAGACTAGGCAATTTCCTGATCTATAAAACTTCCTGACTTCCAAATAATAAGTCTGGCTGTATGTTCACTACACATATCATAAAAGTCTGGTTGTATGTGTCCATTTGTAAGGTGCATTTGCATCATAGCAAAATGATTATCGACAGCCTAATTATTTTCCACTGCAAACTGAACACAAACCAGCTGCCTGAAGATTTTCTTCACATGCACCTTGCATCCTTTCATTCATCCTCCACATAGACTTCTTCACACACACACACAGCACTCTTCTACATCCATTCCCAACCGCATGAACTCTGCCCTTGTTAACACCTAATGTATTACTATGCATTCTCTTACAGCACCCTTCACACATTGTCACAAGCACAGGCAGCCACGCACACACACACATTCTTCCTCACACTCCTGATTCCCTCTCAACTCTGCCCTCCACCTTTCTCTAAAAGATTCACTCTCAACCCCACCACCCCTCTTTTTTCTGACTCCCCTTCACACACACATGCACCTAACCTCTCTTCATTCACATGCAATATACACACCCAGTCATCTCTTGAACTGTTTTGTATTGTCTTACTTTTTTATCACAACAGATTCCTCTGTGTGAAATTCCGGCTGCTCTCCCTGAGGAGAGTGTCGCCACACACAGCATTTTTTATTTTCCCCACCTGCAAGTGTATTTCACAAGCAAAGAGGATTCTAAACACAACCCTCACATCCTCCCCCCCCCCCCCCCCCCAACCTCCCCCCAACACACACACACTCACTGTGGCAGGTGACTGAGCTGTCCGATGCCGGCGTGATGCCAGACAGCATGGCACAACCCCAGGAGCTGGGAGGTGTCTGTCAGAGCCAGCATGGAGTGGCACGAGCTGAACCCAAACATTCGGAACGGGTTCATGTCTGGCGTGGGGGCCGTCAGCACCGGGCTGTTCATCGTCGACAGGATTCGGTCATTCAGCACCACCCAGTAGGACTCCTGTGGGGCATAGGGCATGGCCCGTGATAGCAGTGTATGTCTCTGTGTTACCATTTTTAGGACTCCTGTAGAGCTCAAGGCACCAGTCATAGCAGTGTATGTCTCTGTGTTACCATTTTTAGGACTCCTGTGGAGAGTAAGGCATGGCCAGTCATAGCAGTGTATTTCTCTGTGTTACCATTTTTAGGACTCCTGTGAAGCATAAGGCATCACCAGTCATAGCAGTGTATGTCTCTGTGTTACCATTTTTAGGACTCCTGTGGGGCATAGGGCATGGCCAGTCATAGCAGTGTATGTCTCTGCGTTACCATTTTTAGGACTCCTGTGGAGAGTAAGGCATCATCAGTGACAGCAGTGTATGTCGCTGTGTTACCGTTTTTAGGACTCCTATGGAGCTTAAGGCATGGCATGTCATAGCAGTGTATGCCTCAGCATTACCATTTTTTTATAATAATAATAAAATGCAGGTTTACATAACACAGTATCCCCATCTCAGATGGGGCTCACCGCACTTTACAATGTACAAATTTAAGACTAAGTGTTGTACAAAGTCAACAGTTTCACGTGACACTGGCTAAGATATACATAGGACTCTTGTGGAGCACAAGGCATCGCCAGTGATAGCAGTGTATGTCTCAGTGGTGTTGTTTTTTCCCAATCATACCTTTTTTCTGCATTTCAATTACTGCTCCATATGTGCTGCAAAATATAATTCCTCTCTCTCTCTCCCCCACTAGTGAATGTCTGAATGTTACTGCATTTTTTTCTTCTTCTTCCTGTCATGCTTTTTTCCATATGTCAATTGCTGCTCTATGTGTGTTGATAAATACAATATCTCTTCAGTCTTTCCACCAGTGTTCGTCCGATTGTGATGTTGCTGTATTTCTTCTCTTTTTCAATTTTTTTTTTCTGCATGTAAACTGCTATTCCATATTTGCTGATAAAATACATTTTCTCTTTTCTCTATCATACTAGTGTATATCTAATTGTTACTGTGGGTTTTGTGTGTGTGTGTTACTTTTCAGTAAATGATGTTTTTCTGCATGACAGACTGCTGTTCCACATGTGCTGATAAAATATTAATTTCACTATCCCTCACCAGCGTATATCTGAGTGTTACTGTGTTGTTCTTTATTTTTCCATAAATGCTTTTTTTTCTGTGTCAATTGCTGCTCCACATGCCCATCCCAGAGGTGCAATATTGTTTTAAACAAGATGACTGGAAATAACTGAATTTTCCCTATTTTTATACCTAATTTGGTGTCAACTGACAAAGTATTTGCAGAGAAAATGTCAATGTTAAAGTTTACCACGGACACACAGACACACACACACACACACACAGACAACCGAACACCGGGTTAAAACATAGACTCACTTTGTTTACACAAGTGAGTCAAAAACAACAACTAAAGATGAACTACTTGGTATCACAACGTTCACTCACAGGCAGAGCTGTCAGGATCAGACCAACAGCATTCATCCAGTCCATCAGTTTGTCATGGGGCACCTGGGAGGAGCTGTAACAAACAAAACTGTCATGATTTTTTTCCTCTCTCTCTCTCTCTTTTTTTTTTTTTTTTTTGTTCGCCTGTATCTTGAATCTGCTCAACAAGCAAGTGTGAATGGTGCTGTATGCTCCATAATTTTTTGTAGAGAGAAGCCAGAACTGTTCGTTACATATCTGAAGTAAAACTTGACATTGATTCTGCAATGAACATGTATCTGAAAATAATTTCATCTTTTGTATAGACAGTTTTACACCCGTAATATTTTCTGTGTTAAAAAAATAAAAATTTTAAAAAAAAGTACAAAGACCAAATACTTTATTAAGAAGTAAAGACCTATGTGATGCTAGTTCCATAAATATTCCTATACTCAAGCACCCATGTATGCACTTAACACAACAATGTGTATAAAACACCTACTCATCAACAAATCAATAACTGTACCAGTTTGTACCAACTGGGACATAAGCATAAACACATGCATACACGCACTAACCGTAGTCTTTATTATTTCCCCCAACACACAACACATGATAAAGAATTACTACCAGTTCAGCAATTTCAGGAAGCCGAGACAGCTGTGTACAAATACTGGCTCCAGAATTTGAACAGGAGGGAAAACCTCAATCATAACACTATCTCCCTCCCTCCCTAAGTGCTGCCTCCTTTTTACCACCACCCCCACCTGCCCCATCCCCTCTCCCACAACCAACTGTAATCACTGTGAACTGTCCTTGAAAATCAAAACATCCACTGCATGATGGCATGTACTGGCAGTAGGACTCCTTTGATGAACTGAGGATCGTTCACAGGCATAATGAAGTTGTTTTGCCGTGGATTTTCATGATTCTACATTGTAGATCACTTGGTGTGGTGTTGTAACTTGAGCAGGACAGAATAAAGACAGAGATAGAAAGCTACCAGTGGTTGGTCTATAGAAAGCTACCCATAGAAAGCTACCAATGGTTTGTCTATAGAAAGCTACCCGTAGAAAGCTACCAGTGCTTTGTCTACAGAAAGCTTCCAGTGGTTTGTTTATAAAAAGCTACCTGTAGAAAGATACCAGTGGTCAGTCTGTAGAAAGCTAAAACTAGTAAAAGTGGTTTGTCTACAGAAAGCAACCAGTAGAAAGCTACCAGTGGTTTGTCTATAGAAAGTTACCAGTAGAAAGTTACCAGTAGTTGGCCTACTGTGTGGTGAAGTCCACTGACATCAACAACTCCCACATCTTCTCTACACCAACCTGCGCAAGACGACGTCAAGGAGGGCGGAGCCCACCACCTGCCCTGGCACAGGTAGGGCCATCAGTTCCACACAGGTGGCGTGCAGAGCATGGGCTGCCGCGTTGGGAAACTCGTTGAACCGCCAGTCCCGGTGAGGGAACGGGGGAGGCTGCTTGCCACTGATAGCTTGCACACTGTTAAGGAACTCATGGCGGAAGTTTTGGTACTCTGTTAAGCACTTGCAAGCGTTGTCTCTGAAGGTGGATAAGTAGAACAGAAGCATCCGTATCCACCAATCAAAGATACTCAAAATACACACCCTGTTGAGTTCCCTGTCCTGTTCTGCAGATCTGACTGATTTTCAGACACTGAATATTTTTTCCTTTCAAATACACATCATCAAGATCATGCTCTGCTGTGCCCATCCTGTTTCTTTCTTTGCCTATGCAGGAAAAAGGAGAACACACAAACATGAATCCAAGTGTAAACCTTTCCAAGACTTTCCAGTTCCATTGCTTTGCCATACTTTTTTTTTTTTTCTTCTTCTCCATCTTCTTCCCCACACTCAACACACACCCCTTCCCTACCCCTCACCTACCACAAACCAATTAAAAGCCAAAACAAAAGAAAATGTATCAGCTACCCAGCCTTACCTCACCTATTCCATCAGATTACTTTCTGACATCTCCACCACTATTAGTGCACTCCACCAAACACTTGTCCTGTGGTGACATATCTGTCATAACTCAACCCAAACCATACTCCTGAGAAGAGATCCATTCATCTGCAAAACCCTCCACGCAAGTGTGCGCACACGCATGTGTGTGTGCAGTCTGCATGTGAGTATTCATGTTTGTGTGTGTGTGTGTTGCATTCCAGCTGCCAGGATACTGTCGACCAGCCGAGACACCATGTGGATGTAGTAGTCGTGGTCTGGTTTCCATGGCACCTCGCTGTCTGCCGGCTGCTGCAGATAGTTCTTGTACTCCTCAGACAGGCACCACTTGGGTGGCCGGATGTCCTTGAAGGCACCTGCAACCACACAATGGCCGTTTGTAACACTGCAACAATGTCATGTCATTGAAGGCACCTGCAACCACACAACCATTTGTGACACTGCATCAATGTCATAGCATATGTGACGAACCACAAGGAAACCTAGCTAAAGTCTGAATTTATCATTGTTTTATATTCATGTACTACTACAAAGTTTAAAAAATCACAGATTTACTTTCAAAAAACAGATTTGATCTATCAATCACAGTTGGGATTTTTTCTATAATTTTTTTCAAAGTTGGTGTGCCTGAGAGAACAAATTGAGATATCGGCTCACAAAAAAACCCCATACATTTGCCTGCTTGTAGCTGTAACTTTAGAACAAGAATTATCTTGAACATGTGTGTGGTGTCAAAATATTCAGAATTAAGTAAACTACAAATTTTCTATATTAAAAAACATGGGAAAATTCATATTTTCTTTCTGTACTCATACAAAGTCAAGGATGGCCAGGGGAGAAGTAATGTCATGCCACAAGAGAGTTGTCAACAGCGACAGTGAATGTTCAAATGAGAGACAAAGGCCGCATTTGTGTTTGAGCAAAAAATATTTCCTGTAATGCTGGTGAATCTTTTGAACTGTGGCTTGAGATCCCAGATCAAAATAATGTTTACAAACTGCAGTCATTAAGTGTATTGCCACATCATCAGCCGACTTAATTTCAGAAAAGCCTAGAGTCAAATACACTGAACATTACAACTTAAGTGACGAATGTGTGTAGCAGTAACAACAGCGCATGCACCTGAAAATATTAAGAATACTACAGTTCCAAGCAGCTTTGTGCTAAAATACTGTCCAACAGCAAAGATAAGACTTCAAAGATATGAAATTTGTATGTAAAAAAAAAATTTAAAAAAATCTCAATTTTAATTATTTTGATCATAATGACATGTTTTTGAACATAGCTAAGAATAGCTGGCTGCAACTTTAGCCGGGTTTTCATGTTCTGCGTCACGTAGTGTACTGCGTTATAGTTTAATAATCTTCCATTTAAAAAGATAATACTATACACACACACACACACATTCATAATTATACACAGCACTACACACGTGGCAGTACTTCTTTCTCTAACATGAGATGACCAATTGTGTTGTACAAACATTGTTATTTCTCTTGCATCCTTCCACATCCCAAAACAAAGTACAAAGAACAATCATTTTCACATGAAACACTACCAAAAGAAGAACACAACCTAAAACTGACCAATGATGGCACTGACGAGTCGTCTCTTCACCAAGGGCACTGAGCTCAGCCTTTTCTCATAGTAGAACAGCGTGTTGTAGAGGTAGGTGATAGGGTGATCTGTTTAAAACAACACCCATCACGTACATTCATAGTTATCACTCTTAACATTATTGATTCTCTGCTTCTGTTAAAAGGTGATGGGATGATGAGGCACAATACCCATCACATGCATTCATGATTATCACTCGTAAAATCACTGATCCTCTGCTTCTGCATGTGATGGGACAGTCTGTTTTGCACAACACCCCCATCATGTCCATTCATAGTTATCACTCATAAAATCGCTGCTTTTCAACACCCATTGTGTACACTCACAGTTATCACTCATAAAATCGCTGATTTTCAACACCCATTGTGTACACTCACAGTTATCACTCTTAACATCACTGATTTTCAACACCCATCATGTACATTCACAATTTTCACTCGTAACATCACTGATTCTCTGTTTCAGTAAGATGGTATCTGAAAGGTATCTTCAACAAATCTGACCTGTTCTCTCTCTCTCTCTCTCTCTCTCTCTCTCTCATGCACACTTATATATCTATAATAAATAATGCAAAACTAAGTTCTCAAAAGTCATATAGGTTTAAGCATGCACTCATACATTCACATGCCCACTGGCCCACATACAGACCCACACTCACACTGACTAACTGCAGAATATGTGCTTGTGTATTCACATCTATACATCTGTACACATAAATACCACTCTTTCACCTGAACCATAACTTAAAACACAATTCGATAACATTAGCATGCAAGCACACAGGTGGAGAAGAGGGTGGGGAAAAAGCCAAACAGAACAGCCAAAAGTGAAGAAAGAAAGATGGTGCAACATAAACCATGCCGCGAGTGAAGAGAGAGATGGTGTGACACAGACCATGAAACTTGTACAGACAGCCACAGAAAAGCCAAGAGTGAAGAGAGAGATGGTGAGACACAGACCATGAAACTTGTACAGACAGCCACAGAAAAGCCAAGAGTGAAGAGAGAGATGGTGAGACACAGACCATGAAACTTGTACAGACAGCCACAGAAAAGCCAAGAGTGAAGAGAGACGGTGTGACACAGACCATGAAACTTGTACAGACAGCCACAGAAAAGCCAAGAGTGAAGAGAGAGATGGTGTGACACAGACCATGAAACTTTTACAGACAGCCACAGAAAAGCCAAGAGTGAAGAGAGACGGTGTGACACAGACCATGAAACTTGTACAGACAGCCACAGAAAAGCCAAGAGTGGAGACAGAGATGGTGAGACACAGACCATGAAACTTGTACAGACAGCCACAGAAAAGCCAAGAGTGAAGACAGAGATGGTGTGACACAGACCATGAAACTTGTACAGACAGCCACAGAAAAGCCAAGAGTGAAGAGAGAGATGGTGTGACACAGACCATGAAACTTGTACAGACAGCCACAGAAAAGCCAAGAGTGAAGAGAGAGATGGTGTGACACAGACCATGAAACTTGTACCAACAGCCACAGAAAAGCCAAGAGTGAAGAGAGAGATGGTGTGACACAGACCATGAAACTTGTACCAACAGCCACAGAAAAGCCAAGAGTGAAGAGAGACAGTGAGACACAGACCATGAAACTTGTACCAACAGCCACAGAAAAGCCAAGAGTGAAGAGAGAGATGGTGTGACACAGACCATGAAACTTGTACAGACAGCCACAGAAAAGCCAAGAGTGAAGACAGAGATGGTGTGACACAGACCATGAAACTTGTACAGACAGCCACAGAAAAGCCAAGAGTGAATAGAGAGATGCTGTGACACAGACCATGAAACTTGTACAGACAACCACAGAAAAGCCAATAGTGAAGAGAGAGATGGTGTGACACAGACCATGAAACTTGTACAGACAGCCACAGAAAAGCCAAGAGTGAAGAGAGAGACAGTGAGACACAGACCATGAAACTTGTACAGACAGCCACAGAAAAGCCAAGAGTGAAGAGAGAGATGGTGAGACACAGACCATGAAACTTGTACAGACAGCCACAGAAAAGCCAAGAGTGAAGAGAGAGATGGTGTGACACAGACCATGAAACTTGTACAGACAGCCACAGAAAAGCCAAGAGTGAAGACAGAGATGGTGTGACACAGACCATGAAACTTGTACAGACAGCCACAGAAAAGCCAAGAGTGAAGAGAGACGGTGTGACACAGACCATGAAACTTGTACAGACAGCCACAGAAAAGCCAAGAGTGAAGAGAGAGATGGTGTGACACAGACCATGAAACTTGTACAGACAGCCTAGCTGTTCCAGAATGCCATCCAGCACCTTGACCAACAACTGCTCCAGCAGGCGGTGAATCATCAGATCAAAAACCTGCAACAATGCCAATCATAACACCTGCAACAATGCCAATCACTTGCAACAGTGTCAGTCATAACACCTGCAACAATGTCAGTTATAACACCTGCAACAATGTCAATCACCTCCAACAGTGTCAGTCATAACACCTGCAACAATGTCAATCATAACACCTGCAACA
Organism: Babylonia areolata; assembly: GCF_041734735.1. Lineage (NCBI taxonomy): Eukaryota > Metazoa > Mollusca > Gastropoda > Neogastropoda > Buccinidae > Babylonia > Babylonia areolata. Next base: position 17,210,325 of record NC_134878.1, on the reverse strand, counting down.
GTGTCAATCACAACACCCGCAGCAATGTCAATCATAACACCTGCAATGTCAATCATCAGATCGACACATGTGACTATGCTCATCTGTTGTTTAACTGTCTATATATTGGTCTTTTTTTTAGCACCTGCAACAATGTCAACCTTCCATTTCATTGTCTACAATGTGGAGTGTTGGCCTCGTGCTCACACATCCGCCTAGGAAGCAAGAGAATTTGAGTGCACTGGTTCGAATCCTACAGTCGCCAATACTTTCTCCCACTCCACTACTCCTTGAGTTGTGGTCTAGCCACTAGTCATTCGGATGAGACATTAAACCGAGGTCCCATGAACAGCATGCACTTAGTGCAAGTAAAAGAATCTACAGCATCAAAAGGGTTGTCCCTGGCAAAATTCTGTAAAAAAAATCAACTTCGACAGGAAAACTTAACTGCAGGAAGAAAAAATGAAAAAAAATGGGTGCAACTCTCAGAGTAGCGGAGCGCTCTCCCTGGGGAGAACAGCCTGAATTTCACACAGAAAAATCTGTTGTGACAAAGAGTTATACAAAACAATACAATGCAATGCCAATCATAACACCCGCAAAAGTGTCAATCATAACACCTCCAATGTCAATCATAACACCTGCAGCAATGTTGATCATCAGATCAAACACCTGTGACAATATTAATCTGTTGTTTAACTATCTATATATTGGTCTTCTTTCTAACACATGCAACAATGTCAATCTTCCGTTTCATTGTCTACATGTTGGTTTTCTCTCAATCAATCTGATCAAATACCTCCCTGTCTTGGTTTCACATCAACCAGTCAGGTCAAACACCTGCAATGAAACCATTTCAGCTGGAGTTTGCATTTCTTGGTGTTATCTCCTGGAACAGCTAACCAGACTGAATGCTTCTGGTAGCATTTTTGTACTGTACTGTACTGTACTGTACTGTACTGTACTGTACTGTGCTGTGCTGTACTGTACTCTACACTACTGTACTTTACTGTACTGAACTGTATTGTTCTGTATTGCACACCATTCAGCTGATTTCTTTGCACAGAATTTGAGCAGCTCTCCCACAGGGAGAACACATCATCATCAGCCAGTGTCATCCATTCTGATATGAGCATGCACACATTTCTAAGCTTCTTTTCTGGTTTTGCCATTTCCATGCTTTCTTAATGGCACTGTCCCCACACCAAATCATGCTGTACAACCACACCTATCACATCTACACCACATCTATCCCCTGTCACGTTCTTCATACAAGCAATCAATACTGAACTACTGACATTAGGTTATCACCATTAGGCCACACATTGGAGGAGACCCACAAGTCACTCCAGTGGCATTCAGTTTCTTGGCAGTTCTTGTCATAACTGTCACCACATCACTGTTCTTTAGTATCAGTCTATGATTTGCAGTTGCCAAGAAAATGCCTATATTGAAGTTTTCATTTTGGACATCTGCAGATGGGAACAGACACAAACACATGGGTCATCATATACAGATTTGTTTGTTATACATGAAAAATCATTTTTTGTGTGTGAAAATTAAATGACTTCCTATCCATTTCATCAACATTTTTTGTTTGCTCTTTCCCTACCTCTCATCCCAAATCTCTTTAGTTCTTTTTTTTTTTAGGGGAGGGGTGAGGGAGGGGGTAGAAGTTGGTGGGGGAGCGGCAACTCTCTTTTCTTTACTGACTGTCCCTCCAAACATATCAAAACATACCCACGCACATATACACACACATACACACACACACACACACACGTACACACACACTGACACACACACACACACACATACACACACACACACACACACACTGCCCATCCATCTTCCCAAACACCCAAACCAGTGACCAGGACTTACAGGAATGAAGCGCAGACACACGTTGCCAAAGTAGACAGGCAGGTACTGGTGCTGGATCGGCATGTTCAGGTCCTGGATCCCCTCGTAGTAGAACTTCTCAGGATAGGCCTGCGATACAGCACACACTTCATAAATAATGATAACAAGAGAGGCAAGGCCTTCAAGACTCACTTGTGGCAAATTAAGTCCCCTAGCATTAATTACAGAGTAATTTCCCTTTTTTACTATCTGCACCAAAACGTTTGCAAATTAAAAATTCCATGCTTAGCAAAAGAAGTTCCTGTTTGAACAAAAAATGATAATAATGACTCCTCTTGTTGTTGTGTCAGAATAAGAGGTCAAAGTGCCAAGTTTAGAGAATACAAAAAATATAAATATAACAGTAAATGCAGTTTGCATATAATTAGGCTTCTTTTTTTAATTTTTTTGCGCCCATCCCAGAGGTGTAATATTGTTTTAAACAAAATGACTGGAAAGAACTGAATTTTTCATATTTTTATGCCAAATTTGGTGTCAACTGACAAAGTATTTGTAGAGAAAATGTCAATGTTAAAGTTTACCACAGACACACACACACACACATACACACACACACACACAGACAACCGAACACCGGGTTAAAACATAGACTCACTTTGTTTACACAAGTGAGTCAAAAATAATAAAAATGATGTTTATTTCTATTGCACCTTTCATTAACTCATTCTACCCCACAGCTACCTGCCTGCTGCAACTCCCCTGGACCAGCACTACATGAGACCACTTCAGAAAAAACAGTTTGGTCCACTACAACGGCGAAAATCGTTGATTTACCCAGTATTCTTCTTCTTCTTCTTCTGCGTTCGTGGGCTGCAACTCCTACATTCACTCGTATGTACACGAGTGGGCTTTTACGTGCATGACCGTTTTTACCCCACCATGTAGGCAGCCATACTCCGTTTTCGGGGGTGTGCATGCTGGGTATGTTCTTGTTTCCATAACCCACCAAAAGCTGACATGGATTACAGGATCTTTAACGTGCATATTTGATCTTCTGCTTGCATATACACACGAAGGGGATTCAGGCACTAGCAGGTCTGCACATATGTTGACCTGGGAGATCGTAAAAATCTCCACCCTTCACCCACCAGGCGCCATCACCGTGATTCGAACCCGGGACCCTCAGATTGACAGTCCAACGCTTTAACCACTCGGCTATTGCGCCCGTCTGTTTACCCAGTCAAATGAAGCTTTGTTTTCATGCTTCTGGAATCCGTTAACAGTTCAGTTTAGAAAGTAAACTGTACCAAGCAAGAACAAATGAAATTAGAACAGTGTGTTGGTACGAGACTACTCATACCTGGTCCACAGGGGTAGTAATAATGGTATGATTTAACTAGTACCTGGAATAGAATGAGTTAAAATACAATAATACTCAAGGCACATCACACTGAGTAGAATATAACAGAAAAAAAACAAAAAAACTTTTACGTAATACTCACAAAAACCAGTGAGATTTCTTTAACAGCATTCCCATCACCTCCTCTCCTATGTGTATAACATACGCAGACATCTCAACCACGTAGTGGAGTGATGGCCTAGAGGTAACGCGTCCGCCTAGGAAACGAGAGAATCTGAGCGCGCAGGTTCGAATCACGGCTCAGCCGCCGATATTTTCTCCCCCTCCACTAGACCTTGAGTGGTGGTCTGGACACTAGTCATTCGGATGAGACGATAAACTGAGGTCCCGTGTGCAGCATGCACTTAGCGCACGTAAAAGAACCCACGGCAACAAAAGGATTGTCCCTGGCAAAATTCTGTAGAAAAATCCACTTCGATAGGAAAAACAAATAAAACTGCACGCAGGAAAAAATACAAAAAAATGGGTGGCGCTGTAGTGTAGCGACGTGCTCTCCCTGGGGAGAGCAGCCCGAATTTCACACAGAGTAATCTGTTGTTACAAAAAGAAATACAAATACAAATACCATCCAGTGACTTGATGGATTCCTTTGTTGTCATTAAACTTACTGTTTGGTTGTGTTCTATTACCACAAACATAATAAAAGCACACATACAAACACCGACACACACACACACACACACACACAAAATAATGATAATACAACAGCCAGCCAGAGCGGCAGGTCACACTGTTCAGCACTTTGATATTACCATACCATGATCATGATAAAACATGCAATTTTCCCCCACTCCCGCCCCTGTCGGAATCTCTCAAAAAACCTGCGGATCATTCTGACACCCCCTTCCTTCTCACCCTGTGGAAAGCCATGTGTTTCTCATGCCAGTTGTTCTGTCGCCAGTGTTCTGGAGAATTCTGGAAAATAATCAACATTAACTGCGTCAAACGTGTGTTGAGTTGTCTTTTTATTAGCACTACTGTGTGTGTGTGTGTGTGTGTGTGTGTGTGTATGCACACATGTGATTTTAAAATAAACATCATTATCTTTAACAATTATGTGAAAACAAGACACACAGATACAGCACAGTTACCCTGGTATCCTTACACTCCTTTCACCACACTTCAGAGCAAAAAGCAATAGTAATCTGCAATGTTTATGCAACGCACACTAGCAGCTGAAACATGTCAAAGTTATCAAACCAAGATTTTAAATATTTCATCAATATAAAACACCAACCAACACACAATCAGGAACTTGCACAAACACTCACACATACACAACAGACCCACACAACCACAGGGACACACACACACACACACAAACACTCACAAGCGCACACACACACACACACACACTCACACATACACAACAGACACACAACCACAGGGACACACACACACACACACACACGCACGCACGCACACACACACACACATACACAACAGACACACAACCACAGGGACACACACACACACACACACACACACACACGCACGCACGCACACACACACACACATACACAACAGACACACAACCACAGGGACACACACACGCACGCACACACGCACACACACACACACACACACACACACACTCACACATACACAACAGACACACACACACACAAACACTCACACATACACAACAGACACACACAACCACAGGTACACACACACACACACACACACACACACACACACACACAAACACTCACAAGCACACACACACACACACACACTCCTGACCTCTCTGACAAAGTCCACCACTCTGTTCTTGAACTCGCTGCGTGTGATGAGGTACTGAATGATGATGAAGCGCACCTGGCCCTCCGTGTCCTCCAGGTTTCTCAACACCTGCACAAAACACAAACCACCTTCAATCAACACTGCATCCAGTTTTTGGTTCTTTTTTAATTTTATCATTTTTATTTTCCATTTGAATTCATTAATTATCAATTTAATTATCTAATCTATGTTAATGTTTTACACAAACCTAGGGAAGGCTCCACAGGCCTGATCAGCACATAGGGTTTCTACAAAGACCAAGCTTTTTCCTTTTTTTTCCTTTTTTTTTCAGTTTCTCAAGAAGGCACTGCGTTCAGACAAATCCATATGCTAGACAGATGCCTGACCAGCAACACATACCAAAGCACATAAATGCAGACAACAGCAATGTTGAATGATTTTGGTAGAATATTTTCACCTTTATTCAACATACATATCTCAAACTGTTCTGCCAAAGATGTCTTGCCAAGTTTCCATTCTGAATGAAACCAACCCACTTACAGGTATCAAAACTAAACCTCTTGCCAGCCCAATCTTGGATAGGAGATATAAAATCCATGTAGCATAAATAGTGCAGTTCCATAAGTATTGTTTGCAGAGTTTTTAAAGGTGTGAATGGTCCAGAGAAAGAAGAGGTTTTGTTTTGGATTTTTTTAATTTGAGTTGAGACGTTTCCTTTTACTGTAAAGATGCTAATTTTACAGATGTTTTATGACTTTAATTGATGATTCCATGCCTGTTATTGACGCTCCAATGCCTTGTTTGTTTCAAATCTGGCTGTGTGTTTTACAGTTAGGTGTTATTTTACATTGACTTCAACTCCATATTTGTTCGATATGTTGTGGATGAGTGTATACAAAAAGGTGCATAGATACATGCATACAGGTGGGTATGCCCATGCACTTGAGGTGGTGGCGGGGGAGGGATGGGGTGTTTGTTTTAAACAGTGGACAGGGGATACTTTTATCAGATTTGCTTTGCTATGAATCTGTTGGGTGTGATTTTGATATATATGTTGTTTACGAAATTTTACCGTTTTGCTTGTGCTTTGTATATATCACAGACTTCGCCACACTTACCTATTGAGATAATAAATTTATTCTATTTCTGATTCCTTCATGATGCGGTGTGCCTAGGGCAAGTCAAATATGACAAAACCCATCCCACTTCAGGTAAGATTTTCCTGTTGGGTTTATTTCACTCCACACGTGTGACAGGTACTACTGGATTACATGATTACCAATAGCAGAGGAGAACTTCTGACCTTACTTACATTCTGTTCATAAAGTCCACATTCAAAACACACTGCAGGGTAAGAAAAACCATGCAGAATCAAAGCAGCAGCTCCCTGCTGTGGCACATAACCACTCACCAGGCACAGGAAGAAGCGATCGATGGCCAGAATGTTGTACTTCCACATCATGTCGCTCAGCGCCTCAAAATACTGAAGGAAAAAAACAACACTTGACAAACTACAGTCGCAAAATTATGCACAAATCAAGCACACTTAAAAACCAGTTACAAACACTTGACAAACTACAGCCGCAAAACTACGCACAAATCGAGCACACTTTAAAATCAGTTACAATGAGAAGACATCAGATACCACCCCAAAATTAATACCACTTCCACTGTGCTTTTGCCATCCATTTTCTTCTTCATCCTTTGCATTTCCCACCTTCACAATCCTCACAAAGCAAAGAAAATGTTTTACAGTGAACACACACACACACTCCAATCCATCCATCCACCCACTCATCCTCAGAAAATGATTTACAGTCAAAGGACACACACACACACACACACACACACACACTCATTTACTCACTTACTCCCATCCATCCATCCATCCACCCACTCACCCTCTCTCTCTTTTCCTCTCTTTCCTGTTTTTCATGCAGGCACTCAGTTCATAAATCTGTTTTTTCCATGAATTACAAAACCCCTGACTCTATGATGCTGCTCTCCTTCAGCTCTTTTCATCCCTGAGGACGGTCACATCCAGTTCAGATTTGTCATCACAAGATTTAGCTTTAGTTTGGTAAGACAATGAAAGCCAGCAATATATTGACTCAAACACTGAATCACATAAGTGTCCAAATGCAGTTTCAAGCAGTACACATATCAGTTTTGCCCAGTCTGATCATATTAAATGTGATCAAGTGTATTGTCAAATATCAAATTTGTTGTGGAGCTTAAAGTGTGTGTGAGGTGGAACTGACTGGCAGTCAAAATGCAGTCTTCAGACCCAGATACAGCACTTACATCTGGCAAGCTGGAGAGGTCAGATGGGGGGAAATAAACAAACTGTTACACACTGCAAATAATCCCTCTTTTTTTCAAGAGGAAAGGACAAGCAAAAATTAAGACATACCCTTCCAAAAAGGTTGGAAGTGCTGTTGGCAAGTTCAAAGGTCAAATAGTCACAGAAACGACGCAGGTGGGCCGACAAAGCTCGAGGTCCCAGACGATCCAACACCCTGCAATGACATAAACATCATGCTATAAAATTTGACAATAGAAGCATATTTCGTTATTCAATTGATTTATTAATCAAAATAGTGAATAGGCACTAGGCACCAACATCATTACTATTTAACCCATCAAAAAATTACATATCTACAAACAATAATTAAAAGAAGAAATATCACATTAGCAGAATCAAACAGTTACAAAAACTCACCACCAATTATTATTGCTCAAATCACTGATATAAGCTTGTTGACAACAAATATCATTCCGAACATCAGTTTTGAAACATGCTTGCAAGCCTGTATCCACCACCACCATTGACCTTCCAGGGGTGACAGGAAAATAAATACACTTGCAAGCAGAAAAAAAAATATATATATATGTAGGTATCATTCTGGATTTCAGTTTTTAAATACACTTCGAAGCCTGTATCCACCACCATCAGTGCCCTTCCAGGTAAGACAGAAAAACACATACATACAACAGCTGGCAGAAAAAAATGTAGGTGCTGACGCTCACTGAGGAGAGCAGCCAGGATTTCAATCAGAGAGAATATAAGTACCCCTGCCGGAGTCTGCACTAGTTGGGTCACGGTTAAGTATGTGTAATTAAAATAAGTTGTGACAGAGAGTAATGTGATGCAATGCAATGCAATGCAATAAAGAAAGCATGGACAAAAGAGCACCAACTCACTTGTAAGCCACAGCGGGGACACGGTTCTCATCCAGGATGTACTTGCAGATGATGCACAGGAAGAGCGGAGGTGTGCCTTGCATGGTGAAGTGGGCAATGATGTCGTTGTCAATCGCCATACCTAAACGGGCACGAACCTCTGATATTTCTCGGTTCAATACCAGAATGACATGGAGCCCAGTGACATTTCAAATACATGCTACTTCCCCCTATCCTTCCCCACTCTCTGAGTCTCTTCCTCAGTATCTATCTTTAGAACTATTTGGGGGAAAAGTCAATATATGTTTGTTTATTCTATTAGTGTTACCCTCATAAAAGAAAACTCATTCAATTCAGTTTTCTTACAAGTGTGCGCACACGCACACACACACACACTAAACATGCATCCATGTTCACACATGCACTCTGCCCATCACCCTCACTCACACCAGACCACAGACATACAAAACCAACCACCAAGGAAAAATCAGATTCACCATTAAAGTGATCTTTTGCAACTAATCCTACTTCTTTTTTTTCTTGGTTGGACTAGTTTCATTTTCAGAACATTTCTGTGCGTATTCCCCACCCCACCCCCCTCTCCACCGACACCACCCCCACACAAACTCACTCCTCCACTTGGTGTACTCGGTGTCCACGGCATTCTTCAGCTGTGCCTTGTTCTCCACCGGAGGAGCCTTCTCCCTGAAGAACTCTGCCAGGCTGGCTGGGAAGTACTGCATGGTGCCCGACGACCAGGCCATGGGCGTGTGCTCATGGATGGACGTCAGGATGTCCTTGCACCACGCCATAGGGAAGCTGTCCTGGCCTGACAGCGACAACCATACAAGGTTTGTATCGTATCATGATATTTGGGGGGATGGAGGGGCTGAGGAGTGGGGAGATACAGAGAAAAAGAGAGAGAGAGAGCAGGAGTAGGAAAGAGAGAATGAATGAGGGAGTGAGAGTGAGTGAGACAGTGAGAATGAGTGAGTGAGTGAGTGAGTGAGAGTAAGAGAGTGAGGTTGTTTTGTTGTTGTTGTTGCTGTTTTCTGCTGTGAATCTGTTACCAAAGCCTATCTTTCTTTTCTTTTCTCACTCAGTACTGCCAGTTTGCCCCCCTGACTTTCTCCACCAATTTCATAAATTCATATGGGTTACTAAAAAAATTTTTAAATCACCAAAAAAAACCCAAATGTTATAAGTTTTTAAGTGAAATTTTCAAAACTGATCAGTAACACGAGTCATTTGTGGACAAAATATAAAACTTCCTCCCTTCTTCTGCTATCTTCCAGTGAGATGATACAAAGTATCCATATTTTTTTTGTTTGAAATCTACTCACACTGATGACTTGTAAATGAATCTAGGAATGCATAATGAGTTTGAAACAGAATTCAGAACGCTATACAGCCCCAATCTGGCTCCTTATCTGAGTAGGTGTCTGCCTTGTGACTGGGAAGAAACTGGGTCAGATGCCATTGTTGACACGCACTGTTCACATGAAACAGTCACATCGAAATTCACTCTTCAGTTCGTGAGCAGAGCTACACACTCTGTATTTATTGGTTGCAGTGGAGAGTGGAAAGGTCAGTGAAGATACTGTTAGCTTATAATGTCAATGTGCAAATTAGGTGCCACTCCAAAAACTCAGAAATTTATACGGCCCCAATCCCATTTTTTCATCTGAAACAGTTGTAAAACAGAAAGGCCTTGATCAGGGCCCTGGCGGGCGCAATAGCCGAGTGTTGTACTTTCAATCTGAGGGTCCCGGGTTCAAATCACAGTAACAGCGCCTGGTGGGTAAAGGGTGGAGATTTTTCCGATCTCCCATGTCAACAAATGTGCAAACCTGCTTGTGCCTGAACCCCCTTCTTGTGTATACGCAAGCAGAATATCAAATATGCACGTAAAAGATCCTGTAATCCATGTCAGTGTTTGGTGGGTTATGGAAACCAAGAACATACCCAACATGCACACCCCCAAAAACGGAGTATGGCTGCCTAAATATTAATAAGTGCAGCCATATTTTTTGGTACCTTCATGTCAATTTGGACAAGAATCTTCTTGATATGTCTTCATATGTCAGTTACGTTAATGAAATTCCAATTTTGAAAAAAAAACCAATCTTAAGTCAAAGTTTATAGATGGATAGATAGATAGACAGACATATCTTTTTTTTTGCATGAATCACATTGTTTCCTGCCCCTCTCTATCCCCTTGGCCCAGAAATCTGAGTCAACAGAAAACAAAACTTAGTCATGTCAGCCATAGCAATCGCCTCTTGCTCTTTGATTAGTTTAACTCTACCCACACCCCTGCTTCAAGCATGCTTGATTGCACTGTGCTATCATTTCATAATGTTCTCTTTAAAAAATCTTTTTTTTTTTTTTAAATTCTACACTTTTTTTTTTGTTCAGAACTTTCTCATCTCTGCTGTATCTGTAATTTCCATGTTTTTGTTGTTGTTTTTTTCATAACATTCTGTTCTCCACAAGATGTGGTGTGGCCCAATGATGTACCTTAATTTCCAAGTTTTTTTTCAGAATATTCTCTTCTCCAAAAGTGGTGTGACCAATGATGTACCTGTACTTTCTGGCGGGGGTTCCAAAATATTCTCTTCTCCACAAGAAGTGGTCTGACCCAATGCTGTACCTGTAATTTTCATGTTTTTTGTTTGTTTTTTGGGGGGTTCCAGAACATTCTCTTCTCCACAAGAAATGGTCTGACCCAATGATGTACGTGTAATTTATATCAGTTTTTTTTTTTTTCATAACATTCTGTTCTCCACAAGAAGTGGTGTGACCCCACGCTGTACCTGTGATTTCCATGGCCCGGGCCAGGGTGAGCACCAGCGCCCTGTTCAGCTCCTCCGACTCGCCTGCCAGAATGTTCTGTGGGGAGCCCTTGGACTCAGAGACTATGCGCGAAAGCTGAGGCTGAACCTCGCCGCTGCCCAGGCTGGTGATCAGGCGCAGAGCTGTGCTCTCCACGCTGAAACATGTCAGTATCATCTCAGTTAGGGATTTACCTCTGGCAACTGCTCTCCATGCTAAAACAGTCAGTGTCCTTAGTTTCAGTCAGAATTTTACCTCTGGCAACTGCTTTCCATGCTGAAACAGTCAGTGTCAGTTCAGTCAGGGATTTACCTCTGGCAACTGCTTTCCATGCTGAAACAGTCAGTGTTATTTCAGTCAGGATTTTACCACTGTCCACTGCTTTCCATGCTGAAATATTCAGTGTTATTTCAGTTTCAGTCAGGATTTTACTACCATTTACTGCTTTCCATTCTGATACATCCTTTCAGTCAGGATTGTATGACTGGCCACAGTTTTTTTGCTGAAAAGAAACATTCATTGTCCTCTCAGTCAGGATTGTATGACTGGCCACAGTTTTCCTTGCTGAAAAGAAACATACAGTGGTACACTGGGAACTGCTTTCCTTATAGGAAAAGTCAGTGTCCTTAATTTCAGTCAGGATTTTACCTTTGACCACTGCTTTCCATGCTGATTCAGCGTCCTTTCAGTCAGGATTTTACCACTTGCGACTGCTTTCCACACAAAAACAATCATATTCATTATATTATCCTACATCAGGTCAGGACCCTCCAACTTCCACGTACATATATAAAAATACACGCACTCAACACACACGCACACACAGATCGCAAGCATCTCTCTCTTGCTCTCTCTAATCTTAACACCCAAGCAACCACTCCCCCTGCTTCCAACTCCATCCAGAGGCATTCTCTCCAAGAATCCCACCACCCCTAGTCCCACCACCATTTCCCATCCCTCTTTCAGGCACAAGGAAGAGTGCTATCCTCCTCACCCCTTCATCCCCAACTCCCCCTCCCACTCTCACAATCATTCCCTCACTTCCACTTTCTCCATACAGATAGCTTCTTCTCTCAGTCTCCTCTTATTCTCCACCTCCACTCTACCCTATCCTGAAAACAAAAATGCACACCAAGACAACAAAAAAGTGAAGGAGAAAAAAGAAAAAAAACAACAACACTGCAAACCTTAAAAATGAATTTAAAAAAAAACTCACTCAAAATCAATATTTCTATTCTTTTCTTGTAATTAAAAACTCCTCCAAAACCCCTCCACAACAACACAACATACACAACCCTTCCCCCCCCCCCCCCCCCTCCCTCCCCACACTCCAAAATGTCCATAAAATATACAAATATAAAAATAATGTATGTATGATAGTCAGTCATGTTCCACTATGACCATCAGAACAGCAGAAGATGTCACTGCTGTCCCCAACTATCTGGGCTAGAATTTAGATTATAGTGAAGAGTGTCTTGCCCAAGCTACATCCCCACTCTCTCCGCCAAGATGGTTTTAGGACAGTCGGCACTGGGGATGGCTCCAAAAGGCCAACTGGCATCATAGCAGTTGTAGTAGTAGTAAAAATGATAATGATAATAATAACAGCAATAACAATAAGTTTAATGAAGAAACAAGTGTCTGCCCACCAAAGGTGCAGCTGGTTCTGGTTGGCCTGCTGGATGGAGGCGAGGGTGTAGAGGTGGCTCAGCAGCTGTACCCGGTAGTGGATCTGGGTGTGGTGCAGGCGGTAGCTGAACATCTCCAGCAGTGTGTGCAGGATGCCCAGCGCCTGGTGCTCCACCACTGTCGGCAGCAGCTGACCTGAACAACACATCATGATCATGATGATGGTGATGGTGATGATATGGATACTTATACGGCACCTATCCTCAGTCAGAGACCAAGCTTTAAGCACTTTACAAACACGGGGTCATTTGCACAACAGGCTGCCTATCTGGGTAGAGCCGACTGATGGCTGCCACTGGACGCTCATCATTCATTTCCTGTGTCATTCAATCAGATTTCACGCACACACACATACACACACTTAGACAGACACCTAACATTCTATGTGTATGACCATTTTGTTCATTTAACCTGCCATGTAGGCAGCCATACTCCATTTTCGGCTGGGTGCATGTTGAGTGTGTTCTTGTTTCCATAACCCACCGAACGCCAACATGAATTACAGGATCTTTAGCGTGCGTACTTGTTCTTCTGCCTGCATATACACATGAAGGGGGTTCAGGCACAAGCAGGTCTGCACATATGTTGACCTGGGAGATCGAAAAAATCTCCACCCTTTACCTACCAGGCAACGTTAACAAGATTTGAACAACAGATGGGGAAAAAAAATCACTTTTTTTCCTCTCCATTCATCAAGGAGGGGAGAATACATGTGTTCATTGTGGGCTACAACTCCTACATTCAATCATATCTATGCTAACCTGAACAAAATAGAGGTGGGGAAAAAGATCACCTTTTTTTCTCCTCCACGTTCATCATAGGCTACAATATCCATACTCATTTGTATCTACACTGACCAAAACAACAGGTGAGATGGGAGGGGGGGTAATGTATGTGTTCATTGTGGGCTACAATTCCCACATTTTATCATGAAAAATGATATAAGCTGCCTGCAAAACACACTGAGGTGGGGGAAAAATCACCTTTTTTTCCCCCTCTGTGTCCATCTTGGGCAACAATATCCACATCCATTCATATCTAAACTGACCGAGACAACAGGAGGGAGGGGGGGGAATACATGCCATCATTGTGGGCTACAATACCACATTCAATCATATCTATGCTGACCTACAAAACACACAGAGGTGGGGGAAATAAATCAACTTTTTTTCTACTGCATTCATCGTAGGTTACAATATCCATACTCATTCATATCTACCATGTCCAAAACAACAGGTGGGAGAGGGGAATATATGCGTTCATTGTGGGCTAAAATTCCCACATTCAGTCATGCCTATGCTGACCTACAAAACACAGAGGTGGGGAAGAAACCCTTTTTTTTTTAATCTGTGTTCATCATGGGCTACAGTACCCACATTCATTCATATCTACGCTGACCGAAACAACAGGAGAGAAGGGTGGAATATATGCGTTCATTGTGGGCTACAATTCCCACAGTCTGACCTGAACAACAAAGAGGTTGTGGGGAATAAACCTTTTCCTCTCCATTCATCATGGGCTACAATATCCATATTCATTTATAACTTTGTTGACAAAAACAACAGGAAAGAGGGGGGAACATATGCATTCATTGTGGCCTACAATTCCCACATTCAGTCATGTCTATGCTAACCTACAAAACACGCACAGGTGGGGGGGAAAAAATCACATTTTTTTCCCCTCTGCGTTCCATCTTGGGCTAAAATATCCACATCCATTCATATCTAAACTGACCGAGACAACAGGAGGGAGGGGGGAATACATGCCATCATTGTGGGCTACAATCCCACATTCAATCATTACTATGACGACGTACAAAACACACAGAGGGGGGATGGGGGGGGGGGGGGGGGGGAATCACCTTTTTCCCCCTCTGCATTTATTGTGGACTACAATACCACATTCATTCATATCTACACTGACCAAAAGAACAGGAGGGAGGAGGGAATATATGCATTCATCATGGGTTACAATTCCCACATTCAGTCATTACGCTGATCTGAACAACAAAGGTTAGGAAAAAAAACAACTTCCACTATTTCCTCTGTATTCAACATAGACTACAATATACTTAGTCATTCGTTGACCAGGAGGAAAAAGGAATACATGCGTTCATTGTGGGCTACAATTCCCATATTCAGTCATATCTAAGCTGACCTACAGAGGTGGGGAAAAAGATCACATTGATTGTTTCTTCTTTTTGTCTATGTGTGTTTTGAGTGTGGGTTCTTTGTGTGTCTGTGCAAAGGAGGCACTGCAAACACACGAGTGTGGAAATTTTGACACACCCCATATAAATAAAGTTTGGCGCTGCAAACACACGTGTGGAAATTTTGACACACCCCGTATATATAAAGTTTGGCGCTGCGAACACGCAAGTGTGGAAATTTTGACACACCCCATATATATAAAGTTTGGTGCTGTGAACACACAAGTGTGGAAATTTTGACACACCCCATATAAATAAAGTTTGGCGCTGCAAACACACAAGTGTGGAAATTTTGACACACCCCATATAAATAAAGTTTGGCGCTGCAAACACACAAGTGTGGAAATTTTGACACACCCCGTATATATAAAGTTTGGCGCTGCAAACACACAAGTGTGGAAATTTTGACACACCCCGTATATATAAAGTTTGGCGCTGCGAACACGCAAGTGTGGAAATTTTGACACACCCCGTATATATAAAGTTTGGCGCTGCAAACACACAAGCGTGGAAATTTTGACACACCCCGTATATATAAAGTTTGGCGCTGCGAACACACAAGTGTGGAAATTTTGACACACCCCGTATATATAAAGTTTGGCGCTGCGAACACACAAGTGTGGAAATTTTGACACACCCCATATATATAAAGTTTGGTGCTGTGAACACACAAGTGTGGAAATTTTGACACACGCCATATAAATAAAGTTTGGCACTGCGAACACGCAAGTGTGGAAATTTTGACAAACCCCATACAAAAAAGTTCATTCATTCATTCCTTCAAAGATTCAGCCGCACAAAGGAGCAGTGCAGGTAGGTCACTCACTGATGAACCCCTTGATGCCCAGGGACTCGATCTCCATGTAGACCAGCAGACGACTGTAGGTCTCCACCAGGGCCGGGGCCAGGGCCGTGGTGGACTTCTGCTTGGCCAGCTTGATGACGCGCGTCACGATGCTGTGGATCAGGCTGACACACAACACACAACACACCACGTTCAGGTTAAACAAGCATCTAACTCCTACTTTTCTCCTTTTTCATGTTTGAGTATGTATGATAGAAGGGGTTTTTTCTTTCTTTTCTTTTTTTTTCTCATTTATTTCCTCTTCAAATTATGTGGAAGAAATACTGTTGTTATTTTCAAAATTATTAAAGAAAAAAAGATCTTTTTTAAACCCACACAACTGGAGCATGAAGGATTTACATTATTCAACAAACAACATTCCCCTATTTGTGAACACACACACACACACACACACACACACTCACACACACACACGCACACACACACACGCGCACACACACACACACACACACACACACGCACGCACGCACGCACACACGCACGCACACACGCACGCGCACACGCCCACGCGCACACACACCTCATCTTGGCGTGCACCGTCAAAGAGTCCAGGAGATTCATGGACAGAGGCTGGGTGGGGGCAGAGGCCACTATGTTGCCAGGCAACAGGGTTGTGCTCTTCTGGTTGCCATAGATGCTCTCCAGGAGGTGCCCCATTGGCCGTGCAAAGTACTCCGTGTCTGTACTATCTGCAACCACAACAGCATACCACTCTTCAATGGCAATGGCACAAAAACAAAGACAAGACAAATTTTAAATGAAAAAAAAAAAGAAGAAAGATACATGAGATATTTAAACAACGGGCAATTACGGTAACTCATACTCATAGTGCAGTATTTGTAAGACATGAGCAAACAACTTCAAGCCACTGCTGCTCAGCACTTCCCATCCACTTGCACAAAGGTAAGCAAGAGATATAGAGAAACGTCTACAAATTTCTGGCTTCAATTCTCTGTGGGGAAGTTTATGGATTTCTCAATATCAACATTATATACAAATATATATACATTATATGTGTGTATCTGTCTCTCTCTCTCTCTCATATATATATATATATATATATATATATATGAACATTTTGCTCCATCAAGAAGTGTTGAACATGCAACCACAACTCAGTTTTCCAATCAAATGGCTTGGTCTTTTAGACTTTATAGATTTGAGTGTGTTTGGGTCAAACTAAATCAGAGCTGAACACGGCTTCTGGCTGCATCACCATGTCAAACTCAAAGCAAGGTGCTCAGTCACAGCAGACAGAATCAAGGAAAAATCATCAAAACCATACCTTGGGAAATAAAACCCAAGACCTAGTCCCCAACAGTACTGCAGGTACGCAACATCTACACTGATCCATTAATCTGTGACTATAGTTATTGGTCTACTTCTCTTCAGAGAATTTCTCAGTTTTCATGTAGCACACAAACACACACAGACACACACACTCACAACACATACACACAAACACACAAGTGCACACATGCACATACGCACACACACATGCATGCATTCACACACAATTGACAAAGTTTTGTTAACGCTCATGAACAGTAACATTATATTCACATACAAATATACACATATGTTTGTGCAACACATGCTCACGCCCTCTCTGTTTTTTTCTCTCTCTTTTTTTGTGGGACCTCCATCCTCCTCTTTTTCCCCCCATTCTTTTCTCATTTTTCCTACATTTAAAAAAAAAAATTCTTTCTCGATAAATTTTCACACAGTATTCACTCACACCAACCTTAACTAATAGCTTTCACTCACCTTCTCCTATTCTGGCTCATCAAATGCCTGAATGTATCTTGCACCGTGTGGTCTAGAAATGTACAATGGCTGTAAACATTTGTCTGAGTGTGTTGTTGCTCTTGGGATTTGCTCATTGCATTCTAAATGAGTGTAACGAGTGATTATTTCTGTCTGGGTATATTATTGCTCCAGTGTGAGTTGCAGTGTTAAACTTTCTTTTTTTCTGGTCTTTTTCTGGTCTTTTTCCTTCATGGATTAAAAAAAAAATTAAACAGCAGGGCAAGTGGTATTTGACGAATTTTTTTTTAACTTCTCTTACCCTCACACACACACACACACACACACACACACACACCACACACACACACACAGGTGTATACTTACATGCATTACACAGCAGAGCAATTTTGTAGTCATTTGTGCTGATGGTAGTCCTGACTGTCAGTGTCTGTTTCAGAAACCTGTAAAGACTTGAGTGTTAGAAGGTTACCAAAATACCCACAAAAAATGTGTAACAATGAAAGAATACTAAAGAAGACTGAAATTTATCATACTGAATCTATAAAATAATATATAAATATCAAAATATAATAAAATAATGTTAGACAGCTGTTAACATGTCTACAAAATAATGTGTAAAAAATATATTTAAAAAAAGTGTCAAATGACACATCCTATACACAAAATAATCTGTATAAGCTACAAAAATAAAATAGTGTAAGGAGGTACTTAACGTATCTACAAAATAATGTGCAAAATCAAAAAATAAAACAGTGTCAAAAGGATATTAACATATCCTTGACGTTCTGAGTGGGGAGAGAAAGTACACTGAGGAGATGTTGATTAGAGATGGGAGGGTGGAGGGACTCTGTGTGTGTGTGTGTGTGTGTGTGTGTGTGTGTGTGTGTGAGTGTGTGTGTGTGTGTGAGTGCGCGCGCGCGCAGATTGATCGAAAATTCACATTATCAATTTAAGCATAGTATCTCAGCTAAAATTACAGGCACACAACACACATGTACTCATACGCACACACACTCACACACTCACACACACACACACACACACACACAAACATGCACAAAAGCCCTGTCAGCAAAGCCAGATCATGAACCATCACAATCAACAGAAGCGCAACACACACGCATACACAGCATGCGATATGCAACAAGCAAAACGACCCTAAAACAGTGTGTGACACTCACTCCTGATGTTCCCGCAAACCGTAGGGGATGGGTCGGGAAAGCTTGTCATTCTCGGCCTTCTTGTTGAGGTGTATCCAGATGCAGGTCGAGGCCAGGGCATGGGTTGCCGAGGCCTTGGTGATGTCCGGCACCGGGATCACTTCCTTGTCGTCGTACAGCAGGTCATACAGTTTCAGCACTGGCAGGAAGTCTGTGATCTACACATACAGAACCATCCCTCCCCTCCATGTTTTGTTTTCTTTTTCTGTCGTTGCTAAAGCCCAGCCCATCAAATGATGCCATATTCAGTGCTAAAAAACTGTCAGTATCAATCCGGTTGAATCAACAGAAGAAAAAAATATGTACTGTCTTTCTTTTTCTTTTCTTTTTATTTAATCATTCATGTTTATTTCAAACCATTAGCAACAGAGCTCTTGAACAAATGAACAGCTACAAAAACCGTTGATACATCTAAACATTTCTGCTATAACACAAGCTATGACATGTACTTAGAGCTTGGGCTCACATCAAGGATAGTCACTATATATAAGTATCCACATCAATCAATCAATCAGTCGTTACTCATACACATAAACCTAGACCATGCCCTGACGTTGACAATTACATCAGTTTTTCACCAAAGGACTAAAAACTAACCTGAACAAAAACATAATCATATATAATTATCAAAGCCATACAAAACTAAAAATCACCAATATGCATAAAAAGAATATGACATGGTACAAATGGCATTTTTCAAGTGTAAAAAAAATACAAACAATATTCAAGATTTTCTTGAAAAAATAAGACCATGCCATATCACATTTCAGTTTTGTCTACAAAAAAATGTTTGCAACTTTCATTGTTGTTTCTCCCTTTTGAAAGCATTCACATTCAACAGCACCAAACTGGATTATTTTTTCCCACAGATTTTTCTTTCTATTTTGGGGTGGATTGTACCCAGACACTACTTTTTTCTTCTATCATAACATCTCTGCTGGATCAATTTTTCCAGGTGTTGATTATAATTTCTAGATTTTTCTTATGAAATACTTTACATTTTCAATTACACAATTCCTATTCATTTCATGAATATGGCCTCTCTCCAATATCTTATTAATGCTCTCTTTGATGATAATCTCTTTTTTTTTCAGACTGCAGTCTCAAATCAAAATAAAGAAAGATACAGCCTTTCTAACTTTACCAAAGTCATTAAACATTTTATGTTGTAAATGTGTCCACACTGAATGACGGATTCTTATACTCTGTTTATATTGTAACATACATCATCACCCTGAATTTCTCTAACTGGAGATGATAAAGTATTCTGTGTTCTGTATGAATTCCCCAGCTACAGTCCCCTGAACTCACAGGATTTTTCTGGATGCTTCCAGAGATGAACTGCAGGAGAACCCACATCAGGTGATCCCGACCCTTCCGCAGGCGTTTGCCCTTCAGCTGAGAGACAGACAGCTACATTTGGGAAGAGTAAATGAAGGTTAGTGAAGCTACAACTTTCCATACAGTTCTGTTCACAACTTCAGACATGGACATAGAGGTGAACAAAAAATCCAACAGAACATATACATGGATATATATACTGGTTATTATATATATATATATATATATATATATATAAGAAGAAACCATCAAGAAACACTGCAAACAAAATAAAGACAAGCATTCAAAACATGATTATGCATTACAAGCAGTAATAAATTTAAATGAATAAAAAGAATTCTTTATATAAAAATCAAATTACACACAGAAGCACGTACTCCTATCACTAACAGAAACCCACCCTTTTTTTCTTCTTTTTCTCTTGTTTTGTTAATGCTACAAACAATAACATGCTTAAAAAGTCTACTTCATGCTTTGAACATTTGAATATGACTGTGAAATACAAGTCACAAACAAGAGAATGGACCAAGTTCAATCAAGAACAGAAAGAGTGAGTAGTTCTGTGAAAATATGTATGTAGTCCCACGTTCAAAAGCACAAAGATGCCAACCCCTGTCAAGCGTTTGTAGGAACAATCCAGAAATTTGGTAGGAACATTCTGAAATTGGTAGGAACACTCTGACTCCAAGCCACATCAGCAAACCTACATTTTACCTACAAGGCATACAAACACTTGGGCCTGCCTGCAACATGGTGTAACTGCTAAGATTAAGCTGGCTGGTCCACTAAATGCTGTTTCAATGTAAACACGCATGCGATTAGCTGAGCATCATCATGTGAGACCAATGTAAGTAGTGACTGCCCTGGCCTCGTGATTGATAGGTCGAGAGCCTACGTAATGTTATGAAAGCATGTGACCATGCTATAATGTAGTCACAAATGAACTTGTCCGAACAATTTTGACATTGGCGTAACGTTGGAACAAACAGCAATCGAGCTTAACAAAATATGGCGAAATCGTAACCGTTGGCATCTCCGTATTCGCATGACAGGAGTGTCTGCATGTGGCCACACAAGTGTTTTAAGTTGCACAAAGAACAATGTCTGTGCAGGTGAAAGTGTGCCTGTTGTGTTTGAAACAGAAGCAGGACGGAAAAAGAAATTCTGTTCAAAACTTCAACATGTCTACCTTTAATGTGCAACATATATTGGTGATTGCAGACATTTAATTAAATTATCAAATTTAGTGATTCAATGTAGTTGTTAAAAATAGAATAATAATAATAAAATGAAAGAGAGTGAAAGGAGGTGTATGGTGACAGGTGAGGTGGGGGAGGCAGGATCAACGGAGGGTGGAATCAAAGATGAACATTTGAAATAAAAGAAGTATAAATTCAATTATGGAACACACACACACACGCACACACACACACACACACACACACACACACATCACAAACTAATCACACACACACACACATCACACGCACACACACACACATCACAAACACATCACACACACACGCACACACACACACACACACACACACACACACACTCATCATCCCCACACCACCCAACACATGTGCATGCTCATACACATGCCAAGATGCCCAACTAGCATTGTGTGTGTGCGTGTGCGCGCGCATGCGCAATAAATATGTATGTCCAAAAAATATTTTTCATTTTGTAAATTATCATCTGCAAGTAAACAGTTTCTCCTTTGACTTAGTAAATTCATTAAGACTTGCGATGTTGCATAGGCTGCTTTCATGCAGAAGAAATGTTACCCCTTGTTTTACCTTAACTGATGCAAACTTCATGATAATCCTAGTTACGTTCTTAATTATGCTATTTTCTGAAATCCTCCATGCCCCAATAGGGATCAAAGGTTAATAAATCTTGAATCTTGAGTGTGTGTGTGTGTGTGTGTGTGTGTGTGTGTGTGTGTGTGTGTGTGTGTGCACCTGTCTGGCTGTCTGGCTGGCTAGCTGTCTGTCTGTCTGTGTTGAAGTCTGAATCTGCATCCCTGTATGTATGCATGTTCTTTAGTTTAACATCTTTTCAAAAGACAGTTTACACACACGGAAAAAAGAAACTCAAGCATTTGCATGTGTGATAATCATTATCACAGTTAACTTCTTTTTTTTTCAGAAAGAAAATGAGGGCAGAGGAACATTTTACAATTTTGATATTAGATCTCTTTTTTTTCAGTAACATACTCACCACCAGATTGTCAGAGAAAAATTGTGACATCAAACTCAAAGAAATGCAGGTAAAGCCCTGGCTAAAAATGAAATGAAATGAAATAATAAACATAAAATAAAACAACATAAAAAAACAAAAATCAAATCAAATCCACATCTTTCTTTTATCACAATGTCACCTCTCTGTGAAGATTCTAATTAACTTTTTTTTTTTTTCAAACACACTTAAATCTTCACGAACTGAAAAAAACTGTTCCTGCTCTGGTTTTCTTGTGTTATCAGTTGCCACTGAAATAAAATCTGATCTAAAAGAATAACATAAAAACAAAATAAAATACAAAAGATAACATAAGATTACACAAAACAACAACTTCTGCTCAGAGTTCCACACCAGCAGTTCCATAGTGACATTTTTTGTTTTTATCTTCTTTTTTTTTTTCAAAACAGTAAACCAAGGTCTCATACTTTTAACAGGGCAGGTGGGGTGGGCATCCATCTGAACTCACCTTTTCTTGTCTCTTGTTTGGGGTGGGAGGGGGAAGGGCGTGTGGGGGGTGGCCTCAGTTGCATGCAAGTCACAGAAAAAGCACATCATATTCTGTTCTTTTTTTTTCTCTCTCATCTTCTTCCCCCCCCCCCCCCCCACCCCCCCCAACTCTCTCAATTCCCTCACCTTTTCGTACAAGGCGTTGACCATGTGGGAGAAGGATGCGAACTGGAAGAGCACGAAGAAGATGAGCTGGCTGGACAGGTGCTGCCAGTGCAGCTGGTTGGGGTTCACCTCATCCCCGGAGCCCCCCGACGAGACCGTCTCCGGCTCGTTCTCGCACCGCTCCAGTGCTGCCACCACCAGGTCCACTAACTGCGTCTCCAGCGCCTCGCAGCGCAGCTTCGCCTGTAACAAGTTATGCTTTTCGTTGGGTTTTTTTTTGTCTTTCTTCCCCCCCCCCTTTTTTTTTCTTTCTTAGTAATCTTACCTACTGCTCAAACAACAAAGTAAAAGAAAAATGTAAAGGAAAAGCTCACAGAAACAGATCTCATGTCCTGTTTTTCAACCCTGAAAAGTTCCCTTTGTGGTCCAATGGGCTTTGAGCAACACAGTTTGATTTGACTTGATGTCCTACCTTGATCCTCACATGACTTGCAAATGCTGTGAAATGTGGGTCATACATTCTGCCATTCAGAATACTAGCATGAGAAAAAGGAAAATTAACCTGCTGAATCTTGGTATCTGCCACAAGCATGACTGAAATATCATGCCTGAAGAATCTTTGGAGGATCTAAGAGCTTGCATTATGAACAGTGAAACTCATTTGGAAAACTGCCAAACTGCTGCAATGCAAACTCCTGAGTTGTGTTTTTAAGTGTGTTTCAGATGATGAATTGCCTTTTATTCCGTAATATCAGCTGATGATTTTTCATAACCAACTGCTCAAGCTAATCAATGTAGAGTTCACACAAAAAAAGTATCTACCAGTATCTAGCAGTACCACCGCTAAAAGAACTTTTCAAACCACCCTTGTGAACGAAGTTTTGGTGTGTTTTTTTTTTCAAAAATATATGGATTCCATGGAATATTTCTGCTACAAATCCAACAGGGCTGGCAACTATGGTCGAATGGATCACAGATTCTGCCAGTTAACACTGGCTTTCATTTTCTTCTTTTCTTGCTGGCTTTATTTGCACAGATTTTACAAATTCACTACTCCCACTTTACAGAAAAAAGGGACAATTTATCATCTATAAATCACAATATACAAACATGAGAACACATCAGGGATTAATGTGATCACTGGATGATGGACCAACAGCACTTGAAAATGACCAAATTTTCAATCAAGCCTGCACCTTGTCCAGATATTTTTTTTGTCGGACAATGTAGTTAATGTTTCTGACTAAGATGCATACAATTATCTGTTTTTATGGATTTACAAGCACCACTGAAATAATTTCAAGCCTGTATGTATGCAGTTTACGGCCCACTCTGAAGTGTTTACTTCGGCACAATGACAGAAACTTCAGGTTCAAGGGAACTAACTCTGTCAGTCCATCCCATTACTATGCCGCCGAAGAAATATTTTTCTTCTTTCTTCTTTTTTAGTGGAAGTTAACCCAAAAAGTTAAAACAAAACAAATGGTGTTTTTCCTTTTTTCCAAAATGTCCAGACACTTTCTCCTATTTCCAAAATGCCCAATATTTTCCTAAAGCTAGGACATGCTAAGCTTTTGAATTTACAGGTGAAACATTGTACCACCACCACCAACAAAAAAGAAATGAAAAAACTAAAAACCTCTGCCACAACACACAACAGTATAAAGCGTATCATCCTGCTAAATATTGACTGGTTTACAGATTTCAGTCACACATAATTATTTATTATGATTTGTGCATTTTTTTTCTAGATACACTGTCATCTAAGACCCAGGTCCAATAGACAATACTTATAAAAAATCTAAAAATATATCTTGTTTTTCAACATTCTCACAATAATTAACTGAAAATCTGGTTTGTCTGGAATAAATAATAACTTAAAACTGGTACCACTATCGATTTCATTATACTTACCACAAACCTGTCCTTACACAGTCACATTAAGTATGCATGGAAGTGCGCATACACAAACGCACACATGCATGTGCACACACACACAACACACACACACACACAGGCAGAGCACAGCACAACACAGCACAGCAATACTTGTGCAAAAAGGTCAGCTCAGTCCCTGACCCGTGCTGTTTCACGCTATCATCAACAGTCAGTTTCATTCAGGACAGGTGATAAAGATCAGGCACAGAAGGGCACAGTGCCAGTACTGGTCTATAAACTGGTCTATACTTGTCTATAAACAATTGCCAAACAATTCAGCCAGGAATTCACCACCAACACCTTATCAAACATGACTTTTAATTTATCAACAGGCTTCGATGTAAAATATACAATTCTTTTTTTCCTTTTTTTTCTTTATGTCAGTGATGAATGTATTGCACAGTGATCCTCATTCAAAATATGATTTTAGTTTAACCCCAACTCCTGTCTCCTCCCTCCCTCTTTTGCCCCGCCCTTCAACGCCTGACGTTAACAAATCAACCATGCAATCAAAGCCATAGCAGCTCTGTCATAGCAGCAGTCACTTTAACAATGTCACAACTGTATCACACAGTCACAGTGTGTCATGTCCTACCTACAAAGCTGTGTTATTGCCCTATTTCATATCAGCATTCAGCTGAGCACCATGCAAAAAAAAAAAAAAGAAAAAAAAAGCCTTTTAAGATCAAGCCAATGACTACAAAAAGACAAACAAAACAAAACAAAGTCCAAGAACAGAAGAAAAAGAAGTCAAGTCACAAGAACAATAATCATTTGCTTTTTCATACAGAGCTGCAAAACCTAAACTATGCCCAAGTAGCCTACTTTTTCTTTTCTTTTTTTTTTTTTTTCATATTCTTATAGAATTATTTTCACTTGAAATATAATGCTCCAGACTGTGTTAAGACAGTTGTTGTTTGTTTGTTTGTTTACTTTCAGGCAGAAAATGCCACACAACATTTGACAACTGGATGTGAAACAATAACAAGTAGCCACAAGCCAGATCATTTTTTCATTCTGATTCAAGACTATAAAACTATTATAAAAATAAATGTCATGCCTGTCAGTGCAACATAACAAAAGATACACTCAATTCTGATGCAGAAGGCTTGTTATGGTTTAAGTTGGACTCTTTTTTTATGCTTGCTTGCTCTCACATCTGCTGGAAATCTCAGCACACATACATAGTGACACATGTCGTAATATTTTTGTCTTTCTCTTTAGTGGAGTGTAAACAATGAGTGTAATTGCGAATTAAATCCAGCGTAAGGTAATGAATTAATATATAAGGACAACAGTTGGAAACTCTGACGAGCTCAAACTTTTCAATGGAAACAAACCAAACTTGGTGTAATAAGACTGCACGTGCTGACCAATTCATTACTTTCCCAATATAGATCCGAATTGTCTCTCACACTGTTAACACACACAGCTGTGTGGTTTTGATTACAATATTTCCAAGAATGGGCACATTACAGATTTACCTCACTTCTCCATTACCCTCCACTCCCCCTGCATACGCACACGCACACACACACACACAAGCACACACACACACACACACATACATACACACACAATAACCAACACTCACTCCACCCTCTTTCTCTGTTCTCCCGTTTTCCCAAACATACTTGTTTTTTGCTAGTTCTCTCAGCTCAGCATGCACTAACATGCAAATGCCCAAACACAAACACACAGTCAAAAACATGCACACTCATTTATTCACTTTTAATTTCATTCACAAATTTGAACACACACACACACACACACACACACACGAAACTCAAAGATGTCCATGCTGGAGCACACAGGTGTATACACATGTTGTCATTAAGCTTCCAACCTCAACTTCACGCCTTCCTCTTTTTTTTTCTTCTTTTTTTTTCTTTTACTTGTTTTTCTTGTTTACCACAGGCAAAGCATCAAACCAGACTTCTTTTTTTTTCTTTTTTTTTTTCACTGTTGGGGTAATGCGTGCTGCAGACAGTGTCGACTACAGGAGAGATCTGTGCTTTAAGAGTTGAGTTTTACAACCAACTAGCTTTCACTCTTAAGGACACAGCAACCGTCCTGACCCTAAGAGAGAAAGCTAACCAGTCAACAGACTCAAATCTAAGTGCACTACAGACTTATGAAAAAAAAAAAAAAAAAAAAAAAAAAACATATGGGGACTCACAGCCAAAGCTTACAAAACTATACCTCTCATGTTTTCCCATTTGGCATGGGAACGAATGGGGAAAGAAATGATGCAATGAAACCTAAACGAAACCCACAACTCTGAATGTGCATTATGTTTCCAAAACAGCCAACAATGCAAAGCCTGAATCCAAAAAAAAAAAAAAAAAAACTGTATTAAAAAACCCAAACTTTACACAGCACGACGACATACCTCACTGCGGCAGAGAGAGTAACATGGCTACATGTGCAACAAAAAGGCAAAGAATAAAAGAAGAAATTTAAATCAAGACTTTCTTTTAATTTTAAAAGACATCAGCTATGATTATCAACTGAAAAGCTAAAGTTAAATGAACTGAAAACGACCAAAACAAAAATTCAGCCGCATGTTGCCAAGAAAAGCACAGACACCATTTACAATACATGCATATACAACAAAATGTTGGGACTAGGTGTCTCATCTTAAACATTTTCAACAGAAAAAGAAATGAGTGAGTGAATGCATGAGTATGAGAGAGAGTGAGTGTGTGAGTGTGTGTGTGAGTGTGTGTGGGTGTGTGTGTGTGTGTGTGTGTGTGTGTGTGTGTGTGTGTGTGTGTGTGTGTGTGTGTGTGTGTGTGTGTGTGTGAGTGTGAGTGTGTGTGTGCACGCGAGCTTTTGTGCATGTATGCGTATATGTGTGCGAATGTATGGCTGCATTGAGTATTACGTATCATTATGTCTACAGATAATTAACACGATTAATGGCATCAGTAATTAAACATACAAAACAAAATATAAAAGAATATATCACCAAATCAGTAATTCAGCTGCACTTCTACATGCTACACCTCCCTGGGCTTCAGACCGATAAAAACACTCACAGTACAGCATACCTTTCTCTTTTTTTTTTTCCTTGCATAGAAGGTTATATTTTCTTTTCAACATTGTCTCCATTACAATTTCACATGAAATTCCACACCAATAAAGCAAAATTGCAATTCACACCACCTTTAGCAATAGAGGTAGTACATATATACACACACATACACATATACATATACACATATAATATCCACACACATGTATAATATGGTGACCATTTGCAAGGGTGTTTTTTAGTTAACAAATAACTGACGAACAAGCAAGAAAGAATGGATGAAGAATAGAGAATACAAACAAACAACAAACACATACACAGACAACAACAATAACAAACAAAAACAAACAAAAACATACCTTTCTTTACCTTTAACTGCACTTCACACTTCCTGTTACTGGCGTTGTTATTGTGCTAATTATCTATCACACAATAATCCATGCACATTCATGGTAACGGCTGCAACTTATTGACAGTTTCTATTCTCCCTGTACCAGACCTGTCTGAAAGTTCTGCATGCACTGTTGCTGAAACAAAACTATGCCACCCTACGATGCGGACACAACAAACGTACGTTGTCTGAAAGCACTTTCAACTTTTTCAAGTTTTTCCATTCAACACTAATAATAAACATCATTTTCAAAGGATTCTAATAAAGTTCTATGTATCAGGCCTTATGGCACATTTTGCTTGTATTATCAACACCACAGCCCAGCTTATCAGTTTGTTCTGTTAACTTTGCAAATCTTGTGCTTCAGCAGCATGAATCAATAAACATTTATCACTAAACTAGGTCTGTGACACACATAGCCAGTCAAAGTAACTTTTTGTTTGTTCATTTTCTACAAGCATCTGGCATGAGTAGAAAAGGCGCCAATAATTTTGCACCAGGTGAAGTTGAGCCTTTGAGGGGGGAAATAAACACAAACAAAAAAAACAGCTGGTTAACTTAACAGAATGGTGCACTGACAAGCCAAAGAACTTATTCCTTCAGGACCAAACTCCCTACATACATATAACTTGGTTATTTCACAAATCTACCAACTGCCCTAAGGAAAAAAACATTATCACGGTTCCAACAGATATGACCAAACAAAATTCCACACTTTTTCCAGACCTTTTCAACACCAGAATGCAAATCCAGTTTCATTCAATACAAATCAACAATTCATCTGCTAAACCTCTATCTAAAGACACTGGCAGATATCCTGTTATGCAACGTTCAGTTTTCATCCCTGTTTCTGGTTCTCTCATTTTCATAAAGACTTTTCATGATTTCCAGAATCTGTACAAATCCTGCATAAAAATTGTTTCTAAAAAAAACCACATAAAAAAAGAGAGAGAGAAGAGATAACTGCCATACAGAAAAATAATGACAACACCTTTGGTTTTAAATAATCTATTGTTCAACAGTACACACGACTACAATGCAAAAAAACAAGGAACAAAAGACGACAAGCTTTCAACCACCCTGCACCACCTATCCCACTTTGGTTTAAATCATCTTCAATTGTTCAACAGTACACACAATTACAATGCAAAAAAAACAAAGGACAAAAGACAACAGCTTTCAACCACCCTGCACCACCTATCCCACTTTGGTTTGAATCATCTTCAATTGTTCAACAGTACACACAATTACAATGCAAAAAAAACAAAGGACAAAAGACAACAGCTTTCAACCACCCTGCACCACCTATCCCACTTTGGTTTAAATAATCTTCAGTTGTTCAACAGTTCAACAGTACACAAGACTACAATGCAAAAAAACAAGGAACAAAAGACGACAAGCTTTCAACCACCCTGCACCACCTATCCTACTTTGGTTTGAATCATCTTCAAGTTAAACAGTTCAACAGTACACATGACTACAATGCTAAAGAACAAAGATAAAGCATAACAAGCTTTCAACAACCACCCTGTACCACCCACCCCACCAACACCACCCCACACCAACCCAACCTGTCCCTCACCTGTTTGTTCAGCCCCAGCATGGTGCAGACCAGCTCCCTGGAGTAGGTCTGCTCCAGGACATAGCGCAGCAGGCCATGCTGTGGCTCCAGGAGCTCGGCATCGTAGGGCAGGGGCCCGCTCAGCTGGAAGCTGAGGGTGGAGGAGTTGAGGCGCCACACGTTGCTCGACGCTGCAGAGTGGCCCACCACCGGCAGCAGGCTGCTGCGACCTGTTACACACACATTCACACATAGGTGTCTCCATGATTGGTGGAGGGTGTCTGTTGGTTTTTTGACTCACTTGTATAAACAAAGTGAGTCTATGTTTTAACCTGGTGTTCGGCTGTCTGTGTGTGTGTGTGTGTGTGTGTGTGGTTGTGTGTGTGTGTGTGTGTGTGTGGTAAACTTTAACGCTGCCATTTTCTCTGCAAAAATTTTGTCAGTTGACACCAAATTTGGCAAAAAAAATAGGAACAAGAGAGGCAAGGCCTTCAAGACTCACTTGTGATACATTTAAAAAAAAAAAAATCTAATCATTAAAATGTGTTCTGTATTTGTTATTATAAAGCTTCGGGATAAAAAAAAAAAATGAAAAAAGAAAAAAAAAAAAGTCCTGAAGGCTGATTCGAACCCCGCATGTTCAGGTGAGAAGAAACTGTCTTACTCAATACACTATCGTGGCTCCTTAACTGACGTTCAAAAATTTAACATTTAAACATGCTTTTTTAAGGGCGATAAATCAATTGCAGTATTCGCAGTGAGGACGCTGTTCAAATCATATTATTCTGGTGTATCTTGGGCATTCCCAAAATTTTTAAGGGCATTTTAGAATTCTTTTTAAGTCCGCGGTAAAGGAGACGTGGCTATCGCCGCAATCACACTGCAACATTTAGCCATTTTCTCTGGCTCTAGATAGATGTACAAGTTTACTTACACCCGCCAGGAATGTACAACACGGTTGATTCAATTTCTCTTTTATGTTCATTCTAGTTTTATAGTTTTAAAATTGATATGAAAATTGAGTATTTCGTTAAAGTAATAACATGTAGAGCCAAGTACAAGTACTTCTAAACGTCATATGAAGTGAAAAGGACTTAATTTTGAGAAAAGTCAAGACTGGAAATTTTTACTTTTCATCAAGGGTATTAACTCTCATGGTTTATTATTTCTAACTGTGAATTCCAACTGATTTTGTTGATACTTTTATGGCAGTTTGGGGCATAATCCAGTGAGTGAGTCTTAAAGGCTTTGCCTCTCTTGTTGACTCACTTGTGTAAACAAGTTGGGTCTTGTTTTATGTTTTTGGTTTGTTTTTGTTATCATGGAGCTTTTTGTTGGGTCTTGTTTTTGTTATTGTGCACATTTTTATTGGGTCTTGTTTTTGTTTATCATGGAGCTTTTTGTTGGGTCTTGTTTTTGTTATCATGGAGCTTTTTGTTGGGTCTTGTTTTTGTTATTGTGCACATTTTTATTGGGTCTTGTTTTTGTTATCATGGAGCTTTTTGTTGGGTCTTGTTTTTGTTATTGTGAAGCTGCGAGCTGCCCTCACAGATATCTCTACATCAAAGGGAATTTTTGGTTATGGGTGGGGGGAATTTGTTTTTAATCTTTATCTGTTTGTTTTTGTGTAGAGCTCAGCCATCTCCATACGTGTCTCCACATTGTAGGGGATTTGGGGGCATGCGGGGGATTTTGTTAGATCTGTTTGTTTCTTGCTTTTGTGTAGTTGCAACCTGTACACAAGGTGTCTCCACATCACGGGGGCAGGGGGGGGGGGGGCAGTATTTTTGTTATTGTGTAAATTGGACCTGCCCCCCCAGATCTTTCAAACATATGAAGTGTAGTCTTGTTTGGTCTTTCATTTGTTTTTTGTTTTTTTTTCAATCAGGTAGCCTTAGATGGTGGAGAGAGGTCTCTTTTCATACTGATCAAGAAGATGTGGTTTTTTAATAGAAACATTTGGAGGATAAGCATTTTTTTTGCTAGCAGTCAGGATATAGCTTGCAACTTTGAGCATGTTCAAGTGGGAATAACTCCGGAGGCTGGGAGAAATGGTGGACAACGTGAGTGAATGAGTGAATGAATGAAAGACAGTTTGTGAGAGTGACTGAGTGTGAGTGCATGTGTGTATATGAATGAATCTGCACATATAAACATGTGAATGTGTGTGTGTGTGTGTGTGTGTGTGGTGTGTTGTGCTTAAGTGTATATGTGTGTGTGCATGCATATATTCAAGTGTGTGCGCAGGCCCCTATTCGTTCAATCTTTTGGTAACTTTTCTAAGGCATATTTCAACACTTATCGAATGGAAACTTTTTTTTAAAAAGAATGGTCATTCCAGTTTCATGAAATCAATCCACACATGCTAGCAATTTAAAACATAAGGTGCATGCACAAATACTGAATCCATAATGAATGTCATGGTGCATACACTTTTTGTTTCAAGTTTAATGAATGCCAAAATGTATTGTGAGGTAAATGCTATATTATTATAATCATCATCACTACTTACAATAATTATAACCAATATTACCATTAATATCATTATATTAATATTGACATACTGTTATTATTTGGCAGCTTCATGTTTACAAAACTGCTATCAACCAGCCAACTGCGAAGACCATATTAGGACTAGCACACAGCAACCAGACTTTTTTGTTTTATGCACATGTACACACACACAAGGATTGAGACAAGTGGCTGACTGTCACTAGCAAAGTACTTGGATCAAACCACAATGCTAACTGTGCTGACGCTAGAAAAGCATTCATATCAAACCTTACTGCTTGCTGACTGTGCTGACTGTCAGTGTCACCAGCAAAGCATTGATGTGAAACCATGCTGCTGTGTTGTCATTAGCAGCTGCTATGGTGAGGTGGTAAGTATCGCAGACTGACGGCTGGGAGAACATGGGTTTGATTCCAAGTGAAGGCAGGTTTTTTTCAGCCCATGGCCAGCTCTTACCCAGAGTTGAGTGTGCTATGGGCTTAAATAGGAAGACTGGGATAAAACAGTCGAGTATCATCCACTTCACTGATGTGTCTTTGGGTGTGTTGCTCAAATTTCCTGACCAACATAGCAAGTGTCTGTATCTTTCGGGCCTGGTTAATGCCAGCACACTATCATCAAAGGAAGTATTGAGTACTGCCTTGTCATGTAGTCCCAAACCTAAAATGGACCTCCACAGCAGCAGTATCCTCCACCTTCATCATCAATTACGAAAAAAATGTCCCATATTCTGTGGTCTTTCATGCCCTGCTCTCATGTTGACCTCAGTTTTGGTACCCCTCCACTTCCATCCTTGGGGTGAGTCCTGTTAAGATCACTGGTGTTGGCAGATTAATGGTGGACTCTCGTTAGAGGGACATAGTGGCTGTTTTCACTCTGGGAAGATGCCTTCTCAGTCTGGCTCTCCAACTAAACAATCGTTGTTATCAGTATGGGGCTTAGTATGTGGTGTCCTAAGTATGTTAAATCAGAACAGGCACTACTGAACACTACCAAAATGACACTGCAGCTGTTCAGGGTCTCCTCCAGTAGGGAGCCTCCTGGCGGACCTGACATCAATCACGAAAATGGTCACCTGTGGACTGCCAATGCTGGGACTGTGACAGACGATCCTGGGTGTGGCTGTGTATGGGGAACTTGGCATGAGCAGAGTGGGAGTAATGCCACTGAAACATGCAGATGACGAGGCAGCAAAAAAAAAAAAAAAAGTATTGTCACTAGCAAAGCACTAATATCAAACAACACGGCAAAATGTCCAGCCCTGATAACAAGACTGTGGACCTGTGTCTCACCTGCAATGGACACCATCTGAGCTGTGGGTCTGAAACTGGTCACCAGGCTATCCAGTGTCTTTCCCAGCTGAAACACACCACCGGCCACTTCAACACTGCACTTATAAACTGCTACACTTTCAACTTTAAACACTGCACTTGTAAACTGCTACACATTCAGCTGAAACTTTACACCTGTAAACTGATGCACTTTTAACTTAAACATTGCGCTCAAAGTGGTACACTTTCAACTTAAACATAACACTTATAAACTACTACACTTTCACCTGAAACACTTGGCGACTTAAATAGTACACCTTTAAAACATATACATTTCAATTTTAACATTATACATCACTCACAAATTCAATGCTAAACTTATAAACTACCAGTACCACGCTTTCAGTTTAACTTTTAAAACACATCATTTGCAACTTAAATACTACACTTAAAACATATCTCCAATTTAAACATTATACTTTCAAAACATATCTCTTGTAAAATCACTGTAAAATGTATAAACCACCACAGTTTAGCATTAAATCTGCGAGAGATGTGCTTTATAAGTGCAATGTATACACTGAAAGAGACATAAACTACCACACTTTCAATCTAAATACTACGCCTTTTAACGCACTACAGATTTAATCAAAATATACGCTTCTGATAAACATCACTTTCAATTCAAATACTACTTTTAAGACATAGCACTTTTAAGTTTCAAACTATACACTTTAAAACTATAATATTTTCAAATTAAACAATTTTTAACTATCACTTTCAAATTAAAGTTAACACTACACTTTTAATGTACACTCAACTGCTAGTAACAGAAAATCTTGTAAATACATTAGAACACAAACAAAAGGGCAGTTCAACTAACCAGCTGACTACAACAGAAACATTTATAACCAATATCAGACGATTCTTTTTTAACTTTACAATATTTATAATATTGCTCACTTGTGCATGAACACATACTTACATGCATAAATATGCAGGTGCAAACATCTACTACTAATAATACACACATACATAGACCATCATTGCCTTTCACTTCTAATCACCACAAAGGAAAATCCATTTTTGGAACATTCCAGCAGTCATTTTTTTTGTACAGATTATTCAGAAAAGGCACAAAGAAAAAGACTGAAAAATGTTATGAAATGGAATTAAACCTTTTTAGCAAGGGGGTGGGGGCGGGGGAGGGAGAAGAGTTAATAAATCATTGTTATGATGACAAGATTCTAGGATCGATCTAAATTCACAGAATGCACATCTATGAAAAGACTTTA
Organism: Babylonia areolata; assembly: GCF_041734735.1. Taxonomy (NCBI): domain Eukaryota; kingdom Metazoa; phylum Mollusca; class Gastropoda; order Neogastropoda; family Buccinidae; genus Babylonia; species Babylonia areolata. Next base: position 17,175,342 of record NC_134878.1, on the reverse strand, counting down.
TACAGCAGAAGACCACACACAGCACACACAAAAACACAAACACGCACATACAGACACTCACACACTCGCACAAATACAAAGTGTACAACAGCCCGTGTCGGTAATCCACACCTACAAGGAAACACCAACTTTGTATGCATGCTCTCAATGACACACACACCAGAGATTAAGTGAAATGGAGGATTAATAATGACTATGTTTCATACCCAGTGAGGCCACTTGCGAGAACTGGGGAACACCTTCAACAGCTCGTATATGGCAAAGTAGGCCGGCATCAGGCAGGCATTTCGATCAATCACGTAAGAGATTGTCTGCAACACATTCCATTTTGGCAGCAACATATTCAATTCACATGTCGTGAAAACACTAAAATCAATTAAATCAGCATACATAAATAGGGGTTTCTGCAGTTGGTAGCGACTCATCCCCACTATAATTAACACATTATAAATCAATAAGTTCAGAAACTATAATTGTTTATCAGTGGAGTGATGGCCATAAGTGGAGTGATGGCCAAGAGGTAACACGTCCGCCTAGGAAGCGAGAGAATCTGAGCGCACTGGTTCAAATCACGGCTCAGCCGCCGATATTTTCTCCCCCTCCACTAGACCTTGAGTGGTGGTCTGGACGCTAGTCATTCGGATGAGACGATAAACCGAGATCCCGTGTGAAGCATGCACTTAGCGCACGTAAATGAACCCATGGCAACAAAAGGGTTGTCCCTGGCAAAATTCTGTAGAAAAATCCACTTCGATAGGAAAAACAAATAAAAAAACTGCAAACAGGAAAAAATACAAAAAAATGGGTGGCACTGTAGTATAGCGACGTGCTCTCCCTGGGGAGAGCAGCCCGAATTTCACACAGAGAAATCTGTTGTGATAAAAAGAAATACAAATACAAATAGAAGAAATAATCTCTTCCATGCACGCCTGTGTATCTGCTTGCACCACAAATGTTTGTAAAGGCAAGCAGGGGAGCATACTAACAGGCAGGTGGGTATGCGAGCCTACATTTGTGACCAGCTTCTACAAAATGATGGAAAAGTCAATTTTTGAAGATATAAAGATATATATTTACCAATGATGTACAAAACATGTTCCTAGGTTAGAAAATGCAGAAGTTATGGTAGTTCAAATTGTGTTAGCAGTGTGGCAGCCATTTTGAGAAGAAGTTATGGTATTTCAAATTGTGTTAGTAGTGTGGCAGCCATTTTGAGAAAAAAACCTTTAAAGTTTTGCTACTGACTCTTGAGAATTTTCCCTACGAACGAAGGTTTGTTTTAGCTGTATTCCTGTGAAAGTTAGGCAGGTTATTGAACTAGGGTTGGTACATGCTTTGGGCAATGATATTCACACTTGATAATACCATTGTAATTTTGAATGGTTGTTTTGGGGTGAAAAAGTCTTTCCCCTTGATCTCACAACATACAAAGTTTATTTTGTTTTAATTTCTTTTATATCAAAATTAGAATGATGTACATCCAAATTTTGATTCTGTTAAGAATTGAAATAAACCTGTGGATTTTTTTTAATTTACTGTTTATTTTTTGTACTTCAAATATGCCAGTGTGGGTGGGTGCACAGGGGTTCGCTGAGTGTGGCCCATTTTTGTTCATAATTTGAGTGATTTGCCCTCGAAGTATCTTCCATTTCTACTCATGTTTTTATGTATTTACCTACATGTTTATTCTTAGTATTTCTTTTTCTTTAATGTTAATGTATTCTATTAAGATATTGAATAGATATCAATGTAAAATATGCTGTTTTTCGGGACAACTGCTCCGCAATATCGGCACATAAGTGTGGAAATTAACAACATTTTCAACCTTGTAGTTTGAATTCAGCAAAAACAGCGAGATATGTTTAATTTAGAGATTAAACTATGCACTGGTACAAAAAAGCACAGCACTGTTTTTGCCTGTAGCACAACTGAATGCAGCGCGAGTTATCTATCATTTCGTGGAGACAGGTCACATTTGTGCATGTGGACGCACAAGTGAATGCATGCATTTGTCCACCTGTCTTATATTTATCGGATCCATTCAAAGTGTTCACTTCACTGGGATGAGACAGGAGGGGTTTTGGGGTGGTTGTTTTTTTTCTTTTTTATGAGGGGGAAGGGAGGGTCTAAAACTACTACTTTACCACAAATAATAATGGAAACAACTAAATATTGCCAGTTTCCAAATCTTGTGTCTTCAGTCAGACACTATGGCATGGAAAATCTCAGTCATCTGGTTCCCCTGACCCACCTCTGTGATGATCTTAAGCTGGGGCAGAAAGCTGATGGTGCGGGTGTCCATTTTGTCAATGGCCTGACACTTCTCCAGGAAGATCTTCAGCATGTCCCGCACACCCTGCACAAACAACTTCATTTTGCACACCATAATACACACTTCACATCACGTGCACAGTCCATTCCATGGTGCATACCTTCATAAGACATGTACGCCACTTGAACAATTCCTTCCATGTTACAAACAAAATGCTTCACATCACCTGTACAACCATTTCATCTCACACACACACACACACACACACATATATATATATATATATATATATATATATATATATATATATATATATATATATATATATATATATACATACATACATACATACATACACACACACACACACACATATACACATACATATAGTACATAATGATTTCATTGTCCCAGTTCACAATTCAACAGGTCTTAAGTATCTCTGTGGATGTTTATATATCTTTATTCTCTGATCCAATATAAAATAGAAAGCACTGTTCTGTGGCACAGATTAGCACCTGTTTGAAAACAAATCATACAATAACAGCATATAACAAAGCTTCTTAATTTTGCACAATCTGTTAAATCTGTAGCAACTGCAACGGCATATGACAAAGCATCTTAATTCTGCACAATCTGTTAAATCTGTAGCAACAGCAACGGCATATGACAAAGCATCTTAATTCTGCACAATCTGTTAAATCTGTAGCAACAGCAACGGCATGTGACAAAGCATCTTAATTTTGCACAATCTGTTAAATCTGTAGCAACAGCAACGGCATATGACAAAGCATCTTAATTCTGCACGATCTGTTAAATCTGTAGCAAGAGCAACGGCATATGACAAAGCATCTTAATTCTGCACAATCTGTTAAATCTGTAGCAACAGCAACGGCATATGACAAAGCATCTTAATTCTGCACAATCTGTTAAATCTGTAGCAACAGCATCACACACAAAGCTAATGACACTTTATCTCTCTGACCATCCACTTTAATCCTTCCTAATTATCTCCTGGACTCTAATAAAAATAAAAATAAAAAAAAACACAATAATACACAGCCCCTTCTGTCAGCTGGAATGCTGGCACTGTTATGAAAAATAAAAGCATAACATGACCAGAGATTAAAAGTCTTGCCCACCTTGTAATCAACACCTCCAATGATTTTGCGAATGGTTTTGAAAGTGGCATTCCAGTGCAAGGGGTGATCCACACCAAGGTTTTCATGGGCAAGCAACACATCACAGATGCTCCTGCACATACAAACATTGTGGTAGTACACACAAACACTGAAAAAAAAAAAACAACTTCCCATGCTGTCAATATTCCTATGACATGAGTACACATAAATGTTACTTGTTCTGAAGTATCGTTTCATCATTTCCCTCCCTAATCAATTATGATTATGCTTAAAAGACTATTAAAAGAGTCTTTTAAGACTTAAATTTTGTCAATATAAAATGATAAGCAGGCTGTCTTTACTGATGATGAGTTTATAATCATTCAGACTTCATCTCAAACAAACTGAAACATGCATGTTTACATAACTTTTGGAAGATTATAGATTAGGTATCATAAATAAGCTGAGCTAACAAACACGTGTAAGCGTAATTAAAAAGAAGAGTCAACAATCAAACACATGTAAGCATAATTAAAAAGAAGAGCACCACATAAGATGTTCTCTCTGTATCTCCCTCTTCTTTCATAACTCCAGTCTAACTTTTTGTTTCACTTTGTTTGATTCAATCTGCTTAAATAAACATGATTATTTTTAGCAGATTATTATCCTCCAACCACTGCAGTGTCACCAATGCAAATTACTTACTTTGGGGGGATTGTGTTACTCTCCACCAGAGAAACCAGCATGTCGCAAAGAACAGCAATCCGACCATCACTTTTAGCTTTGTAGATGTGATCAACAAATGCCTTCAATGCAATGTCCACATTGTCTTTTGATTCCTGCAATATACATTCTTAAGTATTGAAAAAAGAAAAAAAAAAATCATCACCACAGTACTTAATCAATATATACAATGCAGATAAAATCATAAATGCTGTCATTCACAACAAGTGAAAACTAAAGTAGTATATGAATCAAAAACAACAGAAAACTGGGAAGAGACACACTGACAAGTGACATGAAATTTTGATTTTAATGTTTACTGCTATTTATCATTACCACTCTAGGGACATGAATTTGATTGATATATATTATTATCATGGTAATGATACAATAATGTATCATTCTTTGGCAATGTCACAGCCCAGTCCCACATGTGTAAGTATAAAGTGTTTTTCCTTCCTAGCTTTTCATTTTCATTCAAAAGAAGAAGAGGCAATTTTTTTCTAATCATTGATATCAATTTTAAACATATGTAATTAAATTTTCTACCACAAAAGTCAGCACCAGATCTTGCGAATAACTTACCCTGTGATGTTTTTTATCACAAAGAATCAGCCATCATCACTTCCTGATTTAAAAAATATTTAATTTCTACTTGTCAAAAATCATCATACAAGCCAAAGGCAGTATGTATCATGATAACAACAGGAACTTTCTTTGCACTTTAATAAAAACTAAACTAAATTATCACTATCAGATTGATTCTAAAGACTAAACCTCTTTTAAATTAATGTTCCAGTCCAGTCTAATTACTGGGACAATGTTTTCTGCTTTTCAGCACTGAGGTTTGCATAGCTCTAACTTGTCTAAGGACAATGGCTGAGTTCAGACCCTTGACCACTATCACTAGTCCAGTACCACGTAAAGTACAGTCCTTTTTATCCTCCCACGAATGTCCAGAATCAAAGACTGGAATGGCAAGTCCTGTGTGCATTTAACTGTGTGTTCAATGACAATAGTACTAATCAGTACTTTTACGGCACAAACTCCTCATATAATCAAATAATAATGGGCTCGAAGTGCCTCACATGAAACAGTACAAAAAAAGGGCAAAACAGGATACAACAGCACATAAAGTACGTGCCTGTGTGAGTGTGTGTGTGCGTGTGTGTGTACATGTGTCAGTCTGTCTGTCCGTTACTGTGTGTATAAGACTATAACTCTGTGTGTGTGTGTTACACAAAAAATACTACCTTGCTCAGAGCTGAGTTCTTGGAAAATAAACTGCTCCCATGATCACTATCTTCTCACCCAGGCTGCCATTCTCCATTTTAAGGGATTTGCGTGCCAGGCATATATTCATGATTCCATCAACCCCTGGACACTGATATATTATATATGTATATTTTATATATAATATATATATATATATATGTGTGTGTGTGTGTTTGTTTGTTTTTGTGTGTGTGTGTGTGTGTGTGTGTGTGTGTGTGTGTGTGTGTGTGTGTGTGTGCGCACCACATGATATTTCATGTGTACATATGCTTGATCTTCTTCATGTCTACCTATGTACACATGTGAAAGGAGAAAGGCACCAACAGGTCGCACATTCGTTGAACTGACAGATAATACCCTCATTCGACCCACCAAAATACCATCAGGATCACAGCACCAGCAGGATTTAATCCCAGGACTCTCAGAAAAAGAGTCAAATTGAAACAAGCACTCTAGCTAACCACCTGGGCTACGACACCTTTTAAAAGAAGTATGTATACATTACATGTATTATAAGTATACGAAAGTGTTCCTCCCACCTCTGCCAGCTTGACACACAGGTTCTTCACTTTGTTGACACTGAGCTGCTTGTTGAAGGCCATCAGGGGACTGCTGTGGTCCACTGCTGGGCAAAAGGCTTCCTCCATGGCATGGTTCCTCTGCAACAAAACCCACACAAAAGAAATTACAACCTTTACACTGTTTGCTCACTTTCTGTAAGTGTAAATAGGGAAATGGGAAATAAAAACAATATGAAAAAAAAAATGCATAGCATAAAATTGCTATAATTCCTATGCTTTGTTTCTGTTTGTTTTGGGGGGTTTTGTTGTTGTTGTTATTTTGGGTTGTTGTTTTCATTCTCTGTGGGGTTTTTGGGGTGGTTGTTTTTTTTCTTGAGGGTGTGGGGGGTTTGTTTTATTTTCGTTTTCTGGTGGTGGTTGTTTTTTTGGAGGGGCGGGAGTTGGGGGGTTTGTCTTTTTGTTGTTTTTTTTTTTTTGGGGGGGGGGGGGAATTGGGGGCGTGGGGGGTTCATGTTTTGTCTAATTTGTATGCATTGCACAAATACTTGTTTTGCTTTCCCAGCTAATGCCTGTAGTGTAATGGTGTACTATGTGTTTACATGTCTGTGCATGTATGCATGCATCTATGTGTGTATGTGCAAGTAAAACTGCATGTTTGGTGTGTGGTGCACACATGTATGCATGTATGTGTATCAATCTGTCATGTATGTGCATTATACATGTGTGAACAGTGTGTCACTGTCAACAACTGTTGCCCCTACATTCGACTTTTGGAGCATCAGGACATTCAAGCCCATCTCTTTCTCACATACTACATTAGGAGTACATGGCACACATTGCCAAACAGTGAAACACATATAAAATACCAAGCATGATGTCTTATCTGTGTACTTCTGATGTTAACAAAACAGCTATTTCCACATTTCTTTCCCTCCACTCAAACTTACAGCCAATATACACTGTAACAGAATACAGCTAACATACTCAAATAGAATAACACAAAACAAACATTTTCAATGATTCCTTCTTCCTGATTTCATATCTGTGAAACTGCATGTTTGTTGCATATCTGTTATGCATGTGTATGTGAGTGTGGGTCTGTACGTTTTGCATTTATTTGCTTATTTGTTTACTTATCATCTTTAGTGTCTTTTTATCTTTTTTTTTCCCTTATTTTTTATCTTTATTGTTTTGGGTGGGTTTTTTTTAACTCACTCGATACTAACAACGGCCATAGCCGTCGTCCATTTCCATCTGGTTGTATACTGACAACGGCTATAGCCGTTTCGACCTTCAAAAATTTCCACAAGTGATGTCGTGACCCAGTGCCACAGACACAGCCATCCATGTCAGAGCCTAATTAGCATAGGCCAACCTTTGACCAATGGAGTGGCTGGCGAGTCACTTGTTGCTGTACTGCTGAGCTATTTTTTTCGTCACCCTGGCCTTTGTGTTCAGACAAACAACAATGGCGTCGCAACCCAGTGCAAGTGGTTCACAGAGCAGACAAGGCAGGCATGTTTACACCCTAAAAGAAGCCGTGGAACTGGTCTAAACAGAAGAATCAGATGTAGAGTATGGTGAAGAAGATGAGGAGAGTGATTTTGTATCATCTGAGGAGAGCGAACATGAAGTTCATCAGATATCGAACCTGATGTGGAAGAGCAGAAAGGCGTGGCAAGTGAGGCAGACAGTGACAGTGAAAGAGAGGCCATGCACAGGGACTACTGGCTGACCAGAGCATGGACAGTTTTCTTCGATTTGTGAGCAAAGAGTGGCATGAAGATTTTAGATTTTTTCCTGCAATTCCGCCATACATGGACCAGGAACTGCACAGACTGCAGTTACAAGGTATGACTGGCCACACCCCCATAGCCAGGGGTTTTTTTGTTCCCCCCCCCCTCCCCTCCCCTCCCTCGGCCCCCATGGGTAGACTGCGGCTGGTTTGGATATCAAATAGTGAGTTTTTTCAGCCCTATGATTAGTGTTAGTGTATTCTTACAGTGCAGAAACTTTTGATATGATTATCAGTGTGATGTGTGTAAAAAATAGCTTTTTTCCCAAGAAAAATTGTGTGGATTACCCAGACAAGGATAAAGGATACCCCATCTCCATCCAGCTACAGGCAGAGTACTATACAGTGAAGAGCTGCTTACTGTGATTATTCACTGTATCAATAATAATGTCTCCAAATTTCAAGACTGTGTGACTTTTTTTTCAGACCATACTAATACCTACTGTACTGAAGAATGCCACATGACAAATTACGAATTAGCTACTTTTATGGGTTTCTTTTTTAATTTTTGTTCATTTGTATGGTGCAGAAACTCTCAAAAAGCCTTTTTTTAAACTCTGCAAGGTTTGACAATGCAATGTATGTAGAAAATAACCCTTCTTTCAACAATGCTGTGAATCTCACCACTATGATGTGAAACCACCCTCAATTTTGTTATCATAAAAAAGATAATCCTGTGTATCTCTGGCTACAAAAAGTGAACCATGGCAGTAAGAGCTTTGAAAGTTTGTGCTCCTCTTGTTCACTTTATTAGTAATTGTGTCTCCAAATTTCAAGACTGTGTGAGTTTTCTTTCTTTATATATTTTTTTTTCAACGCTACACTAAGGCCTAGTATGCTGAAGAATGCCACATGAAAAATTACGAATTTGCCAATTGCGTGTTACTGATATTAGTTCATTTGTACAGTGCAAACACTCTCAAATAGCCATTTTTTACATTCTGCAGGGTTCCTCAATGTGATTTATGTGGAAAATAACCCTTCTTTCAAAAATGCTGAAAATTTTTCTTCTATGCATTTGCAGCCACCCTCAATTTTGTTGTTGTAAAAAAAAAACTATGTTTTATCACTCCAGCTGCAAAAAATGAACCATGAAAGTATGGGCTATGAAACTTAGAACCATGCTTATTCCATTTATCAATAAACATGTCTCTAAATTTCAGGTCATTGTGTTTTGTCGTTATTTTTTGAGAATTTTTTCAAAAACCTATACAAATGCCCAGTTTACAGAGGAACACGTGATTACAAAAAGCCCAGTATCGAGTGAGTTATCTTTTTTTTTTCCCCAAAGCCTGACTAAGCGCGTTGGGTACGCTGCTGGTCATGCATTTGCTCAGCAGATGTGGTGTAGCGCATATGGATTTGTCCGAACACAGCTACTGACTTCTGGTGGACACTTTACAGTTTACAGGTGGGCGCACACAAATGAATAAATGTGCAAATAAAAAATCGTGCAACAAGGCTTCGCTTTTGCTTTGTATGGAAATTTACTCACTATAGTTCGCGTTATATCGGTGCATGTTTTTGCTCTGTGCGGTTAGCACAATACCTTGGATCAAAACCACTAACTTCTGAAATGCACACTGAAACATGAGATCTATCTCACCAGAATATCGTCCAGTACATCCTGGACCCGCTGTTCAACAGTTTTCTGGCTCATTGTGAATGTGAGACAGGCTTATCACCGTAATTCCTGAACACACGTAAAATGAAAATTCAAAAGAGAACGGAAAACATTATTCAATCCATCATCACGAGGAGCTCCAGAACAAAAACACATCAGACCGGATGTGCAGCGACTGTGCCGGTTTTGTCTTTTTGAAGATATGTTGCCAAATAAATTTAATCCTGCGGACAAACTTTTTATGGTCATGCTTTGCCGGTCGACCAGTTCTTTTCTCAGTTCAAGTTCACTGGCCTAGGCCTACACTGATGAAATACTCAGCCGGCGATAGAAAAAAAAATGTCGAAGTTCAATTGCAAACACAAGAAAGTGGCCGATACCTTTTTGTAACTGAGTTAGTCTTACTGATTCACACTGATGTGGAATGAACTGTCACCTAATTAAAAATAGCACCAACTATTTTTGCTTCGCCGGCCATACATTTTTCTCCGACTTGAACAGATTTTACTCCCAATAGCTGTCTGCAAGCGTGCGATGGTGTCAACCGCTCACAGTGCAGCTCTTCAGCCAGCGCGACTAGAGAGTGAAAGACTACCTAATTCCCGTGCCAAGTTCAGTACCACGCCATCTGGTTCGGCCGGGGATAACGTGTTTCTTTGAGCAACTCGTTATCAGTGTTGCGGCATATATTGTGACCTGTCGTTTGTTGGCAATGCAGCCTGACAGTGGTGGTGGTGTGTCCATCGAGATCGATGATGACCATCGTTGTCATCCAGCTGGGGGATGGGGGGAGGGTGGTGGTGGGGTGGGGGGGAGGATGCTCATGAATCTATCTGTGAATGCGCAGATGGCTGAATAGTCCAATCTGCGCACGAAATGTTCGCTGACAGTTGGGGCAGACAAAGACAGGCATATCATTGTCAGGGAGCTTGTTTGCCCATGACTTTCTGGCCTGCCTCTTCTGAACAGCTGCAGCAGTCCTGTTGGCCTCGCACAACTTGGCGCCTTTGTGCACAGCAGCGCGCCATTTGTCACGGTCCACTGCAGATTCCTCCCAGGAGTCAGGGTTGATATCAAACGCTTTAAGAGAGACTTTCAGAGTATCTCTGAAGCGCTTCTTCTGACCTCCGTGTGATCTCTTCCCTTGTTGCAGCTCGCCATAGAAGAGCCTTTTGGGCAGCCGATGGTCTGGCATGCGCGCCACGTGTCCAGCCCAGCGAAGCTGGGACTGCATCAGGATGGTGAAGATGCTGGGAAGGGTGGCTTTTGCGAGCACCTCTGTGTCTGGGGTCCTGTCTTGCCACTTGATGTTCAGTAGCTTCCTGAGGCATGTTGTGTGGAAGTGGTTCAGCTTCTTGGCATGTCGTTGGTACACTGTCCAAGTTTCGCAGGCGTACAGTAGTGTGGGGAGAACTACTGCTCTGTAGACCTTTAGCTTGATCTCAAGACTAATGCCTCTTCTGTTCCAGACATTTGCACTGAGTCTGCCAAAAGTTGCGCTTGCTCTTGCAATCCTGACGTTCACTTCATCGTCGATGGTTGCATTTCGTGACAGTGTGCTGCCAAGGTATGTGAACCGCTCCACCGCACTGAGTCTCTGACCGTTGACTGTGGTGTTGGGCTCAACATAGGGTTTCCCTGGGGCTGGCTGATGGAGAACTTCAGTTTTCCTTGTGCTGATGGTAAGGCCGAAGTTCCTGCTGGCAGTGGTAAACTTGTCGACACTGAGTTGCATGTCAGCTTCAGATCCAGTGTTGAGGGCACAATCATCAGCAAACAAAAAGTCTCTGATGATGTCTGTCATGACCTTCGTTTTTGCTTGAAGCCTTCTGAGGTTAAACAACTTGCCATCTGTTCGGTACTTTAGGCCGATTCCAACATCGCCATCTCTGAAGGCATCAGTAAGCATTGCAGAGAACATGAGGCTGAACAGCGTTGGAGCAAGGACGCAGCCTTGCTTGACACCATTTGTGACAGCAAAAGGAGCAGATGTTTCGCCATTGTCCTGGACTCGAGCCTGCATGCCTTCATGTAATTGGCTGACCAAGGAAATAAATTTCCGAGGGCATCCGTACTTGGCCATGATCTTCCACAGTCCCTCTCTACTCACGGTGTCGAAGGCCTTAGTGAGGTCGACATAGGTGGAGAACAGATCAGCATTTTGCTCCTGACATTTCTCTTGCAGCTGCCTTGCAGCAAACACCATGTCGGTGGTTCCGCGCTCTTTCCGGAATCCACATTGGCTCTCAGGCAAATGACCTTGGTCAAGGTGTGCTGTGAGGCGGTTTAGTAGGATCCTGGCAAGTATCTTGCCTGCGATGGAGAGCAAGGAAATGCCCCGATGGTTATCACAGGCTTGCCGGTTCCCCTTTCGCTTGTACAAGTGAATGATAGATGCATCTTTGAAATCCTGGGGGATCGTCTCTTCTTTCCACATGAGTGAGTACAGCTGATGGAGCTTCTCAGTCAGCACAGTACCTCCATCCTTGTAGACCTCTGCTGGTATGGAGTCTGAGCCAGGTGCTTTGCCACTGGATAGCAGACGGATTGCTTTCTGGGTCTCAAGAAGTGTTGGCGGATCGTCCAGTGCTTTGTTGATGGGGACTTGTGGGAGACGGTCTATGGCTTCATCATTTATGAAGGAAGGGCGATTTAAGACACTGTTGAAGTGCTCAGCCCAGCGTTCGAGAATTTTCTCCTTCTCGGTGATCAAGGTATTCCCATCTGCACTGAGGAGGGGGGATGATCCTGAGGATGTGGGGCCGTAGACTTCTTTTAAGGCATCATAGAACCTCTTCATATCGTGCCTGTCAGTATATCCCTGGATCTCATCAGCTTTGTCACTCAGCCACTTATCCTGCATCTGGCGTAACTTCTGCTGAACAGTCCTGCGGATGGCATCGTACGCATCCTTTTTTGATGTGGACTTTGGGTTGCTCAGGTAGGCTTGATGCAGACGGCGTTTCTCATCCAGAAGCTGCTTGATTTCATCACAGTTTTCATCAAACCAGTCTTTGTGCTTTCTGGTCATGGGTCCCAGGGTCTCTGAAGCTGTACTATAGATCAGCTCATGCAGGGTCCTCCAGTCAGACTCCACATTCTGGTTGTCCAGAGAGGCGGATTCCAGACGATCTTCCAGCAGCTCCACAAAGGACTGTTTGATGGTGATGTTATTCAGCTTAGCAATGTTGAGCCGTTTTGGAGCCTTCTGGCCTTGGGGGCGTCTCTTGGGCTGGATTCGAATATTCAGCTTCGAGACTACAAGGCGATGGTCTGTCCAACACTCAGCGCCGCACATGGTCTTTGTTACACGTACATCTTGCCTATCCCTTTTCCTGACGATGACGTAATCGATGAGATGCCAATGCTTTGAGCGTGGGTGCATCCATGACGTCCTGTTACGGGTAGGGAGGCAGAAAATTGTGTTGGTTATCAGCAGTTCGTGCTCTGCACAAGTCTGAAGCAAAAGCAATCCATTTGGGTTGCAGTGGCCCACACCGTGCTTTCCAATCACTCCATCCCAGGAGATGTAGTCAGAGCCAACTCTAGCATTGAAGTCCCCAAGAATGATGAGCTTGTCTGCTTTAGGGATAGCAGCAATGACAGAGTGAAGGTCCTCGTAGAACTTCGCCTTCACTTCATCCGGGTTGGTCATGGTTGGGGCGTAGGCACTGACAATGGTGAGGTGCTTCTGGCCAGATGCCAGTGGGAGTTTCATGGTCATAAGCCTATCGTTGACTCCCTTTGGGATTCCAGCTAGCTTGCTGACAAGTGCTGTTTTTACTGCAAAACCAACGCCAGCCTCACGTCGCTCTTCGCTTCCTCGTCCACTCCAGAAGAAGGTGTAACCAGATCCCCGTTCACAGAGCTCGCCTTCGCCTGCAAGCCGAGTCTCACTCAAGGCTGCGATGTCAATGTTGTATCTGGTGAGTTCGGATGCAACTAGTGCCGTTCTCCTTTGGGGTCTGTCCGCGTTATCTCTGTCCAGGAGAGTCCTTATGTTCCAAGCACCAATGGTGAGAGGAACGATCCTTGTTTTTTTCTTTTCTTTCTTTTTGTTTCGACCGCTGATGTAGGGTCCCCGCCAGCCGCGGTATGCTGGCCAGGGTGATATGGAGCAGGCAATTTTTAGGGCACCTTTTCTAGCCCCTTCCTCATGCCAGGGAGGTGAGCAGTGCATTCCTAAAGAGGGCTGCTCAGACGCTCAGACGGCTGCCGAGCTCCATCGCTGCTCCTGTCGACGAAGAACGATCCTATGGCCTGAGCCGCCTGCGTGCAGGTCTGCGGCTGCGACTGCCAGTGTACCCACACCTGTCGTTTCGTCGCTCGCCTGTCGCCACAGGACTTGGGGGTGATGAAATGATGAAGGATGAAAGGTCATTTTGGATGACTGATGACTTGCGCGATGAGTTTGTTTAAAGTGAAGAGGAGTTGCGCAACGTCAACCTCACTCTCTCGTCCGGGTCCACCAATTTCCAGTGGCAAGACTAAGTCGAGACGACTGGAGGATGAGCACGGATGCAGTGGATGACCAAGATATCCTTTCGGTGTCTCATCTTGCTCTCTGCACTCCACAGTGCGTTGCTGTAACCGCCTTCCTCTCCGTTGAACCGATAGGTTTCTTCCGCAGATTCTGCCGGATCCAGACTTCGCATGCATGGGTAGACACACCCCGGGGGCCAACTGCGTGTGGCATGCACACAGCACAGTGGAGCTAGATGGCCGTCGGTGGCTCTCCTGAGCCGACGCCCTTTTATGGATCTCCATAAGGGTGTCTAGCCACCCGCCTCACCAGTCCCGGAAGGGAGCAGTGGGAGTGCCGGTTTAGTCGCCGGCAACCCGACCCTGAACAGGTTGTACTGGATTACAGGTTACCAGTAGCAGATCTAATGACCTGACCTGACAACATGCCTGACAGTAATTAAGTCGCAGATGGCATACAGGAGGCCAGTTAAAGGCGCCACACTGAGTCTGTAACCGTAGGACCCACTGCGGGCTACGACTGAACAACAGCTGCTGTGAAACTTCAAGACTAACGCTACAAAAGACTTGAAAGCCAACAAAACTCAACACTGGCTACGCGACTCTGGATTAATTTAGGAAGCTCGACGGCTTCCCATCACTTTTGCAGGACGAGTTGAGTCGGAATATCGTAAACGGTAAGTCTGGACAAACAACTGACGTCACAACTAACATTCATTTTATCGCTCAGGCCTGTCAGTCAAAGTGAAGATTGCTTCACACTACGCTCGGCTACCTCTATACCAGTGCATGCTCGCAGTTTCAAGTCAACACTTTCAAATGCCTGACATTCGCAAACGGGCCGCGTGGCGGCGTTCATCTTGGCTGACAATGCGAGAGACAGAGACTGGACAGAGAGAGTGGACTTGTTCTACTTTATGTGTCATGAGATGCACATAACTGACGCTGTCAGTTTATACAGTATGCGTCATTGTCAATGATGATGATGAACTTGATGATGAACTGAGGCCTTTATGATTGTGCCGTGTGTGTGCAGTGTGTGTACAGGTGTGTGTGTGTGTGTGTGTGTGCGCGCGCGCATACGTGCGTATGATTTAGTGCATAATGATACTGATGAATATGGACATGATTTGTCGAGGGCCGGCGAAACCCGAGCATGAGACCCACTCGATCCGCGAGGTTTCAGGACAACTCTTGGGGGAGCGGCCGCTGATGCAACTGTGGCCAAGATCCCCTCCCTGTTACGCTGGTTTGCGGCGGCCATGCAGTGGTTTGGGATGGCCAACGTTGCCAACGCCTCAGTCTCCGGCGTGTTCAAAGTTCAGTTCCTATGGGATGGCATCAGTGCACATCTGACTTTGCCTGGTTGCAGCTTCTCTGGGGTTCGGGTCCGGGTCGCATTCTCCCGTGCTCTGCGTTTCGGTGGTCCGTAAACTCACGCCAAAGGACGGCCATGGGAGGGCTGCTGACGCTCCCCGGCTTTGCTGACGGTAGTCCGCCGACATGGGACGTGCATGTCGTCGACGGACTGTGACTCAGTGACTGTCCAGTGGCCCGAGTCAAGTTGTCCTTAATTTCATCTGGAATCTTCTTCTCAACGACCACTGCACCTCCTCGATCAGCGAACAACCGATTCTCACAATGTGCTTGACTACCTCATTTTCAACAACTAGACTTCTGAACAGAAAACAGCCCCAAGACTCCCGTAGGACTACCGCCGTCTGGACCATCAACCCGCGGTCTTCGTCATCATCTTCTTCTTCTTTCCCTTATACGACCAACACCGACTTACTGATGACTCTGTTGTGGTTGATGCGTGCTGGGTATTTTCTTATCTCCATAACTCACCATCCACTGACATGGATTACAGGATCTTTAACGTGTGGATGCGGATGTGCGGCCAAGCGGCCGCCATATCAGCATTGTCCCGTGCCGCGTGAGCTGACAGTGCAACAAATATATATGTGTGTGTGTCAGTGTGCGCGTGCGAATATGTCACTGTGTGTGCGTGTGTGTGTGTGCGCGCGCGCGCGCGCGTGCATGTGTGTGTTTCACCTGCGGACATGCAGGCATACTGTCGTCAACAAAGGGCTGTCCACCACATAAACAGGCCGAAGATGTTTTTTGACTGTACCTATCTCCATGGCCATGGCGGCTTCGCCTCTTCCCGAAGCAACTGGAGGGTTCACACAGACTCACACTGCCATTCAGGTCTCGACGCTGCCATCCGGTCAAAAACTGAGATCAGGTTCAGCCATAAAAGCATCATATGTCAGTCAACCAGCAGATTCACTGTATCAACGCTGAAGCCGGAACACAGGGAATTGTGGCCGCTGTTCATTCATTCATCCTTGCACACCAATGCAAACTACCCAAGACTGAAACATTCGATGAGTGTAGCACGCTTGCAAAGCAATAAAACTTTTCAAAAAATAAAGCAAGGGACATGGGGGAATGATGGCGGTTTCAGATACTAATTACATAATTTCTTGAAATCAGTTGTGTTTGTTTTTTTAAAATTAACAATTAACACAAAAACATACCACAACTCGAAGGCGCACATCAATATTTTCCCTATATGACAACCCTTAAATTATATTACAGCCTTCACATTAAACTGTAACTCTGCATCCCAACCCCACTCCTCCACATACACTCACACACACAGAAACCCATACACAGACTTCTTTAAACATGTTATAATAAACATACTTCAATAAAAATTCACCGTTCCACTGACACAAACACCCAAAACACCCCCCGCAAATGTGAATGACAACGAGAGAAGCAGAGAGGAGGAAAGATAGCCACAAAGACAGAAGGATGGAGAGAGAGATTTTGACCTCCGGCCGACATGTCATCGTGACATGTCATCGTGATGCTCTTTCGGCTTTCTCACTCACTGATGGCGGAGTGAACAATGACGGGCGAGCGCGCGCGACACGGTCGCCTCAAACTATCACGAGATCAGCTTCCGGATGGCTCGGCCCATTCAAAGTCACGGACATTCTTAACAATAGCATGCCTGTTTTAAGTTCGTGTCATAACCTCAAGGGCATAATTACACACACACACACACACACACACACACGGAGGAGGTGGGCCCTGAGCGTCAACGTGTGACAGACTACTTTATGTTTGTCTGTGTGTATTCTCTCTCTCATATATATAATGTGTGTGGGCCGGTGAGCGCGCGCGTGTGTGTATGAGGATTGTGTGACTGAGGTGTATGTGAACCAGTGAACAAGCTGTGCAAATATACGGAGATGCTAGGAAACTGAGTGAGGGTTGATCAGCAAAAGATGCGTCACTTCTATCAATGAAACTTTTTTTTTCCTTTGGTCACAGCGCATTCATCATCAACAAGAATGGCACAGAGTACAGCGGCTGACGGCTGTTTGACACACTTCAAGACCGGCGGAACTTTCTACGACTTTGGCTTCAGCGTTGGCGCCCATTTTCGTCAGAGAATACAGCTGTACTTCAACGAAAGCGACCATCATCAGAAGACGGCCCTGCCGTTCTATGAGAGCCAAGAGGGCCGGGATTACTATGAGGAAAGTCTACGTGCTTGTCAAGACTGCTTCCCTCACTACGTTCAGGAGGTCCGAGGGATGGCTAACGGGGCAGGACTTCCTTTCGAGCACGTCTTCATGGCCAACATTTCTGAGAGCCAAATAGGATCTCTTCTGAAACTGGAGGTAGGAGGAACCGAAAAACACTGAATGGTTGGGGAAAAAATATATGTGTATACAACAGACATATGTAAATTTAACATACATACAAGTCACTTTTTTATGACATCATTATATGAAGAAAAACAAGAGGCAAAGCCCTCAAGACTTAACTTGTGCTTCGCGCTTTATCCAGTAAAGGAATCATGACGAGAGAAAAAAGGAGATTTAAAAAATCGTTGAAAAGTGTCCTGTATGAAATATGATATATAAGATAAGCTTGGGGGAAAAAAGCTTTTAAAAAGGGTATGCAGCGAGATGGAGCCACCCATGTTCAGTTCTGATGCAAGCAGACTAATTCCCAAGGCTGCAGCACATCTGACGTCAAATGACTAAATTTAAAACTTAAAGCCGTATAAATCACGTTTTCTGTTTGCTTTATCATATCTCGATTATTCTTTTATTTAGGCGGTAAAGCGGACGCTGCCATCTCCTTCAAGCACACCACAACACATGGTAGAACTCTAGATCTATACGAACCAGTCTACAACAGGCTGAAAGGAAGGGCTGATTCAATTTTTCTTTTATGTTCATTCCAGTTAATTCAGTGTCCACTTTAGAATATTAATATGCAGAAAACACGTTGATGGTGTGGTTAGTATCACTGTAAGTCAGTTCAGTCCAGAATTTGTGTTTCTTTCCTTTTAATTGTGAACAAGAAACACGAGGCCATGTCGTTTTCGAAAACAACTTACCTTCTAATAGGCCAAACTCAGTGGAAAGCGGTTTTTAGAATTTTCGGATTTCGGAACACATCTCAACGAAATAAACAGTTAAGGATTCGGAAATACGGCTTAATTCGGGAGACTTACAACCTGTTATTGCTATGACTGTGATTTTTTTTTTTTTTTTTTGGTATTGGCAGACAAAGTATTTCCAGAGAAAATGGCAATGTTAAAGTTTACCACGGACACACA
Source organism: Babylonia areolata (assembly GCF_041734735.1). Taxonomy (NCBI): domain Eukaryota; kingdom Metazoa; phylum Mollusca; class Gastropoda; order Neogastropoda; family Buccinidae; genus Babylonia; species Babylonia areolata. The sequence goes on along the minus strand of NC_134878.1, from coordinate 17,156,878 downwards.
CACACACACAAACGAACACCAGGTTATAACACAGAGGGTCATGTTCAGCGACGGAACTTGTGCGCACGCACGCACGCGCGCGCGCACACACACGCACACACACAGATGAACAGACATTGAATAAATGACCAAGCAACACACACACACGACACACTTATCCGATACACACGTGCACCATTTTTCAGTCTCTGCTGAACACGAACTGTATGACACTGTTATCGCTGTCCGTGTCAACTACAGGCCCCAGCCCAATCCCAACACACGGCTTCTGAGTGTGGATGCTCCACCATCTTCATCAGCTCCCAGGAGACCAGGCTGATCCTCCACACCGAAGACAACTACCCCCTACTCAAGAAGTACGGGTACCTAGTCAGTGCCGACATCCAGGACGGAGACCGCACGGAGAAGTTCACCGCTTTCTGTCACCCGGGTGCTCTGCCTGGCCGCGCTTTCAGTGTCAACCACCGTGGACTTGCTTTCTCTTCCAATGTGTTATGCCCGGGTAAGAAAAAAAAAAGGATAAAATAAATTAATACAAGACGGGCAAGGCCTTCAAGACTCACTTGTGATACACTATTTTTTTTTTAAATCCAAGCTTTTTATGTATTGAGTATAATTTCAAAATGTAATGTTTAAGATGAGAAAGATCAGTTTAAAGCAAGTTAAGTCCCCTAGCATTAATTACAGAGTAATTTCCCTTCTTTACTATCTGCACCAAACGTTTCCAAAATAAATAAAACTTCCATGCTTAGCAAAAGAAGTTCCTGTTTGAACAAAAAATGATAATAATGACTGCTCTTGTTGTTGTGTCAGAATATCAGATCAAAGTGCCAAGTTTAGAGAATACAAAAAATATAAATATAACAGTAAATGCAGTTTGCATATAATTAGGCTTCTTTTTTTTTGTGCCCATCCCAGAGGTGCAATATTGTTTTAAACAAGATGACTGGAAAGAACTGAATTTGCCCTATTTTTATGCCTAATTTAGTGTCAACTGACAAAGTATTTGCAGAGAAAATGTCAATGTTAAAGTTTACCACGGACACACAGACACACGGACACACACACACACACACACACACACACACACACACCACACACACACACACACACACACACACACACACAGAGACAACCGAACACCGGGTTAAAACACAGACTCACTTTGTTTACACAAGTGAGTCAAAAATAAACAAATAAACACCACAAACACACGACGCATTGTTCGTGGGGTTTATGGCGTTGTGTGGTGATAATGAGATTTGGTGAGTGCGTTCCTGTCGTCTCTTTTTTCCTGTGTCTTTTTGTAGATGCATGACGCTATTTGTCTCTCATTATGTTATGTTTATATGTCGGTTTGCCTGTATGCCTGTCTCTGTGTCTTTCTCTTTCTGTGTGTTTGTCTGTCTGCCTGTTATGTCTGCCACTCTGCCAGTATGTCCGTTTGTCAATCTTGCTGGGTCGTGTGTGTGTGTGTGTGTGTGTGTGTGTGTGTGTGTGTGTGTGTGTGTGTCCATTCCACCCCTTTATAATCATTTGTCTTTCCTTATATTCCATGTTTATGCCGATTAGTTTCATTGTCTACTTTGCAATATTGTTCTTTAAAGTGGACCATTTCAGTAGGAAAAAACTTGTGAATTTAAAAACCGTCTACATGTTAATGTTTTGCTTGGAAGTGGTATTAAACGTTCAACATTTGGACTGCCGAGTGCGAGCTCGGCAATCAACCAACTTTGTTAATAAGGAACTATCTATGATCCCGCGCGCACAAACACGCGCGCGCGCGCGCGTAAAAGGGAAAAAGCAAAATGGTGGCACGTTAAGAATTGGTTTAGTGACTGAATCTGCATCAAAACCGAGTAAAAATAACGTACAAAATTAGAGTCGAAATCCACTGACAACGGGTGATATCTACTGATCGTTTCATACATGCACAAAAATTGCCGGTAAAATAGGTGCAATAATTGAGGATGCTTGAATAGGACTTTGCCCACCCTCACCCACCACGCACATACACACCAGATGCACTGAGAGAGAGAGAGAGAGAGAGAGAGAGAGAGAGAGAGAGAGAGAGAGATGATGTACGTCTGACCTACGCATAAACCCAACGCGTTGGTCAGGCCTTCAGAGCCTTCCCTAAAAAAAATATGATAAAAAAGCAGGATCCATGTCTTCCAGAAGTAACCCAGCTCTCTGCTCCACAGCATACACAGCGCGCGGCTCCCCCAGTCGGCTGTTTCTGTTACGCGCCATGGTGGCAGTCCGGACCACGGACCAAGCCGTGAAACAAGCCCGGAACGAGCCGTACGGCAGCGCATATGGCTTTACCGTCAACCTGGCCACAGCGGAGGGGGATATGGCGTCACTGGAGGTCGGCCCAGGAAAGCCTCGAGCTGCCGTGCACGTGCACGAGATCTCGCAACCCAGTGGCCCGGATTCTGCCGCGTCCCACTACTATCACTCCAACGCTTATCAGCACCTCAAGGTGTGCCTATAATTTTTAGTTTGGTGTGTGTTTCTTTCTTTCTTTAGTTTAACATCTTTTCACTGTTTAGTAATATTAAACCTGGGAATGGGGGAGATGGGGGGAGGGGGGTAGTAGGCCTATATGTGCGCGCGCGCGTGGGGATTGGGGTGGCGGGGGTTTGGGGGGATGGGGAGAGGTGGTAGGATAACTGATATAGGAAAAGAGACATAAAAAGTAGCAGAGGTTGATAAGAACTATGAAAGATTGAACTGAGAGTAAACAAGAACTCCAACATTCCTGTAACAGGATTTAAGCATACTCATTATAACAAAAACATAATCAAAGTAGATACCAACTTGTCGTGTGTGTGTGTTCAGTTGTGTGTGCGTGCTTGCGTGCCAGCATGTATGTTAAGAGAATAAATGCGCCCTTTTTTTTTTTAATGTGAATTCTTACGACATGACAGGTTTACCACACAAGTTCATTTGAAATGTGTCATGTCTTAGACATATCTACAATAAAATACGAAGCGTTCTGTATATCACGGTTTCTGCACTTTTTGTGTTTCGATTGTTACTATCATTGTCTCAAGTAGAAACATGCTTGTATGTTTCGTTAGTTTGTTTTGTTTGTTGTTGCTGTTTCTTTTTTTCTTTTCTTTTCTTTTAATTTTTTTTTTAAATAATTAGATTTATACCGTTTTGGACTGATGTAAAGTATATTCCATATCCTAAGTGACAAACATCACCCGTCTCTATCAGGTGCCAGAACTGGGGGGGAAGCTACAGAGCTCTATCCGGAGGGCCCAGCGGGTCAGAGAGTTGCCTCCTCCTCGTCGACTTCGTCAGGCGTTGGACATCGCGGCGGACACGCACGACCCGGAGTTCCCCATTTTCCGGACTCCGCGCCCCACCGATCCCGCCCAGATGGTCTGTACCGCTGTCTTCGACGTGCTGAACAACGAGATGAGGGTGTATGGGGACAGGGACGGACTTCTCTCCGACACCCCTGCTGTCAAACTCCCCTTGTTTCTATAAAATGAAGCAGGCAGGGACGGACTTCTCTCCGATACCCCTGCTGTCAAACTCCCCTTCTTTCTATAAGCTTAAAAAAAAAATTGAGGGGGGGGGGGGGGGGGGGGTTTTACA
>NC_134878.1:17129293-17153163 GCF_041734735.1 Babylonia areolata | reverse complement strand
CACCAGCGCAGATTCAGACGAGGAAGACCATTCGACAGAGGCACAGGATGAAGAGAAAAGGCAGAAAAACATCGCTAAAATCCAACGTCTGTTGACAAATCAGAGGCAAGTTTGTCACAGTCACACGGACACACAGACATAGAGACACAGACACAGACACACACAGACACAGACACACACAAACACAGACACACACACACACACACACACACACACACACAGTGAGAGAGAGAGAGAAAGAGAGAGAGAGAGAAACTGCACAATGACATCTTTTAACCGTGTTGTGGGTTGTTACTGGGGTTTTTTCCACTCCCGGCAGTGTGGTGACCCACATGCCACAGCCGCCACGAGACAGCGGTCGTGACGGAGCGTCGGCGTCAGGACGCCGGGAGGAGCTTGACAAGCACGTGCAGCAAGGCAAGAGAGAGCGGGCACAGCTGCTGTCCATGGGTCAAGTACTGGCCGCTCAGGCCTCGCTGCAGCAGCTGCGTATGACCACCACTTGAGGCGAAGAACACGCCAAAAGAAGATAAATTTTTGATTACAACATGCATGAAAGCATGGAGGTATACATGTGTTTCCTGCACGCGTGTGTGCACACAGACATAGACAAAGACACATAGACAAAGACACGTAGACAAACATACACATGCACACACACACACACACGCTCGCGCGTGCACACACACACACACACACACACACACACACACAGACACACACATACACCCCTCAATTATGTTGCCCTGGACTGCTGTGGTGTGGACTGTGTATGTGTGTGTGTGTGTGTGTGTGTGTGTGTGTGTGTGTGTGTGTGTGTGTGAATCCCTGACGGTCTTCCAAATATCTATTTGTTCTTTACATACGACAATTAATTAAAATCAAAACGAAAATGATCAACCATTGACAATATCACTGTCAGCTGCATGGTCATTCCATCAGAAAACAGGATCTTTCGTGGTCAGCCCTAAAAGCTATGTTCCCCTTGGTCTTTCTACGTTGACCCAGATCTATGTTCCCTCAAGTCCATGTTCCTGAAAATTCTTTGTTTCCCCAGGTCTGAGTTCCCACAAATATAAGTTTTCTGAGTTTTTGTTCCCCATGGTCTATATTCCCCACCAGGTCAATATTCCTCTCAGATCGATGGAATGTGGGGAATGTGAGACCAGCTGCGCGCTGTATTCCACCAGAGAGTCCAAAAGTTGCTGCTGCAGTGTGTGCACTGGCATTGTCATGATGCAACATAAGACCCTGGGTTACAGTGCGGGGACCCTGGAAGAGTTGAGTTTAACGACCTATCGGCTTCACGCCCTTAAGGTCAAGTTGTTCGTGGCTGTGGTCTTTGGGGACACTGTCTGCAGTTCGCCTAAAATACTTCATGTGGGCAGTGGTTGGCGTTCTAACCTGAGGTCATTGACTTTCTGTCCTGAGGCGGTATGATGGCCATGTGGCTGGGTTTTGAAAAGAACTTCGCCACCATTTGTTTACTGGCTGGCAATCGTTGCCAGCCGTGATTGCTAGCTGGCAGTTATCAATAGTCCTGATTGCGGGCTGGCAATCATTGACAGCCGTGATTGCTAGCTGACAGTTATCAATAGTCCTGATTGCGGGCTGGCAATCATTGACAGCCGTGATTGCTAGCTGACAGTTATCAATAGTCCTGATTGTGGGCTGGCAATCATTGACAGCCGTGATTGCTAGCTGGCAGTTATCAATAGTCATGATTGCGGGCTGGCAATCATTGACAGCCGTGATTGCTAGCTGGCAGTTATCAATAGTCCTGATTGCGGGCTGGCAATCATTGACAGCCGTGACTGCTAGCTGGCAGTTATCAATAGTCATGATTGCGGGCTGGCTATCATTGACATCCGTGATTTGCTAGCTGACAGTTATCAATAGTCATGATTGCGGGCTGGCTATCATTGACATCCGTGATTTGCTAGCTGACAGTTATCAATAGTCATGATTGCGGGCTGGCAATCAAGTAAGAATTGCCGCTGGCCGACACTCAGTGACAGCCATGATTGCCGGATGACAATCTTTGACAGCAGTGATTGCTGGATAACAATAAAATCAGCGTTGTTGGCTGACAATCATCGACAGTCATACTTGCTGGCTGACTATCAGTAAGTTAATTGTTACTGCTGGCTGATAATTGCTTACAATAATTTTGTGATTGCTAGCTGACAGTCCTACTACTGAATATTATGTTTAAAAAAATGTATGTGTGCTGTGCATTTCTCTGTGTGTGTGTGTGTGTGTGTGTGTGTGCGTTCAAGCACACACATGTCTACATATACATGATATTGTAAGAGCTGTATACTGGTAGCCATAGATTTTATCAAAATCTTTGAATAGAAATAAGAATTTCATTGCTGTGAAATCCAGTGTATCATAAATATCATAACATATTTTTTACTTCATGATCTCATTTACCCATAATCTCCTTGCACCGGTTTCGTGTGATTTTTCTGCGCTTAAGGGACATTTATATATATATATATATATATATATATATAGTTCTTTTTATCTTCATATATATTTGATAGAACAATTGTTACTTATTTACCTAATTTAGCCTGTTACAATTTATTGGTATTGCATAATGGACACTTTTCATCGTCAGTTTATATGTCTGTTTAGTTTAAAAGGTGGTTTGGAACTTCCTAATAAATATAGCACTTTGTAACGAAAATCTTAATTTTTTTAAAATTGAATAATCAGACTTGTGGTAAGCTGTCTCTGTACCCTGCTTCATAAAATGCCAGACTGTTACACTATGCATGGTGGCGAACTTGTAGATGAAGTGTCAGATCAGAAAACGGTGATTATATGGGTACTTATATAGCGCCCATCCTCGGTCAGAGACTAAGCTCTGAGCGCTTTACAACTACAGAATCATTTGCACAAAAGGCTGCCTTCCTGGGTTGAGTCGACTGATAGCTGCCACTGGGCGCTCATTGTTTCCTTTGTCAGTCAGTCAAGTTTCAGTCACGCACAGTCATGACTGCTGGCTGACTATTTCATTGTTACTGCTGGCTGATAATTGCTTACTCACACAGACATGTAACATTTTACGTGTATGATCGTTTTGTTTATTTACCCCGCCATGTAGGCAGCCATACTCTGTTTTCGGAGGTGTGCATGCTGGGTGTGTTCTTGTTTCCATAACCCACCGAAGGCTGACTTGGATTACAGGATCTTTAACGCACGCATTATTTTGATCTTCTGCATGCGTATACACACAAATAGGACTCAGGCTGACCTGGGAGATTAGAAAAAATCCTCATCCTCAACCCACCAGGTGCGATAGGGGAACGGAACTAAAGAAACTCGGGCGAGAATCCAGTGTGCACACATACACACACGAGGGTGGTTCAGGCATTAACAGGTCTGCACGTAATTATGTTGACCCGGAAAAAAAATATCCACCCTTTACCCACCAGATGCGAGAGGGGATCGAACTGATGAAGCTGGGAGCAACAATCCTGTGCTTTGACCACTGAGCCCGTAACAGGACTGTGGTTAGAGTAACCCACAATTACACAGGTACCATCTCCCCTTCTTTCGTGAAACCTTGAGTTTCTGTTTCTCAAGGTAGCATCACTGCATCAGGACAAATCCATATACGCTTCACCACATCTGCTAGGCAGATGCCTGACCAGCAGCGTAACCCAACGCGCTTAGTCAGGCCTTGAGTGTGTGCTTATATATTTGTGCACCTGTCAAAGTGGATTTCTTCTACAGATTTTTGTCAGAGGATAACACTCTCGTTGTCATGGGTTCTTTTTTTGCGCAAAGTGCATGCTGCACACGGGACCACGGTTTATCGTCTCATCCGAATGACTGGACGCATAGTTTGATTTTCCAGTTAAACTTGGGAGAAAGGGCGAGAGCGGGATTCGAAGCCACACCCTCACGGACTCTCTATATTGGCAGCTGAGCGTCTTAACCATTCCGCCAAAGCCTTGAATCATGGTCTAGATGCTCATATATGTTCCTGGACAATCGATAAACCAAAACTGTGTGCAGCATGCATGTAAAAGAACCCATGACAACAAGAGTGGTGATTAGTCTTTGGCAAAATTCTATTTCAACAAATTAATGATTAATAAAGTAGCAGAAAAAAAGGTGGCGGTGCCCCAGTATCACATAAGAAATGTTATGATGAGAACGAAGAAAAAAAATGTAAATGGAGATACTCTGATCTTGTTAACTTTTTTGCCCTCCCTTCCCCCGTCCCCCCCCCACACACACTTCTGCTTCTAGATTTAAGTATCTCCTTGTTTATTTGTGTATAAATATATTAACGGGCTTAGATTTTACATTACAAAATAAAGTACATTTTCAGTGTATTCAAGAAGAGACTCTATGTGTGGTGTGTGCGAGCGTGCGTGCGGGAAAGACAAAAAGATTTTTTTTTGTTTTTGTTTTTTGGTTAAGTGTGAGGCATACATGTGTACGTAAGAGGCTGTGTGTGTGTGTGTGTGTGTGTGTGTGTGTGTGTGTGTGTGTGTGTGTGTGTGTGTGTGTGTGTGTGCGTGCGTGTGTGTAAGTGAATCAGGAATAATTTGTGTGCCCTATGCATAAGTTTTCTCATTCGTGTCCTCTTATTTCTATTTGATAAATAAATACTTTTAACCAACATGCAAAAGCTCTTGTGGCAAGAAATAAGAAACAAGAATGCAAAATTTAACCTGCAATAAATTTCTAATACTATAACGAAAACTCAACACTTTGAAGTACTTCACAGAGATTGAGAAAAAAAAGGCAGATAGACAGAGAAAGAGAGAGCGGCGGGCAAGGAAAAGAGGGTGCAGATGAGAGAAACACAGAGAGAAAGAGACAGAAAGACAGACAGACAGAGAGTGACAGACAGAAACACACAGATAGGCAGAGAGAGAAAAGAGAGGGAAAGAGAGGAGAGAGAGAGAGACAATGGACAAACAAACGACCAAATCTTGTCTGTTAGTTTTTGTATTTTCCTGGCCAGGCAAGTTCATCAGTATCAAAAGAACTATCACAGGCATGTTAATTTAAAAGCCCCGACAAATGAGCTAAAAATCAAATCAAGTTATAATCAGAAAAAGCTATAAAAAAAATCAAACAAGAATTAAAAAAAGAAACAGTACAACCCACAACTTAACATGACACAATACATACACAAAAAATCAATAGGAACAAACAGTGCAATAAAAACAACTGAAAATGACATAACAAATACAGTTGAGTTTAACGATCTATCGGCTTCACGCTCTTACGGTCAAGTTGTTCGTGGCTGTGGTCTTTGGGGACACTGTCTGCAGTTCGCATAAAATACTTCATGTTGGCAGTGGTTGGCGTTCTAACCTGAGGTCATTGACTTTCTGTCCTGAGGCGGTATGATGGTCATGTGGCTGGGGTTTGAAAAGAACTTTGCCACCATTTGTTTACTGGTTGGCAATCGTTGCCAGCCGTGATTGCTAGCTGGCAGTTATCAATAGTCATGATTGCAGGCTTGCAATCAGTGACAGCCATGATTGCTAGCGGACAGTTATCAATAGTCATGATTGCGGGCTGGCAATCATTGACAGCCATGATTGCTAGCTGACACTTAGCAATAGTCATGATTGCAGGCTGGCTATCATTAACAGCTGTGATTGCTAGCTGGCAGTTATCAATAGTCATGATTGCAGGCTTGCAATCAGTGACAGCCATGATTGCTAGCTGACAGTTATCAATAGTCATGATTGCGGGCTGGCAATCATTGACAGTCGTGATTTGCTAGCTGACAGTTATCAATAGTCATGATTGCGGGCTGGCAATCAAGTAAGAATTGCTGCTGACCGACACTCAGTGACAGCCATGATTGCCGGATGACAATCTTTGACAGCAGTGATTGCTGGATAACAATAAAATCAGCGTTGTTGACTGACAATCATCGACAGTCATACTTGCTGGCTGACTATCAGTAAGTTAATTGTTACTGCTGGCTGATAATTGCTTACAATAATTTTATGATTGCTAGCTGACAGTCCTACTACTGAATATTATGTTAAAAAAAATGTATGTGTGCTGTGCATTTCTGTGTGTGTGTGTGCGTGTGTGTGTGTGTGCACGTTCAAGCATACACATGTCTACACACACATGATACTGTAAAAGCTGTATACTGGTAGCCATAGATTTTATCAAAATCTTTGAATAGAAATAAAATTTTCATTGCTGTGAAATCCAGTGTATCATAAATATCATAACATATTTTTTACTTCATGATCTCATTTACCCGTAATCTCCTTGCACCGGTTTCGTGTGTTTTTTCTGCGCTTAAGGGACACACACACACACACACACACACACACACACACACACACACACACACATATATATATATATATATATATATATATATATATATATATATATATAGATGTGACCAAGCGCGCTATGCTTGCTCCAAAACTGCTCACACACAAGCTGTATTAGCAGACGACAGTTTTCCCTCCTTACCCGCGCCCAGAATTGTGTGACGTCACTCCGCTTACATCATTTTGTCCTCGCCAGACAGCCTACTCAAGGCTCGCCCAGTGTCGCATCGCGGTACGTCATTGGCTGAGCAGAGACTTGTGTTTCTGTTCCACCGTAATTAATTAATAACTCTTTTATCAGATCAGTAAACTACAAGTATTATATACTGGCAGAATCGTCGCAGTTCCATCTTTAAGTCTATTCCATTTATGTTTGCCTACGTTAAACTGATTTAACGCAGTTTGTAATTTTCAGCAACGAGCTCGTTAAAACTGACCCTGTTCAGGTGACTTAAATTAAGATTATAAATTCATCTTAAATAATCAACACTTCATTTTATACTCATTATAAAGTACGCGTTGAGCTCTTTCTTTTGCAACTTGTCCGACGTAAATCGGTTCAGGAATCATTTAGAAATCTGTCACTGAACACCTTGAAACAAGCACAGTTCTCATCGGATTTGGGCTGATTAGTGACGATCTGCTCGCAGCACACGTGACGGCGTTTGTGGTCCGCTAAACTTGCATAAATTGGCACAGTGAATGATGAGTGGTCATTTCATACCTGGTCAGTCATCTGACCAGAGCCTGCTCTCTCTCTCTCTCTTGCTGTGTCGCGAGCAGTGTGTCATGTTGTGTGTGTCCCCACAACGGCCCTCCCTACGTATCGCTGTAAGTACTAGTGTGTAGAATTTGTTGATTTGTAAATTGTATTGTTCGACACAGTACTTGTGTTCATATGAGTATGTTCAGTTATTGCTTTGTTCAGTTATTGCTTTGACATGTTAGTCACAGCTCCGCTATGATTGATCTAAATAATTGCCATGTCGTCATCTGCTTGGAGCAGTGTTCCATTTGCTTCTTAACGTCACAGTCAGTGACGTCTCTGGACCCGACTCGTTTGTTCAAGAATATTCTAGTGGGTGCATATGATCCGTTCTTTCTCATTTGCTGTCACTGATGAAGAAAAAAATAGTGCGAAATTTAAAATGCGGATATCTCGGAACTGAGATGATGTAGGTCTATTTGTGTGGTAATTTTGGACTCAGGAGGTCCAATCCATACAGAAAGATGTGCTACACACATTATTCCGACATGTCCATTTTTCGCCAATTTTGCAGGCTGCGACCTGAAAAAATAGTGCCAAATTTCAAATGTGGATATCTCAGAACTGAGTTGATGCAGGTCTATTTATGTGGTATTTTTGGACTAGGGAGGTCCAAACTATACAGAAAGATGTGCCACACACATTATTCCGACATGTCCATTTTTCGCCAATTTTGCAGGCCCCGACTTGAAAAAATAGTGCCAAATTTCAAATGCGGATATCTCAGAACTGAGTTGATGCAGGTCTATTTATGTGGTATTTTTGGACTAGGGAGGTCCAAACTATACAGAAAGATGTGCCACACACATTATTCCGACATGTCCATTTTTCGCCAATTTTGACAGGCCGCGACCTGAAAAAATAGTGTCAAATTTCAAATGCGGATATCTCGGAACTGAGTAGATGCAGGTCTATTTATGTGGTATTTTTGGACTAGGGAGGTCCAAACTATACAGAAAGATGTGCCACACACATTATTCCGACATGTCCATTTTTCGCCAATTCTGCAGGCCGCGACCTGAAAAAATAGTGCCAAATTTCAAATGCGAATATCTCGGAACTGAGTTGATGCAGTTGTGTTTATGTGGTATTTTTGGACTCGGGAGGTCCAAAACTATACAGAAAGATGTGCTACACACATTATTCCGACATGTCCATTTTTCGCCAATTTTGCAGGCCGCGACCAGAAAAAATAGTGTCAAATTTCAAATGCGGATATCTCGGAACTGAGTTGATGCAGGTCTGTTTATGTGGTATTTTTGGACTCGGGAGGCCCAAAACTATACAGAAAGATGTGCTACACACAATATTCCGACATGTCCATTTTTCGCCAATTTTGCAGGGCGTGACCTGAAAAAATAGAACCAAATTTCAAATGCGAATATCTCGGAACTGAGTTGATGTAGGTCTATTTATGTGGTATTTTTGGACTCGGGAGGACCAAAACTATACAGAAAGATGTGCTACACACATTATTCCGACATGTCCATTTTTCGCCAATTTTGCAGGCCGCGACCTGAAAAAATAGTACCAAATTTCAAATGCGGATATCTCGGAACTGAGTTGATGCAGGTCTGTTTATGTGGTATTTTTGGACTCGGGAGGCCCAAAACTATACAGAAAGATGTGCTACACACAATATTCCGACATGTCCATTTTTCGCCAATTTTGCAGGGCGTGACCTGAAAAAATAGAACCAAATTTCAAATGCGAATATCTCGGAACTGAGTTGATGTAGGTCTATTTATGTGGTATTTTTGGACTCGGGAGGACCAAAACTATACAGAAAGATGTGCTACACACATTATTCCGACATGTCCATTTTTCGCCAATTTTGCAGGCCGCGACCTGAAAAAATAGTACCAAATTTCAAATGCGGATATCTCGGAACTGACTTGATGCAAGTCTGTTTATGTGGTATTTTTGGACTCGGGAGGCCCAAAACTATACAGTAAGATGTGCTACAGACATTATTCCGACATGTCCATTTTTCGCCAATTTTGCAGGCCGCGACCTGGAAAAATAGTGCCAAATTTCAAATGCGGATATCTCGGAACTGAGTTGATGCAGGTCTATTTATGTGGTATTTTTGGACTCGGGAGGTCCAAAACTATACAGAAAGATGTCCTACACACATTATTCCGACATGTCCATTTTTCGCCAATTTTGCAGGCCGCGACCTGAAAAAATAGTACCAAATTTCAAATGCGAATATCTCGGAACTTAGTTGATGCAGTTCTGTTTATGTGGTATTTTTGGACTTGGGAGGTCCAAAACTATACAGAAAGATGTGCTACACACATTATTCCGACATGTCCATTTTTCGCCAATTTTGCAGGCCCCGACTTGAAAAAATAGTGCCAAATTTCAAATGCGGATATCTCAGAACTGAGCTGATGCAGGTCTATTTATGTGGTATTTTTGGACTAGGGAGGTCCAAACTATACAGAAAGATGTGCCACACACATTATTCCGACATGTCCATTTTTCGCCAATTTTGCAGGCCGCGACCTGAAAAAATAGTGTCAAATTTCAAATGCGGATATCTCGGAACTGAGTAGATGCAGGTCTATTTATGTGGTATTTTTGGACTAGGGAGGTCCAAACTATACAGAAAGATGTGCCACACACATTATTCCGACATGTCCATTTTTCGCCAATTCTGCAGGCCGCGACCTGAAAAAATAGTACCAAATTTCAAATGCGAATATCTCGGAACTGAGTTGATGCAGTTGTGTTTATGTGGTATTTTTGGACTCGGGAGGTCCAAAACTATACAGAAAGATGTGCTACACACATTATTCCGACATGTCCATTTTTCGCCAATTTTGCAGGCCGCGACCTGAAAAAATAGTGCCAAATTTCAAATGCGGATATCTCGGAACTGAGTTGATGCAGGTCTATTTATGTGGCATTTTTGGACTCGGGAGGTCCAAAACTATACAGAAAGATGTGCTACACACATTATTCCGACATGTCCATTTTTCGCCAGTTTTGCAGGCCGTGACCTGAAAAAATAGTACCAAATTTCAAATGCGGATATCTCGGAACTGACTTGATGCAGGTCTGTTTATGTGGTATTTTTGGACTCGGGAGGTCCAAAACTATACAGAAAGATGTGCTACACACATTATTCCGACATGTCCATTTTTCGCCAATTTTGCAGGCCGCGACCTGAAAAAATAGTGTCTAATTTCAAATACGGATATCTCGGAACTGAGTTGATGCAGGTCTATTTATGTGGTATTTTTGGACTCGGGAGGTCCAAAACTATACAGAAAGATGTGCTACACACATTATTCCGACATGTCCATTTTTCGCCAATTTTACAGGCTGCGACCTGAAAAAATAGTCCCAAATTTCAAATGCGAATATCTCGGAACTGAGTTGATGCAGGTCTGTTTATGTGGTATTTTTGGACTCGGGAGGTCCAAAACTATACAGTAAGATGTGCTACACACATTATTCCGACATGTCCATTTTTCGCCAATTTTGCAGGCCGCGACCTGAAAAAATAGTGCCAAATTTCAAATAAGGCTATCTCGGAACTGAGTTGATGCAGGTCTCTTTATGTGGTATTTTTGGACTCGGGTGGTCCAAAACTATACAGAAAGATGTGCCACACACATTATTCCGACATGTCCATTTTTCGCCAATCTTGCAGGCCGCGACCTGAAAAAATAGTGTCAAATTTCAAATGCGGGTATCTCGGAACTGAGTTGATGCAGGTCTATTTATGTGGTATTTTTGGACTAGGGAGGTCCAAACTATACAGAAAGATGTGCCACACACATTATTCCGACATGTCCATTTTTCGCCAATTTTGCAGGCACCGACTTGAAAAAATAGTGCCAAATTTCAAATGCGGATATCTCAGAACTGAGTTGATGCAGGTCTATTTATGTGGTATTTTTGGACTAGGGAGGTCCAAACTATACAGAAAGATGTGCCACACACATTATTCCGACATGTCCATTTTTCGCCAATTTTGCAGGCCGCGACCTGAAAAAATAGTGTCAAATTTCAAATGCGGATATCTCGGAACTGAGTAGATGCAGGTCTATTTATGTGGTATTTTTGGACTAGGGAGGTCCAAACTATACAGAAAGATGTGCCACACACATTATTCCGACATGTCCATTTTTCGCCAATTCTGCAGGCCGCGACCTGAAAAAATAGTGCCAAATTTCAAATCCGGACATCTCGGAACTGAGTTGATGCAGGTCTGTTTTATGTGGTATTTTTGGACTCGGGAGGTCCAAAACTATACAGAAAGATGTGCTACACACATTATTCCGACATGTCCATTTTTCGCCAATTTTGCAGGCCGCGACCTGAAAAAATAGTGCCAAATTTCAAATGCGGATATCTCGGAACTGAGTTGATGCAGGTCTATTTATGTGGTATTTTTGGACTCGGGAGGTCCAAAACTATACAGAAAGATGTGCTACACACATTATTCCGACATGTCCATTTTTCGCCAGTTTTGCAGGCCGCGACCTGAAAAAATAGTACCAAATTTCAAATGCGGATATCTCGGAACTGACTTGATGCAGGTCTATTTATGTGGTATTTTTGGACTCGGGACGTCCAAAACGATACAGAAAGATGTGCTACACACATTATTCCGACATGTCCATTTTTCGCCAATTTTGCAGTCCGCAACCTGAAAAAATAGTGCCAAATTTCAAATGCCAATATCTCGGAACTGAGTTGATGCAGGTCTGTTTATGTGGTATTTTTGGACTTGGGAGGACCAAAACTATACAGAAAGATGTGCTACACACATTATTCCGACATGTCCATTTTTCGCCAATTTTGCAGGCCGTGACCTGAAAAAATAGTGCCAAATTTCAAATGCGAATATCTCGGAACTGAGTTGATGCAGTCCTGTTTATGTGGTATTTTTGGACTCGGGAGATCCAAAACTATACAGAAAGATGTGCTACACACATTATTCCGACATGTCCATTTTTCGCCAATTTTGCAGGCCGCGACCTGAAAAAATAGTACCAAATTTCAGATGCGGATATCTCGGAACTGAGTTGATACAGGTCTGTTTATGTGGTATTTTTGGACTCGGGAGTTCCAAAACTATATAGTAAGATGTGCTACAGACATTATTCCGACATGTCCATTTTTCGCCAATTTTGCAGGCCGCGACCTGAAAAAATAGTGCCAAATTTCAAATGCGGATATCTCGGAATGAGTTGATGCAGGTCTATTTATGTGGTATTTTTGGTCTCGGGAGGTCCAAAACTATACCGTAAGATGTGCTACAGACATTATTCCGACATGTCCATTTTTCGCCAATTTTGCAGGCCGCGACCTGAAAAAATAGTGCCAAATTTCAAATGCGGATATCTCGGAATGAGTTGATGCAGGTCTATTTATGTGGTATTTTTCGACTCGGGAGGTCCAAAACTATACAGAAAGATGTGCTACACACATTATTCCGACATGTCCATTTTTCGCCAACTTTGCAGGCTGCGACCTGAAAAAATAGTACCAAATTTCAAATGCTAATATCTCGTAACTTAGTTGATGCAGTTCTGTTTATGTGGTATTTTTGGACTTGGGAGGTCCAAAACTATACAGAAAGATGTGCTACACACATTATTCCGACATGTCCATTTTTCGCCAATTTTTCCGGCCGCGACCTGAAAAAATAGTGTCTAATTTCAAAAACGGATATCTCGGAACTGAGTTGATGCAGGTCTATTTATGTGGTATTTTTGGACTCCGGAGGTCCAAAACTATACAGAAAGATGTGCTACACACATTATTCCGACATGTCCATTTTTCGCCTATTTTGCAGGCCGTGACCTGAAAAAATAGTGCCAAATTTCAAATGCGGATATCTCGGAAGTGAGTTCATGCAGGACTGTTTATGTGGTATTTTTGGACTCGGGTGGTCCAAAACTATACAGAAAGATGTGCTACACACATTATTCCGACATGTCCATTTTTCGCCAATTTTGCAGGCCGCGACCTGAAAAAATAGTGCCAAATTTCAAATACGGCTATCTCGGAAATGAGTTGATGCAGGTCTATTTATGTGGTATTTTTGGACTCGGGAGTTCCAAAACTATACAGAAAGATGTGCTACACACATTATTCCGACATGTCCATTTTTCGCCAATTTTGCAGGCCGCGACCTGAAAAAATAGTGCCAAATTTCAAATGCGGATATCTCGGAATGAGTTGATGCAGGTCTATTTATGTGGTATTTTTCGACTCGGGAGGTCCAAAACTATACAGAAAGATGTGCTACACACATTATTCCGACATGTCCATTTTTCGCCAATTTTGCAGGCCGCGACCTGAAAAAATAGTGCCAAATTTCAAATGCGGATATCTCGGAACTGAGTTGATGCAGGTCTATTTATGTGGTATTTTTGGACTCGGGAGGTCCAAAACTATACAGAAAGATGTGCTACACACATTATTCCGACATGTCCATTTTTCGCCAGTTTTGCAGGCCGCGACCTGAAAAAATAGTACCAAATTTCAAATGCGGATATCTCGGAACTGACTTGATGCAGGTCTATTTATGTGGTATTTTTGGACTCGGGACGTCCAAAACGATACAGAAAGATGTGCTACACACATTATTCCGACATGTCCATTTTTCGCCAATTTTGCAGTCCGCAACCTGAAAAAATAGTGCCAAATTTCAAATGCCAATATCTCGGAACTGAGTTGATGCAGGTCTGTTTATGTGGTATTTTTGGACTTGGGAGGACCAAAACTATACAGAAAGATGTGCTACACACATTATTCCGACATGTCCATTTTTCGCCAATTTTGCAGGCCGTGACCTGAAAAAATAGTGCCAAATTTCAAATGCGAATATCTCGGAACTGAGTTGATGCAGTCCTGTTTATGTGGTATTTTTGGACTCGGGAGATCCAAAACTATACAGAAAGATGTGCTACACACATTATTCCGACATGTCCATTTTTCGCCAATTTTGCAGGCCGCGACCTGAAAAAATAGTACCAAATTTCAGATGCGGATATCTCGGAACTGAGTTGATACAGGTCTGTTTATGTGGTATTTTTGGACTCGGGAGTTCCAAAACTATATAGTAAGATGTGCTACAGACATTATTCCGACATGTCCATTTTTCGCCAATTTTGCAGGCCGCGACCTGAAAAAATAGTGCCAAATTTCAAATGCGGATATCTCGGAATGAGTTGATGCAGGTCTATTTATGTGGTATTTTTGGTCTCGGGAGGTCCAAAACTATACCGTAAGATGTGCTACAGACATTATTCCGACATGTCCATTTTTCGCCAATTTTGCAGGCCGCGACCTGAAAAAATAGTGCCAAATTTCAAATGCGGATATCTCGGAATGAGTTGATGCAGGTCTATTTATGTGGTATTTTTCGACTCGGGAGGTCCAAAACTATACAGAAAGATGTGCTACACACATTATTCCGACATGTCCATTTTTCGCCAACTTTGCAGGCTGCGACCTGAAAAAATAGTACCAAATTTCAAATGCTAATATCTCGTAACTTAGTTGATGCAGTTCTGTTTATGTGGTATTTTTGGACTTGGGAGGTCCAAAACTATACAGAAAGATGTGCTACACACATTATTCCGACATGTCCATTTTTCGCCAATTTTTCCGGCCGCGACCTGAAAAAATAGTGTCTAATTTCAAAAACGGATATCTCGGAACTGAGTTGATGCAGGTCTATTTATGTGGTATTTTTGGACTCCGGAGGTCCAAAACTATACAGAAAGATGTGCTACACACATTATTCCGACATGTCCATTTTTCGCCTATTTTGCAGGCCGTGACCTGAAAAAATAGTGCCAAATTTCAAATGCGGATATCTCGGAAGTGAGTTCATGCAGGACTGTTTATGTGGTATTTTTGGACTCGGGTGGTCCAAAACTATACAGAAAGATGTGCTACACACATTATTCCGACATGTCCATTTTTCGCCAATTTTGCAGGCCGCGACCTGAAAAAATAGTGCCAAATTTCAAATACGGCTATCTCGGAAATGAGTTGATGCAGGTCTATTTATGTGGTATTTTTGGACTCGGGAGTTCCAAAACTATACAGAAAGATGTGCTACAGACATTATTCCGACATGTCCATTTTTCGCCAATTTTGCAGGCCGCGACCTGAAAAAATAGTGCCAAATTTCAAATGCGGATATCTCGGAATGAGTTGATGCAGGTCTATTTATGTGGTATTTTTCGACTCGGGAGGTCCAAAACTATACAGAAAGATGTGCTACACACATTATTCCGACATGTCCATTTTTCGCCAATTTTGCAGGCTGCGACCTGAAAAAATAGTACCAAATTTCAAATGCTAATATCTCGGAACTGAGTTGATGCAGGTCTATTTATGTGGTGTTTTTGGACTCCGGAGGTCCAAAACTATACAGAAAGATGTGCTACACACATTATTCCGACATGTCCATTTTTCGCCTATTTTGCAGGCCGTGACCTGAAAAAATAGTGCCAAATTTCAAATGCGGATATCTCGGAAGTGAGTTCATGCAGGACTGTTTATGTGGTATTTTTGGACTCGGGAGGCCCAAAACTATACAGAAAGATGTGCTACACACATTATTCCGACATGTCCATTTTTCGCCAATTTTGCAGGCCGCGACCTGAAAAAATAGTGCCAAATTTCAAATACGGCTATCTCGGAAATGAGTTGATGCAGGTCTATTTATGTGGTATTTTTGGACTCGGGTGGTCCAAAACTATACAGAAAGATGTGTTACACACATTATTCCGACATGTCCATTTTTCGCCAATTTTACAGGCCGCGAGCTGAAAAAAATAGAACCAAATATCAAATGCGAATATCTCGGAACTGAGTTGATGCAGTTCTGTTTATGTGGTATTTTTGGACTCGGGAGGTCCAAAACTATACAGAAAGTTGTGCTACACACATTATTCCGACATGTCCATTTTTCGCCAATTTTGCAGGCCGCGACCTGAAAAAATAGTACCAAATTTCAAATGCGGATATCTCGGAACTGAGTTGATGCAGGTCTGTTTATGTGGTATTTTTGGACTCGGGAGGTCCAAAACTATACAGAAAGATGTGCTACAGACATTATTCCGACATGTCCATTTTTCGCCAATTTTGCAGGCCGCGACCTGAAAAAATAGTGCCAAATTTCAAATTCGGATATCTCGGAACTGAGTTGATGCAGCTGTATTTTTGTGGCATTTTTGGACTCGGGAGGTCCAAAACTATACAGAAAGATGTGCTACACACATTATTCCGACATGTCCATTTTTCGCCAATTTTGCAGGCCAGGACCTGAAAAAATAGTGCCAAATTTCAAATGCGAATATCTCGGAACTGAGTTGATGCAGGTCTGTTTATGTGGTATTTTTGGACTCGGGAGGCCCAAAACTATACAGAAAGATGTAGTACACACATTATTCCGACATGTCCATTTTTCGCCAATTTTGCAGGCCGCGACCTGAAAAAATAGTGCCAAATTTCAAATGCGGATATCTCGGAACTGAGTAGATGCAGGTCTATTTATGTGGTATTTTTGGACTAGGGAGGTCCAAACTATACAGAAAGATGTGCCACACACATTATTCCGACAAGTCCATTTTTCGCCAATTCTGCAGGCCGCGACCTGATAAAATAGTACCAAATTTCAAATGCGAATATCTCGGAACTGAGTTGATGCAGGTCTGTTTATGTGGTATTTTTGGACTCGGGAGGTCCAAAACTATACAGAAAGATGTGCTACACACATTATTCCGACATGTCCATTTTTCGCCAATTTTGCAGGCCGCGACCTGAAAAAATAGTGCCAAATTTCAAATGCGGATATCTCGGAACTGAGTTGATGCAGGTCTATTTATGTGGTATTTTTGGACTCGGGAGGTCCAAAACTATACAGAAAGATGTGCTACACACATTATTCCGACATGTCCATTTTTCGCCAGTTTTGCAGGCCGCGACCTGAAAAAATAGTACCAAATTTCAAATGCGGATATCTCGGAACTGACTTGATGCAGGTCTGTTTATGTGGTATTTTTGGACTCGGGAGGCCCAAAACTATACAGAAAGATGTGCTACACACATTATTCCGACAAGTCCATTTTTCGCAAATTTTGCAGGCCGCGACTTGAAAAAATAGTACCAAATTTCAAATGCGGATATCTCGGAACTGACTTGATGCAGGTCTGTTTATGTGGTATTTTTGGACTCGGGAGGTCCAAAACTATACAGAAAGATGTGCTACACACATTATTCCGACATGTCCATTTTTCGCAAATTTTCCAGGCTGCGACCTGAAAAAATAGTACCAAATTTCAAATGCGAATATCTCGGAACTGAGTTGATACAGGTCTGTTTATGTGGTATTTTTGGACTCGGGAGGTCCAAAACTATACAGTAAGATGTGCTACACACATTATTCCGACATGTCCATTTTTCGCCAATTTTGCAGGCCGCGACCTGAAAAAATAGTGCCAAATTTCAAATGCGGATATCTCGGAACTGAGTTGATGCAGGTCTATTTATGTGGTATTTTTGGACTAGGGAGGTCCAAACTATACAGAAAGATGTGCCACACACATTATTCCGACATGTCCATTTTTCGCCAATTTTGCAGGCCCCGACTTGAAAAAATAGTGCCAAATTTCAAATGCGGATATCTCAGAACTGAGTTGATGCAGGTCTATTTATGTGGTATTTTTGGACTAGGGAGGTCGAAACTATACAGAAAGATGTGCCACACACATTATTCCGACATGTCCATTTTTCGCCAATTTTGCAGGCCGCGACCTGAAAAAATAGTGTCAAATTTCAAATGCGGATATCTCGGAACTGAGTAGATGCAGGTCTATTTATGTGGTATTTTTGGACTAGGGAGGTCCAAACTATACAGAAAGATGTGCCACACACATTATTCCGACATGTCCATTTTTCGCCAATTCTGCAGGCCGCGACCTGAAAAAATAGTGCCAAATTTCAAATCCGGACATCTCGGAACTGAGTTGATGCAGGTCTGTTTATGTGGTATTTTTGGACTCGGGAGGTCCAAAACTATACAGAAAGATGTGCTACACACATTATTCCGACATGTCCATTTTTCGCCAATTTTGCAGGCCGCGACCAGAAAAAATAGTGCCAAATTTCAAATGCGGATATCTCGAAACTGAGTTGATCCAGGTCTATTTATGTGGTATTTTTGGACTCGGGAGGTCCAAAACTATACAGAAAGATGTGCTACACACATTATTCCGACATGTCCATTTTTCGCCAGTTTTGCAGGCCGCGACCTGAAAAAATAGTACCAAATTTCAAATGCGGATATCTCGGAACTGACTTGAGGCAGGTCTGTTTATGTGGTATTTTTGGACTCGGGAGGCCAAAAACTATACAGAAAGATGTGCTACACACATTATTCCGACATGTCCATTTTTCGCAAATTTTCCAGGCTGCGACCTGAAAAAATAGTACCAAATTTCAAATGCGAATATCTCGGAACTGAGTTGATGCAGGTCTGTTTATGTGGTATTTTTGGACTCGGGAGGTCCAAAACTATACAGTAAGATGTGCTACACACATTATTCCGACATGTCCATTTTTCGCCAATTTTGCAGGCCGCGACCTGAAAAAATAGTGCCAAATTTGAAATAAGGCTATCTCGGAACTGAGTTGATGCAGGTCTCTTTATGTGGTATTTTTGGACTCGGGTGGTCCAAAACTATACAGAAAGATGTGCTACACACATTATTCCGACATGTCCATTTTTCGCCAATTTTTCAGGCCGCGACCTGAAAAAATAGTGCAAAATTTCAAATGCGGATATCACGGAACTGAGTTGATGCAGGTCTATTTATGTGGTATTTTTGGACTCGGGACGTCCAAAACGATACAGAAAGATGTGCTACACACATTATTCCGACATGTCCATTTTTCGCCAATTTTGCAGTCCGCAACCTGAAAAAATAGTGCCAAATTTCAAATGCCAATATCTCGGAACTGAGTTGATGCAGGTCTGTTTATGTGGTATTTTTGGACTCGGGAGGACCAAAACTATACAGAAAGATGTGCTACACACATTATTCCGACATGTCCATTTTTCGCCAATTTTGCAGGCCGTGACCTGAAAAAATAGTGCCAAATTTCAAATGCGAATATCTCGGAACTGAGTTGATGCAGTCCTGTTTATGTGGTATTTTTGGACTCGGGAGATCCAAAACTATACAGAAAGATGTGCTACACACATTATTCCGACATGTCCATTTTTCGCCAATTTTGCAGGCCGCGACCTGAAAAAATAGTACCAAATTTCAGATGCGGATATCTCGGAACTGAGTTGATACAGGTCTGTTTATGTGGTATTTTTGGACTCGGGAGTTCCAAAACTGTATAGTAAGATGTGCTACAGACATTATTCCGACATGTCCATTTTTCGCCAATTTTGCAGGCCGCGACCTGAAAAAATAGTGCCAAATTTCAAATGCGGATATCTCGGAATGAGTTGATGCAGGTCTATTTATGTGGTATTTTTGGACTCGGGAGGTCCAAAACTATACCGTAAGATGTGCTACAGACATTATTCCGACATGTCCATTTTTCGCCAATTTTGCAGGCCGCGACCTGAAAAAATAGTGCCAAATTTCAAATGCGGATATCTCGGAATGAGTTGATGCAGGTCTATTTATGTGGTATTTTTCGACTCGGGAGGTCCAAAACTATACAGAAAGATGTGCTACACACATTATTCCGACATGTCCATTTTTCGCCAATTTTGCAGGCTGCGACCTGAAAAAATAGTACCAAATTTCAAATGCTAATATCTCGGAACTTAGTTGATGCAGTTCTGTTTATGTGGTATTTTTGGACTCGGGAGGTCCAAAACTATACAGAAAGATGTGCTACACACATTCTTCCGACATGTCCATTTTTCGCCAATTTTGCAGGCCCCGACCTGAAAAAATAGTGTCTAATTTCAAATACGGATATCTCGGAACTGAGTTGATGCAGGTCTATTTATGTGGTATTTTTGGACTCGGGAGGTCCAAAACTATACAGAAAGATGTGCTACACACATTATTCCGACATGTCCATTTTTCGCCTATTTTGCAGGCCGCGACCTGAAAAAATAGTGCCAAATTTCAAATGCGGATATCTCGGAAGTGAGTTCATGCAGGACTGTTTATGTGGTATTTTTGGACTCGGGAGGCCCAAAACTATACAGAAAGATGTGCTACACACATTATTCCGACATGTCCATTTTTCGCCAATTTTGCAGGCCGCGACCTGAAAAAATAGTGCCAAATTTCAAATACGGCTATCTCGGAAATGAGTTGATGCAGGTCTATTTATGTGGTATTTTTGGACTCGGGTGGTCCAAAACTATACAGAAAGATGTGGTACACACATTATTCCGACATGTCCATTTTTCGCCAATTTTACAGGCCGCGACCTGAAAAAATAGAACCAAATATCAAATGCGAATATCTCGGAACTGAGTTGATGCAGTTCTGTTTATGTGGTATTTTTGGACTCGGGAGGTCCAAAACTATACAGAAAGATGTGCTACACACATTATTCCGACATGTCCATTTTTCGCCAATTTTGCAGGCCGCGACCTGAAAAAATAGTACCAAATTTCAAATGCGGATATCTCGGAACTGAGTTGATGCAGGTCTGTTTATGTGGTATTTTTGGACTCGGGAGGTCCAAAACTATACAGAAAGATGTGCTACAGACATTATTCCGACATGTCCATTTTTCGCCAATTTTGCAGGCCGCGACCTGAAAAAATAGTGCCAAATTTCAAATTCGGATATCTCGGAACTGAGTTGATGCAGGTGTATTTTTGTGTCATTTTTGGACTCGGGAGGTCCAAAACTATACAGAAAGATGTGCTACACACATTATTCCGACATGTCTATTTTTCGCCAATTTTGCAGGCCAGGACCTGAAAAAATAGTGCCAAATTTCAAATGCGAATATCTCGGAACTGAGTTGATGCAGGTCTGTTTATGTGGTATTTTTGGACTCGGGAGGCCCAAAACTATACAGAAAGATGTACTACACACATTATTCTGACATGTCCATTTTTCGCCAATTTTGCAGGCCGCGACCTGAAAAAATAGTGCCAAATTTCAAATACGGATATCTCGGAACTGAGTTGATGCAGGTCTATTTATGTGGTATTTTTGGACTTGGGAGGTCCAAAACTATACAGAAAGATGTGCTACACACATTATTCCGACATGTCCATTTTTCGCCAATTTTGCAGGCCGCGACCTGAAAAAATAGTGCCAAATTTCAAATGCGGATATCTCGGAACTGAGTTGATGCAGGTCTGTTTATGTGGTATTTTTGGACTCGGGAGGCCCAAAACTATACAGAAAGATGTACTACACACATTATTCGGACATGTCCATTTTTCGCCAATTTTGCAGGCCGCGACCTGAAAAAATAGTGCCAAATTTCAAATACGGATATCTCGGAACTGAGTTGATGCAGGTCTATTTATGTGGTATTTTTGGACTCGGGAGGTCCAAAACTATACAGAAAGATGTGCTACACACATTATTCCGACATGTCCATTTTTCGCCAATTTTGCAGGCCGCGACCTGAAAAAATAGTGCCAAATTTCAAATGCGGATATCTCGGAACTGAGTTGATGCAGGTCTGTTTATGTGGTATTTTTGGACTCGGGAGGTCCCAAAACTATACAGAAAGATGTGCTACACACATTATTCCGACATGTCCATTTTTCGCCAATTTTGCAGGCCGCGACCTGAAAAAATAGTGCCAAATTTCAAATACGGCTATCTCGGAACTGAGTTGATGCAGGTCTGTTTATGTGGTATTTTTGGACTCGGGAGATCCAAAACTATACAGAAAGATGTGCTACACACATTATTCCGACATGTCCATTTTTCGCCAATTTTGCAGGCCGCGACCTGAAAAAATAGTACCAAATTTCAGATGCGGATATCTCGGAACTGAGTTGATACAGGTCTGTTTATGTGGTATTTTTGGACTCGGGATTTCCAAAACTATATAGTAAGATGTGCTACAGACATTATTCCGACATGTCCATTTTTCGCCAATTTTGCAGGCCGCGACCTGAAAAAATAGTGCCAAATTTCAAATGCGGATATCTCGGAACTGAGTTGATGCAGGTCTATTTATGTGGTATTTTTGGACTCGGGAGATCCAAAACTATACAGAAAGATGTGCTACACACATTATTCCGACATGTCCATTTTTCGCCAATTTTGCAGGCCGCGACCTGAAAAAATAGTACCAAATTTCAGATGCGGATATCTCGGAACTGAGTTGATACAGGTCTGTTTATGTGGTATTTTTGGACTCGGGATTTCCAAAACTATATAGTAAGATGTGCTACAGACATTCTTCCGACATGTCCATTTTTCGCCAATTTTGCAGGCCGCGACCTGAAAAAATAGTGCCAAATTTCAAATGCGGATATCTCGGAATGAGTTGATGCAGGTCTATTTATGTGGTATTTTTGGACTCGGGAGGTCCAAAACTATACCGTAAGATGTGCTACAGACATTATTCCGACATGTCCATTTTTCGCCAATTTTGCAGGCCGCGACCTGAAAAAATAGTGCCAAATTTCAAATGCGGATATCTCGGAATGAGTTGATGCAGGTCTATTTATGTGGTATTTTTCGACTCGGGAGGTCCAAAACTATACAGAAAGATGTGCTACACACATTATTCCGACATGTCCATTTTTCGCCAATTTTTCAGGCCGCGACCTGAAAAAATAGTACCAAATTTCAAATGCTAATATCTCGGAACTTAGTTGATGCAGTTCTGTTTATGTGGTATTTTTGGACTTGGGAGGTCCAAAACTATACAGAAAGATGTGCTACACACATTATTCCGACATGTCCATTTTTCGCCAATTTTGCAGGCCGCGACCTGAAAAAATAGTGCCAAATTTCAAATACGGCTATCTCGGAACTGAGTTGATGCAGGTCTATTTATGTGGTATTTTTGGACTTGGGTGGTCCAAAACTATAGAGAAAGCTGTGCTACACACATTATTCCGACATGTCGATTTTTCGCCAATTTTTCAGGCCGCAACCTGAAAAAATAGTGCCAAATTTCAAATGCGGATATCTCGGAACTGAGTTGGTGCAGGTCTATTTATGTGGTATTTTTGGACTCGGGAGATCCAAAACTATACAGAAAGATGTGCTACACACATTATTCCGACATGTCCATTTTTCGCCAATTTTGCAGGCCGCGACCTGAAAAAATAGTACCAAATTTCAGATGCGGATATCTCGGAACTGAGTTGATACAGGTCTGTTTATGTGGTATTTTTGGACTCGGGAGTTCCAAAACTATATAGTAAGATGTGCTACAGACATTATTCCGACATGTCCATTTTTCGCCAATTTTGCAGGCCGCGACCTGAAAAAATAGTGCCAAATTTCAAATGCGGATATCTCGGAATGAGTTGATGCAGGTCTATTTATGTGGTATTTTTGGACTCGGGAGGTCCAAAACTATACCGTAAGATGTGCTACAGACATTATTCCGACATGTCCATTTTTCGCCAATTTTGCAGGCCGCGACCTGAAAAAATAGTGCCAAATTTCAAATGCGGATATCTCGGAATGAGTTGATGCAGGTCTATTTATGTGGTATTTTTCGACTCGGGAGGTCCAAAACTATACAGAAAGATGTGCTACACACATTATTCCGACATGTCCATTTTTCGCCAATTTTGC